>NC_140963.1:109884973-109889973 GCF_056783735.1 Eptatretus burgeri
GAAGACAGACCACCGACCTGTCTGTGATGGCGAAGTGATATACCCATTGACTCAGCTTCATAGTGGGAGATTTCAATAATATTGAAGGCCTTGGTTTTCAAGGTGTCAAACTGAGCAACATGTGAGGCAGAGGATTTTTCATTTATTTTTTAACCAAACCTTGTACCTTTGCACCATGTTTGGTAAAAATTATTTTCAGTGGCTCACAAGTTATCGTGGTTAAGAAAGCATCATGCACGGACGCATGGACAGACAAGCCAAAGCCATAATGCCTCCGGGTGCCTTCGTCAGCATGGCCAAAAAAGTAAACAATGTCTAAATCATACTCCAATCGAACTGCAATGATAACTAGAACGACACTCATTAGAGCGTGTACCTCCGCCAGGCTGATGAGTTTACGTTTTGGGTGTGGTTAAGCAGGCGGCTCTGGATGCAGATCTTTACCAGAATGGAACCAATACATTTTTGTCACACACAAACCCACCCTTTTCCACCAAGTTTCATCCAAATCCGTCCATAACTTTTTGAAATATCATGCTATGTATCGTTGTTGGCCCTCTCAATGGTGAAGAATCACTTCAAAATTCTAGTAACCAGATTTGGATCCAGATCTTCACTAAAATCTAACCACTTCGTCCTTGTCACACATCCAACCTGTCCACCAAGTTTCGTCTGAATCCGACAATAACTTTTTGAGATATCTGTTCACAGACAGACAGACAGGGGTGAAAACAACCTCCGTCCACCTTCGGTGGCGGAGATAATGAAGACAAATAAAACTTCACATCACTAATTTTAAAACATTCTTAAAAAGTATAACATTAAAACAGAAAATAAAATATGACTTTCATCCCTTGTTTGGATTTTTTTTTTTTTTTTGAAAACACTAATTTTTAGTTGTCATAATGCAAAGATCTCTCAAGATGTAGATTGAGAGATGAAAGTTAAACCCATTTGAGTATATTCCTCAACATTTTGAGCAAATTACATGTACTTGAGTCACTTGTAACATCCAATCTCATTTTACTTAACATTTGTTTTCCATTTCATCCATTGGCTGGAGCTGACCGGTTCAAACAGCTTTTGTTGACGCAAGATAATTATTTTTATTTCTATTTTTACACCCACACAATTGAGCTACAGGGTGACAAACTGTCCAGGGTCAATTGGTTCTCAACCACAGGAACTACTTTGGCAGAACCGATGTTTGGGAGGTCCGGTCTGTGAGGTCCGGTGGTTCGAACTCCAAGTGAGTAACACCAAAGACTTTTTAAAATGGTACGTGCTACATCCTCGCTTGACAATCAGCATTTAAAGGATAGAGTATGGACAAACAACCATAAATTAACAATACGAACACAGACTTTGATGGGCCTAATGGTTTCATCCTGTATTAAAGTTCCTTGTAAGGGTACATATTATTCTGCAAAGAGTATGGACATGTGTGATAATGCTGCTGATACATCAGGGTTCATGTATCCCTTAATAAAGGCTGCATACTCCAAAATAGTGCCCCCTGCTGACAGGTGATCAAAACAATTTATCATTCTATTTGACTGTCAGTGATTGAGCAACAAGACCAGACTTTCCCTGGGACTTGTTTATATTGTATTGTACTATCAGGCGTTGCCCAGTGCCGTTCCAATCCTGTTGGCATTTTGAAGAAATCAAGTTTTTTGTTGTTGTTGTTGGGAGAGAAAACACTTCCCTACATCCACGAAGGAATAGTCAGGGATCATTTAATATTACCTTTCACATACCAACAAAGGCCGAGGCACGAGAGAGCGATTTTAAAAAAAAATTCTTTTTTTTAAATTCAATTGTATTTTACAAAATTTTCACAATATACAAAATTTTACAAAAAATTACAACTAATACAAAATTTAAATTTTTATTTTTTTTATTTTTGCCAAAATCACTCCCTGACACTCACCGATGAACCTCTGAAAGTTTTACAATGATCAGTTTGGTCATCTCTGAGAAGAAAATGGCACCACACACACAGACACAGTCAAACAGCTCTTATAGTATAGTTTCAAATTCATTTAATTATTTCTTTTTTCAATTATTTATTGTCTGACAGGATGGCGCGCAGAGGTTGCACACTTGCCGTTGACCTTAGTCTGAGTTCGATTCCCGACTTTACTACAAACATCGGACTGGTGCTTGCTGGCAGGGTGTTGCTTCACATGAGTGTGCCATCTGTCGGATGGGCGATCAAGCTGTGGCCTCATCTTCCCATACTAGCTGGCATACAATAAATACCCCACTGTTTTGATCAAGAGGGTGCGAGTTATCAGGAACACCCTGGAACAAATTACCAGGACCTATCCCAACCAGCTCCAGTTGAGCATCAGGCATGGTGACCCAAATCGTGAAAGACTGAGATGAAGCTTGCTCTCGGAGCTGCTGACCCGACACTAAAAATGAGAGATGGTATAAGACTATGATGATCGTGATTTATTCACTCTTGGGGGGGGGGGAGGGTTTGGGGTGTAGACTTTGTAAAGGGTGGTCCATATGCTATTTGTTAGCAGTGGTAACATATGCATACGGACCACCGCACACATTGAAAATTTGCTTCATTGTTTCACAAATCAAACTGCGTGCTGTTATCTTGCTTGCACTGTCGTTCCACAAACATGTAAGTACCACTTGGTTCGTACAGTTTGAACTGAACAAAAAGTTACTGTCTGATTGTGTATGTGAAAAATAATTCTGTCATATATATATATATATCTATATATATATATATATATATATATATATATATATATATATATATATATATATATCTATATATATATCTATATATATATATATATATCTATATATATATATATATATATATATATATATATATATATATATATATATATATATATATATATATATATATATATATATATATATATATATATATATATATATATATATATATATATATATATATATATATATATATATATATATATATATATATATATATATATATATATATATATATATATATATATATATATATATATATATATATATATATATATATATATATATATATATATATATATATATATATATATATATATATATATATATATATATATATATATATATATATATATATATATATATATATATATATGTTGTCACCGCTGGGCTGTGCAGTATATTGCACAAGGTTCCTAGTCTTCAAGTATTTATATAGAACACTGCAGAATGTACGAGCCGATCTCGACTGGAGGTTCATCGTGGAGGTCTGATTGGCCTGCCCGAACTCATGTGGTAGCACGTCACATCGGATAGTGGATGCATATGGCCACTTAGGTTCCACAAGTACAAACAAATGGTAAATTACAGAAATGGCGGCTGACTCCATCAGGGTGTTTACATATTCAGAGAGAGGTCGAAGAAGATTGTGAGCATACTGCAAGTCTCAAAGGCAGAACACACTGTTGTTTCTCTGTTTACTGGAGAACGTCACAACTGCTGGCATGCACGAGTCCCTGTTTGTAAGATCATCGTTACTTCCTCAATGCATGTACTTATAAAAGAACCACACGATGCTCAATGATCATGACAATCGTCCCATTCATACTTACTGTTCTCCCATGCCTTTGCATACCTTTTTGTAGAAACTTTTCTAAATCACATGACTGTCAATTGTATTCTCCACCAATCGTCCATTAAACTTTAACACTGTTCTTGACGTCAATTAATCATAATGGCCTGACACTACACTTTGTTGAGGTTTATATATAAAAAACAAAAATTTAGGTAGCAATGCAAAGATAAGCTTCTTCCAAGTACGTCCAGCCAATAGGGTAACGGGCATCTACCATTCTTGGCACAACTTCCCCGAGTGCTATTGACACGCCCGACAAGCAAACAAAGCATAAAGACGGCAGTATGTGCAGCTGCGACCAAAATTTGGCCCAACAACATGGTGATCCTTTGTGATGGAAGGGTATTCTGCAGAGATATCACTAATGAAAAGACACCAATTTTAATGAGCATGTGCATGTTCCTAAAATAATTGCTTTAACACTGAAACTTTTTCATTGGCAATGAGGAACCCCATATTGAGCTTGCATCACAGGGAAGTAATAAAAACAAGCTCAAATGAGCTAAGATCATCGTATTCTTAATGATGACGTCATAAAAACGAATATGACATCATTGTGATGTATGAGGTTTGCAGTAAATTATCTGTGCTAATGCCCGGCTTGATTCCCGCAAACAAAATTCAAACAGCTTGCCTAGTTTCGGAGATAATGGTATAGGCGATTTCGATTAGCAGTGATATTATGACGTCAACTTTTTTTCTCGGAAGAATTTCCAAAATCGGAGATGGTTACTGCCTGCGTGTGGGCTTTCTGCATATACATGGCAAGTTTCACGAAGATCCGATGAAAACTCTGGGTTGTGAAACAAAAAATGTCAAAAAATAGGAATGACATCATAAAAATTGAGACGTCATAGTGATGTATCATATGTGCGGTAATTAATCTCCGCCATCGAAGATCAGAGCTTACTATTTTCACCCCTTTCTGTTTGTTTGTTTGTTTGTTTGTGAACAGTATTACGGAAAAATTCTTCGACGGATTTCGACGAAACTTGGTGGCGGATTAGGTATGGTCCAAGGATCATGCCATTAGATTTTGGACTTAGTCCAAAATCCAATATGGCCGCTATAGCGGCCATTTTGAAAAAATATTTGAATTTTTTTTTTTGTGCATTTCTACATGTTTTAAGTGATTTCCAACCTCCCCCCCCCCCCCACAAAAAAATAATTGTTAGAGAAATAAATATATTTTTGCAACTTTTTTTTCAACAAAATTTCGATTTTTTTTTTTTGCATTTCTACATGTTATCAGTGATTTCCAACAAAAAACATGCCAAAATTATAATTGTGGCTGATTTTGGAACTTCAGGTGGATATACCCACATAAAATCAATTTCTGTCTCAAGGAATCTAGTTATGATGAATGAATCGAGTA
>NC_140963.1:109894973-109922473 GCF_056783735.1 Eptatretus burgeri
AGCCCAACCACCGTCAACCAACTTGTCACCACTCAAGTACTCGAGATCTCCCAGCGTCAACGCCAACCGATAAAACGAGTCTTCTCGGGGATATATATCTCCTCCCACACAGGGAGGGGCCTTGGTGAGAATCATCTCGCTGTCCGTCCGTCATTGGCCTACGGCTGCACCCTACCGGGGCAGAGCCGTGGCTTCACTCACGAAGAGTAACAGGATCAATGCTGAAAAAGCCATACAAGAACTACGAACGGAGGACTGGAACCGTGAGGCTCCCCTCTTGGCAAGTCAAGGTATGAGCAGCCAACGGGTGGTGATGGGGCGTGATGGGAAGGTTGGGTCATGCAGATGGGATGGTTGTTGGTTGTTAGATGGCTTATTGGAGGGTACGTTGGATGAAAAACCTAACTAAAGACGTCACAACACACACATTTAATCCTTCCGCTAAACAAAAGGATGGGGTCCTGACTACACACGTACTTACCATCATAACTCACTTTGGGACCTGAATAATGAGTGCGCATGGTTTCCAGATTCGTAACACTATCCCCCCCCCTTTTTTATAGACTCGACCCAAGTCGTCAATTTTCGTGTGGCGTGTAGGTTTACCCCTAGTACGTTTTACCTTCAAAATATGTATGTATGCATATATATATATATATATATATATATATATATATATATATATATATATATATATATATATATATATATATATACACATATACATAAATACACCTACATACATACACACACATATATATATATATATATATATATATATATATATATATATATATATATATATATATATGTCTGAGGTGCCATTTGAAATGAAGGCAGGGTTGGAAGGGGAGCATACTCCGGGAACCAACGTAACAAGGTGCCACCACCAGGTTTTAGAGGAGGGAGACAAGTTTGAAAGCTCATTCTTGAGATCGGACAGATGCCGTTTTCTGGCTCTTCTGAGGGTAGACACACACTTGATGCAGGCTTTGTCTATATAGGAGACCAGTCCTGAAGTGTTGGAATAACTTATGCTCCCTTAAATAATGCGGACAATCATCTTACATTGTATTCATACATGAAGAGCTTTCACTGCTCTCATATGCTCTTCATGTGCTTCTTTAGGAATGGTACTATAAATTGAATAATTTTGTTTTGTAATGTGGAAAATCTGAATTACCACTCTGATGATAACAACTTAAATTTGCCTTGAACAAAAAAGGTCTTGGAATAATGTTTTCTATTTACTAATAATCTCACATGTCCAAAAAACCAGCTCTGCTGCCCTTGCATATAATTTTTTTGTCCTTTCACCTGCCATTTGTCTGAGGTCATCTTCCATCTTGGAAATCAGCCAACATCACTGCAATACATAAAAAGGTGCAAAAACTGATCCCCTTATCTGACAGACCTCTCAGCTTACTTCCAATCATCAGCAAGATCATGGAATCGATCCTCGCAGTTGATATGAAATCTTAACTTTTCTCCAACAACCTCATCTCAGATCACCAATTTGGATTCAGACCAGGTCACAGCACCTTGGACATGATGCTTCTACTCACCCAACAACGGATGGACGTTCTCAATGTCAGACATGAGATCAGGAGGCTCTCTCTGAATGTATCTCATGCCTTTGATACAGTCTGGCACCCTGCCTTACTCTCCAAACTGGCTATAGCAACTGAGGCCAACTCCAGAAATGGCTTTCTGGCTTCCTGAGTTCCTCCAGTCTCATAGCCAATGTGTGGCTTTCAACGGAATTCTTTCATCTCCTTTCCCTGTCGAGGCTGGAATGCCCCAAAGCAGTGTTCTGGGCCCAGTCCTATTCTTGATCTTCATCAATGATCTCCCTGACTTTGGAAAATCCCCTTCCTCTATTTGCTGACTCCCCCTTTGCTGTGACAAACCTCACCCTTCAGATAGGCAGACTGCAGCCTCTTCCCTCTCTTCAGACCTTGGAAAAAACAAAAACAAAATCACAAGCAAGTCAAATGCTTGTAATATATCTTACAATCCTGACAAATCTCACACTCTCACACTCTCACACTCTCACTATCTCACTCTGAAAGGACCATCTGGCAAATCCCTACCCATCTCCTTTCTTAACAATACTCTTGAAGAAGTTCACTCACTAAAACTTCTGGGACTCACTATCAACTTGGATCTTTCTTGGGCAAACCACATTTAAAAGTTGGCCTCCAAAGCCAGCCACCAACTGGGCATCTTCCGTTGTACACAGTCCTTCCTCGTCACACCTGAACACCTATTCACATACAATGACTTCATTCACAGTTTGTTGAAGTACTGGTCTTCCCTCTGGGTTGGCTCCCCTGCCACACATCTTGTTCAGCTTCATGCCATGGATACAAAGGCCTTCAAGATTATTGAAATCTTCCACGATCAAGCTGAGTCAGTGGGTCTATCACTTCGCTCTTGCAGACAAGTGTGTGGTCTCTCTGCGTTGTGCTTTGGTCCACCCCTCTCCCCACCCCACCCCCTACCCAGATTTCAGCAAGGCACACACGGTCCACCAAGATCCCCCCTTCTGGTGAAACTACCGAAATCCAGGTTCACTGCTCACCTTCACTCATTTGTTCCTCTTTTTTTCCCCACCTGTGGAACCAACTTACCGATTTTCTTCAATCTCATTTTTCCCTCCAAGTCTTCAAGACAGCTGTTTGCCACCATCTCAGATAGTCCCCAATCCAAAACCATGATCTTTTCTACCTTGGTTAACTCCACCTCAAGACCTCCTCATTCCAAATCTCCATTATTTTTTTTTCCTCCTGAGAATTTCCTTCTGTATCCATCTTATCCACCCCACGCATCCTCTCCTGCCCTCCCTCCGCCCAATTCCTCTCCACACCCATTGTTTGTCCAAGTCTGTCTTTACCCTGGTCTTCAACTCTGCTGTTGGCGGTTCCTTCCCTCTGCACTCTCAACTGTTTTATTTTGTCCTGGTATGTCCTGGTCCGTTCATTGTACTAGCTCTTCCACGAGCCTCAACGATGCACTGTACACAAAAACCAAATAATAAATAAAAAAGTAAAGAATAAGAGCAATCAAAGATGGCAGACCCTCACTAGTATTTGTTTTGTGTGGTGGTTATAGAGCATGTATTTTATAGATGTACTCACACTCAAATTGTACAGACTTTAATCGAGGTACTCGGGTGCAAAAAAGATAACGTGTAAAAATTGTGGTGTACGTTGGCACATTATATGTGTGCTCAAACAGCCAGATAAAAAGCCAGACAGACAGACCCAAATGCAATACCATCTCCTCTGGTGAGGGTAATAAAACATCCGACTGCAATGAGTCCAGTGAAGTTATTATTACGTCCACTTGAATTTATTCATTGATTTTGCTTCATAACCTTTCCTATCGTTCAAATACAGAACAGCGAAGCTATTCATCTGTATGAAAGGTTTTTTTTTTTAATGAAGGTTGACAAAACAATGGAGACAAAGTGAAGCCAACATTTTGGGCGTCAGTTCTTTCATTGAAGCGACAGGAGGTGAGAAGCATACCTTTCAATTGATATAATCTATTGTTGGAATTGTCTGCCGCCATAGAGCGACCTTCTCCTTGACAAAGTCTAGTATTCCTCTGACTGATCGATGGGCTGACATGAACAGAAAGGATAACTTTGACTGTTACTTGTGCACATGAATGGTGAGGTCTCCACGCATTAAGGTTATGCCTTAGAGTCACAATGTGTGCCATTTATTGTCCGTTCTGATCAGAGCAAAAAGGTTTTTCAAACACATTACAATCTTCACGTCAACGATCCAGAGTTACTCCAATGATTCCAAACAAGATCTGACAATTATCAACCCAACTGTGTCCTAATTAGACAGCTGTGTGTGTCAATGGCCAAAAGGAATTGTCAACAAAGAATGCATTATGTGGCAGGATGGGCTGGCTCCTGCTAAATACACAAATTAATTGATAAGTTTGCGTTGAACTAGCTTTCAAACACGATCACGTTTTGCTCGCCAATTTGTCGAGATAATGTGAAGGTTATTGTGGCTTTGTAGGCATAGGTAGGTTGACAACTCAAATATTAGCCTTTACGGCAATTGGTGGAAAACCAAAAGCAGGTAAACACAATAAGCTCGGCTATCAGGTTTAACAGACGAGTTCATAACCAGACAGAACAATTCATTTCTAGTTTCCATACTCAAGCAGTCAAAACAATCAGTTGGCCACTGTCCCAAATCACCCAATGACATCCTCGCGATCAGTTCATGGTCATCGGTACACAGCATTGGGTTGAAAGTGATGCATTCATTGTTGAGATGGGTCCAGGTTAGAAGCCCTGTACGAGGATCAACCTGCTGCTTTGCAAGGAAGGTACTGAATCACAGAGTACGCCATCCCTTGGCAGGGACATCAAGCCGGCGGTCTCATCCCCGAGCATTCACAATTATGGTGTGGTGCCTTTAAATATAAAAATAAAGAATCTGCCATTGTGTTGCAGTATCCAGCTAAATTATAAATATCTGCCATGATATATGAGCCACTGCATCGTCTACATAGACATCTGAATAGGAGTTCCATGTACGGATCAGATTCGGAGTTTGCCGACAAGTGGGGTGCTAAAGTCGCTGCATCTACGAGCATGCGTGCATGCAAGGAGACCTTTACCAGGAAGATAGCGTTTGTGACCAAAATTGTTACAATCGGTAACGAAACTCAGTGACCAGACTCAGTGTTTTGCGTGTCATTAATCTTTGTGATCAATACCTGATTAATATCTAACCCTAACTAACGGATTTTTTTGAAAGCACAACGCGATCTATTTACAGAGTTCGTGCTCCCTTTGGCGCGTGACTCTGGTGGTCTTTGTGTATAAATATTATCACACACCACCAGACATCAAATGAAAATTAGTCACAAACACACCACTGACATATATTTATTTTGATATAGTGTTCATTCATTCATCATTGTCAACAAGTCTACAAGCTCAAGTCAAGTCTCAAGTCAAGTCTTTAAGGCCAAGTGTCAAGTCACAAGACACGTCACAAAACTTGAGCCTCGAGTGCAACCCGAGTCCAAGTCATCGACTCGAGTCGTCATCTTTGGTCATTCATACCTGTTGTATACATGCGTCCTTTATGACATCCTTAAAAACACGAAGTTTCCTGTTGGGAGTGATTTTCAATTTTGCTTCATTGCTAAATAGGCAGAGTAAAAAAACAAATCATCTCAATCCTCTCTGTGCATGTGCGATCAGGATCAGGATCACGACAAATACTGAGCCATGGTATAGTTAAAACAAAAAACTCATCTTCCTATTAATGTTCAAAATACAACATTCAATATAAATAAGTTGTTCCTCAATCATGAACTGAAAAGACAGACAGACAGATAGACAGACAGACGGACATGAACTAATTGCTTCACCCCACTTTTCGCTTCACGTGCTTGGGGTAACGACGCATATGTGAGAACACAATATTTAGCAACTCTTCAATACTATAATCAGAGGAATCCTGTTCAACCTGTTCAATTAAGTCTTTCTCAGGCTGCTAAGATATTTGAAGAAGCAGTTCCATGTTGTAAAGCTCATTCCTAAATCAATGTCATTCGCCCTCGTGACTAAGCCATTTCCCCAGATTATGTGAAGCCCAAGATCGATCGAATCATTGGCATTACCCAGTATAAGGTAGTTGACGCATTTGTTGCCACAGACAAGTTGCAGTTGCCATTCTCACTTAAATCTTGTTAAGACTGCTTCCATTACCATTCAGTCCTGTCCAACTATACAGGACCACATTCATTATGTCCATTTCATGAAATCCAAGCTGTGCACTCACCTACATCTGTTTGGCCCTTCATGTCTAAAAGAGCACATTTATTGCATTCTATCCAGGCAGACTTGTCATTCATTTTGCCACTTGCAATTGGATTTCAACCGATAGCTGGAAACACGATGATGACGACGCCAAAACCAATAGAACCTCGATGCTTCCAGAGAAAGACCAAATTCTACCTTTGCTCTCAAACTACTTGGAAGTTCAATGATCTTGAAGTAGTATTTAAGTACATATGCCAATAAGAGGAAACATCTCATACCTCACAATTCCAAATGATAAATAAATGCCAATTTTGGAAACCAAATGATCTAGTTCTTACCTTTCTCAAACCCACAAAACAATTATACTGCAAACCTGGACCCCCAGTGTTGACCATTTTAAAAGATGAGAAAAAGCAGTGAAGGAAATGGGAGCAAGTGAACTTTTGTGTAATGCAGACTGTACACAAAGCCCCCTCAAAAGCCTTAAGGAAAATCCATTATTATTACTATTATCTTACATTGAATAGCTGCCTTAAAGAGGCCACAAAGGCATTCCTGCTACTCAACTTACCCGGCAGAAACTTTGCTCGTAAAGCAAACCAAGAACGTTGACAAGCTCGTGAAGAACTCACGTATCAGGCCAAAATAGCTTGATCTACAACACCAGTTTATAAAGGAAAAAAGGGGTTATTGAAATTCCATCTCGTTTTGTGAATGAGAAAAGTTTACCGCCTTTTGTGGCTATCCTGAATGTCGGAGAACACGTTAAAGTTCAAACTACATTCAAACTATGTCGAAGCACAAAATCCCTTTCGTAAAATTTGTGTGATGTAGGTTTGGGGTGGGTAGCGATGCACAAAGCTTGACTTTAGGCTTTATACGCAGAGATAAACATGTGAAAAGTAAAAAATTTGATTAAATGGTCAAACATTTTGAGCTGCAGTTGCAAATCTAGTTTACCTTCTGTTTTACTTGCTACTAAAGGGTGTACACCATGCACCTGCACGGGAATAAGAGAAACGCATCTGCTTTTGGATATGGCAGGGTATACATCTCTAAAGTCAGAAACGATGTGAGAGCATTGCATTGGTGGTAGCCTTTTGTGTGTTATTAGCCATATATTAACCCCATTTTGTAAAAGGAAGTAAACACAATTGTAAAAGGAAGTGTTCACCACCAAAATGTGTGTGTTTGTCAAACAGACTGAAATGCACTGATATGTGCAGACTGCCAGACTGTGAGAACCAGGTATCCATCTTTGAGTCAGACGATGGGGAAAGTTTAGATGACGATATTGATGAACTGGATAATGATTATGATTTTTAAGTTCATCTTGAACATTTTATATCACTTACAATCGGTGCATTTGATCAGAGATGTCTTAGAAACTATAAAGGACCCGCCTTTGGTTCATAAGACAATATGTTTATCAGCAATACATTGGGCTAAGGTAATGGCCTTGTAGTGTGGAACAACACATTTGTGTTTCTCTTCTGTAATTTTATGCCCTACAACAGAAGATTGTGTTTCATTTTCACCTTTGACTCATTCATCAGATTGCACATGATTAACCATCTTGCTACTGTCTTACTGGTTTATATTGTGTATAATATGGGTGTTTGATACCTTCATATGTGCATTATTGAGTATCTAAATCCCTGAAATTCTGTATTTTTTGAGAAATTACAGGGAAAAAAACATTAATCTTGTTCATGAACATGCTAAAATTTACCTTTGTTTGATTCTTGGAAAGTATCCTTCAATAACAACAGGGAAATATCATGACATTGACCAAACTACATAAATCCGTCCAAATTAGGTATTTTTTAATTTGGGGGTGGGGTAACATTGTCTTATATACCGATCTGAATATAGAACATACAAAAACAAATTTAGATTTTTGGATTTCTTAATAAATTTGCTAAACGCCCATGTAATTATATTGTTCCAGAACTTTTATTTACTTTCCACAGTAAATGATAGATAAATACTTTTCTAAAGGCGGTATGATTTATCACACAGGAAATACACACTGATATACAAGTGTCACCAATGACATATCTTTCAACCTAGGCATGTTTTTAGCACCTATCCAAACCAAATTTCAATGTTCATGTTTGACTGATAAAAAAACAAAATGTTGTTAAGTTCAAGTAGGATGTCTTACCTTGTACTGGCCATTTTGCACAAAAGCTTATTTAAGGGTAAGCATATAAACAGGGTGATAACACACAAAAAGCTACCACCGATGCAATGCTATCACATATTTTCTAACTCTAGGGTTGTATACCTTGCCAAGAATCACTATGAGAATTATTTCCCCCTCCCCCCTCCCGATGGTATCGACCAACCCTAGTGGCTCATGGACGAGCTCTGAATTTGAGAAATTGGTTGTCCTGATGACACATGCTGAAGGAGTAAGGTAATTGTTTCAGTCTGTCTGACTATCTATCTGGCAGTCAAACAAAATTAAAAATAATTCCAAACAGGAAACTTACTGTTTTTAGTGACATTATAAAAGGACACAAACAATAAGCATGAATAACTAATTTAACGCATTAATTAAGGTGGTGTAAAAGACGGTGCATCAGCGGCGGTAAGCTTCCAAAAATTTATATATTTTTAGTTTTTCTACAGCCTTTAAAACCTTTATTTTATTTCAAATGAATTATACACTTTAACACTGCAGAACACAAATCACCTTCTTCCAGTTTCGCAGTACTTGGATAAAATTTTATGCCATCACGACCAATCAAATTTGCTGCTCGCGCTCTCAGCGATGAAGAATATCGAGATTCAGACAAAATAGTTGCTTGTGGGAAATATAGATCATGCTCGGAAAAAACAAAGCGACAGTTCAAAAGACCCTTACCACGTTCTTTTTCTCAACACTGCACGGGATCAGGTGTTCTATGAACTCTCCAGTCACTGCAGTATTTGCTCGATCGAGTAATGCTGAGTAACTGCAGGGTTATTCATCTCCCTTTAAAACATCGTCAAGTTCGTTCTCCTTTTGAAGAAATACAACTTAGCATTTCTGCGTAGCACCAACAATTACTTCGCTTATCTACTTGATACAACCACAAATATTCAACCCAACAATGCCCAGTTGGCTCACAAACAGATCTGCTCCAACTATCTATTTTAAACATTCCTAAAACTGCACTTTAAACAACTTATTGAAAGCAATGTTGAACACACCAACAACCATTTAATTAACGTATCAGAGAAAATAGTTTGGATTTTGTATTTATGACTTCAAAATCAATCACATTTTCTTGCCGGTATTCAAGCCCAAATGGGATAAACTGTTCCGGAAATGAGTCAAATGCATCACTCCAAGTGAAGAAGTAACAAGCAACTTAAAAAAAAAATATATATATATATATATATAAATATATATATATATATCAAATCATTGTTTCAAAATATCATACATTGCCTACTATTTAAGCTCAATAACCCAAAACATTGATTTGAAATATTTCTACCACCCTCCACAAACCTTCACACCATAAGTACCCCTGACCCACCCTCTCCACCTGTTCCTTTATTCTTTTGATGTGGTTCCTTCTGCCATGTCTCCACCCCTCACCTGCAACCGTTTTATCAATTAAAGCACCAATGAGGCTTCCACATTCCAAATCTAGGAGATTTGTTTATTTATGTAGGCTACAGAATTTCATTTGAAGTTCATGAGGGGGAAAGTATGAGCGTTAGTGATGATTACATTATTAAAAGGCCAATTGGGTGCGATATAAGCATTTGATGTGTTATGCTTGCAAATAAAGCAAGTAAGCAAATAAAGATAACAATTATGTTCACCCTTCCAGATGTTTGATAATGTTGTACGCTTCAAAATCTTATCTTCAGTCATTTAAAATTCAACATTATTTCCTGTGCACCAGAATTAGCAGCACTTCTTCCTCAAGTTGCGGGTGCATTTTCACACTAAGCACTGTCAAATTAAATGTGTAATTAATTAAATTACTTTGTCATTCATTTTAACATCAAAACCACTTTTGCTACTATTGACATCTCACCTTTATATAATGTAACGATATTCAACAATACAACCAATTAAAGCCTTGATGACATGATCGACCCACAACCCCACAGACATCTTGACATGGCTGACAAGTTCCACTTTCCATTTCATGAGTCACATTAGTCCTGTCAGGTAAACATGATTTGATGTGGCCTTATTCGCTCATCTTTGACCTAAACAGTGGTCATGTATATCCCAAGTAAGAGATAAATTGGCCTATCGATCATGTTCCCGACACCGAGATGAAAGTAGATAGTTTGCGAGAACAATGAGCCTGCATGACAAACACACATTCACCATTTCCTTGAAAGGCATGACAACGCTCTGAGTAAGTAGCAAATCAGACGTCCAATTCACTCAATAATTCATCTCAGCAGTCGATAAAGTGGGCGTAAGAGGAAAGACGGTGAAGCCCAGGACTTTTGAACATCGATGCTTGCCTGTGTAAGCAACTGGATTTCTTGCATGCACAGGTGGGCATTATTTTGAGCAGTCAACTTAAACTTCCAAATCCAAAAATTGCTGGCTTTGCTGTAAACATTCGGTGACGTGAGATGACAAACAGTCAAGGCTAAAATGCAAGATGACTCACAGCTACATTAGTAGATTGCATCATCTGGTTAGGCCAAAGGGTTATTGTTATGAGCAATGCTTAGATTGTTTGGAAGCCAAACTTCAGCAAAATGTTTGGAAAATAGAAGAAAAAAAATCTTTGCTTTGAAACTTAAGCAATTCCACGATATTAATTTCGTTTTCGAAAAAGAACAATAGCATTTAAAAATTGTCTGTGAACAACATTTCTAAGCCACCTCAAGCTATACAGCTGGGAGCAAGCTAAACCTTTGCGTTATTTTAGAGAACCCTTACATGGACAAGTTTTGGCCTGAATGCCTATCCAGATATAGTGCCTGCTTTTCCAACAGGCAGGAATTTGAGATAAGCTGGGAATGCATTTTTGGAAACTTTCAACCATCCAGCTTTCAAATGCTACCGGTTGAGCTCATCTAACTTTTACATTATAAGCTGGTAGATAGACACGGGTCAAAGCCAGCTAGTGGCATTTGATAAAGAAAAACATCTGCAGGAGGCACAGAAAGGAGTAAATGCCAACTTAGCAGCCAATAATGGTACACAGATCCACCTGCTGTTAAACAGAACAAGAGGCAACACAAAATGCAGCAAATGCGAAACAGATTTGAACCCAAAATGCTTACTTGAAACAAATGCCGACAAGTTTCTCAAATGACCGACAGTCTCATATTATCTGTTGTACAAAAGGTAAAAGGTCAGAGTGAATTTACATTTTTGCTTTTGCTGTTCAGATGGAATGCATTTGAATGTTTCACATTCTCTCATTCTGGATACATATATATATATATATATATATATATATATATATATATATATATATATATATATATATATATATATGTATATGTATATATGCATGTATGTATGTGTATGTATATGTATATATATATATATATATATATATATATATATATATATATATATATATATATATATGTATGTGATTTTAACAATTTGCTGTTTTTGAAACTTGTTAACTATGAGTCGAAGATAAAAAATATAATATATGATTATAAACATTTACTGCATATATATTTTAAATAAAAAATAGACAAGGGGAACTAGAATATCACTTGGAACATAGAGTGTATACCAGGCTGACTCCTACCTATGCCAGGCTGACCAGTTTACGTTTTATATCCCACTGATAGACCGGATCTGAATCCGAACCTGAAACAAAATCTACTCAGTTTATTCTTGTCACCGACCCAACGTCTGAATCTGTCAAGCTTTTTTAGATATCGTGCTACATATTGTTTTTGGCCCGATCTCTCAATGGTGAAAAATCACTGAAAAAATGTATCCGTGTCCAGATTTTCACCAAAATCTAACCAATTTGTCCTTGTCACATACCCAACGTGTGCACCAAGTTTTGTTTGAATCTATCCTTAACTTTTGAGATATCGTGCTCATGGACAGACAGACAAACAGGGGTGAAAACATAACCTCCATCCAACACCACGCACAGAAAAACACAGACACACACAGACACACACACACACACACACTACTGTGTGGAATAAAGTAGGAGGACTCTCAAACTTTTACAGTGCAACAATACTTCCACTTCACATTAGTTCCAGGAAACTCAGATCAATATGTACCTATTGAGTACGGTTAAAGTACTTAAAAATAAATGGCAATCCTTCCATCATAACCAAAATAATACTTGGAATATAATCATCAATGTTATCATCTTGCTTTGACAATATTCATAATGCAAGACCAAGTGAGACACTAAAACACCGCGGGGTTAGACCGATCGGTGCACCATCACTTGTGGTTCAACTTGCCCAACAACAGGCAATTAAACGGCTGTCACTATAACTAATAAACAAGGAAAACCAATAAAAGGAAATTGCTTCAAATTAAAAATATAGAATAAAAACATCAAACAAAATACAAAGTACAACAGGCTGTGAAAATAATTAAGGTAAAAAGAAAGAAAGAAAGAAAAAACCACAACAGCTGGGAACATTAAAGAGGGAATACGTGGAATAGCTGTGGGAAACACTTACGTATGATGGTTAGCAGAGACTGTAAGGCAAAGACAACAATGAGTAGAAAGAAGGGACAGAAAATGACGTGCGAGTGTGAAAGTTTAAGAAACAGAAACACGGTAGATGGAGAAAGCCCAGGAAGAGGCAGAAAGAAGTCAGAGCCCTGTGCATGTAGGGTTCACATAGAATCAACAAAAAAAAACCATGACAAGGTTTCGGATTGGAATCCGCCCCACCCTGGACCTGCCCTCCGATTGGAGGTTAAGGAAAGGGAGGCAGGGAGGCTTACCCAGGGGCTCATGTTACTGTCGGAGATAGAGAAAGAAAGGCGCATGTACATCGATATACAAAAAAGGCTGAACAATCGACTAATTGATAGATATCCGAGATGCAAGAGTTGGAAATTTTTGGATCGACGAACTGATCAAGAAATAATTCCTCAGAATTGTGAAATCTAAATATATCTATATATCGACACACACAATTAAACAAGCAGAAAAGAAGGATACCCCAAGAAATGTAGTGAGATGCCCATTAGTGAAGTCAATTAGTCTGCATGTACCTTTGTTCACTCCTTCCAGTCGACTCGTGGGTGTTTAGGAATGGTCACATTGTGAAGATGGAGAGGATGAGGTACTGTTCTTTCATAACTGTATACAGTACTGTCAAACTCGAAAGGTAATCAGGATCCAAACAACATCAATGACTGATTAGAAATGCTAAACTCGTCTATAAAGAAAACATTGCACAATGAAAGAAAAATTAGTGTATTTTTAGAAGTATAATTAGTGGGTGGGGGTGCGAGGGGGCGTATAATCGGAGATGATTTGGAGGTGAGTTTATGTTCATCCGGAACCACCTGAAAAACTTCAGGGTGATGCCGCTCCAGCACATATTGGGCTTGGTTCGGATTTCTGAATCGACCCGTTTACCTTCAAAAAAATATTATATTGTACATGGAATAACCACATTTGTGAACCTTTAACAGACAAGCTCTCTTTCCCTTTCATCAGGTGAGGTCACAATAACAGTGAGTGAAATAATAATGGAGACACCTGTGGACCTGCTGAGTGGTGAAACATATAACTGTGGAATGTAACACCGCGATACAAAGAACAAGTGGGTGGGTCCAGTAAAGGGGAAATAGAACTCACTTGTGTGCTCAGCAGGAGAATCTCTTCGATGAACAATAAATGGGTCTTCAATAAAACATGCAACACCATCTCCGAGGCAACTAAACCTGCTTCTACCACACAAGTGTCAAAGGTTCAGAGCAAGAAAAATCGACGTTAAAACGTTGTTTGGCATGTAAAGGGCAGAAGTGAAATAGTGATGTGAAAGGTCATTTGGTCCATATTAATCCTCAGATGAGCACGCGCGCGCACGCACACACACACACACACACACACACACACACACACACACACACACACACACACACACACACACACACACACACACACACACACACACACACACACACACACACTAGATGAAAGAAAACTGAAAATGACGACGATGTTGACAACAGCACCACTAGCAGCAGCAGAACCAAGCAAGAGCAGCAAGCAACAGAAGTAGCAGCAGCGGTGGCAACAGATTAACAAGACGACACGACACGACAGGAATGCGAGAGAAAAGGAGAAAAAAAAGTCAGTGTAGCATTGACAGATAACAGAAAAAAAAGCTTTTGGTAACGTGCCACAGAGCTGCATCACAAAGACTACGAACATAGACAAACTGAATCAGGTATTGCAATCGTTCATGTTAACTGCGATAACTTGTTGGCAGACTAATCTGTACAATTCCTTGGTTGAAGTGCGCAATGTAAGGATAAGGACAGGAATCTTACGAGTCGATCCATTATCTCAGCTTCTATTCTGCTTGGCACTGTGGCAACCAAGTACAGAGCTGAGGGCCGCAGGTCATGGATAACAGATTCATAAAAGCAGTGAAACACATGCACCATTTGGTCCAGCCAAACGAATTGAAGCTGGACATGAACAAGTGTGATGAGCTTCAAAACAAATTACCGGTGGTTCAACAGTTCAGGAAAGAACGTTTTTATCATAAATATCGAACTGGACGAGACCATTGTCATAGGATAAATTGAACAGAAAGAGGACTACAAGTACTTGGGGCATTGATGAATTGGATAGCACCAAGCAAGAGGTAAAGTAAGACTCCTGACAGTGAAGACTCGTGCTCTGAAGTGAGCTAACTTCAATGACCATTGTCATAGGATAAATTGAACAGAAAGAGGAATACAAGTACTTGGGGCATTGATGAATTGGATAGCACCAAGCAAGAGGTAAAGTAAGACTCCTGACAGTGAAGACTCGTGCTCTGAAGTGAGCTAACTTCAATGACCATTGTCATAGGATAAATTGAACAGAAAGAGGAATACAAGTACTTGGGGCATTGATGAATTGGATAGCACCAAGCAAGAGGTAAAGTAAGACTCCTGACAGTGAAGACTCGTGCTCTGAAGTGAGCTAACTTCAAGGAACAAATTATAACTGTGGTTAACAGTTTGGCTGTCTGAGCCATCAGACCAATAGCTTTGATATCATTCTTGGATCATCAAATAGATAAAACGACTACATGTAAAAACCTCAAAAATATTAACAGGCCACAGAATGCATCTACTATAAACGGATGAGGTGTGTGTGTTTGTGTGTTTGTGTGTTTGTGTGTGTGTGTGTGTGTGTGTGTGTGTGTGTGTGTGTGTGTGTGTGTGTGTGTGTGATTTTGTGGAGTTCTACTGTGAATTGTGATACACCAAAATGATCGGCATGACCTCCTGAGTTGATTAGGCCAATTAACTCCAAAGAACCCGGAATAATTTGCTTATTTTAAACACATGCCATGTGAAGCTGTACAAAGCAGATTATTAGGTCCTTCCATGGCATGGCATTCTAATCTAAAAAAAAATGTCCGTGTGTCTCACCTACAACTTCGAAACCATGAAATCTAGCAGCCTGAAACTTTGCATGCATACGAAGGAAACTCCATGGGAGTGCACGAGTGAAAATTGGGTGGCAGGGTTAGTTATAACACCTCTTTTGAAGATAATTAACGGTATTATATAATTATATCCTTTATCAGGTGCCTCTTCAGGCAGCTTGCTCTCGATGGAGTCTCAAGGCGCATCCACAGTTACCTCGCTGGGGTGTAATTCGCCATTTTGTTCGGCCTGCTCAACAATGCCTTGCGTTGGAACAGGCCGCAATGATTTCTTTCCGAGAATTTTTTTTTCCATTTTCCTCACTCATATTATCGAACGCCTGACCATCATATCTACGAATCACTGGATACATTGCAATGCTTATAAACACCCGAGAACACCAGCATTTGTGGCTATATTTCATTTCCGCACATGCCATAACCTCCAGAATCTCTTAAACTAAGCAGGATTACAAAAATTAAGCTCCAAAATCGAACTTATCAGCAGTTCCCACTGCGAAAAAAAGAAGAAGTGTTTATTTGCCAATTCGGACATATTTCATATTTCAGGCAGCTCCGGGAGGTATGTGTTTAACATGATGGATCGGAGCTTGCTAATCACTTGCCAAGAGAGCCGTTTGTTATCAACCATTTCGTTGGAGTGCTTAAGCCACTAGGTGAGCGCTCTACAATATTCCCACTGTCACTGAATACTGTATATCGATCGACTTGAACAATGTTCAGGGGCCACGAGCATGCGTTGGCCCCACATTGTTCTGTGGTGTATCGGGAGATGACAGGCTCACTGAAAATGTGAAATTTCCTATTTTTCTACGATATTGTTTCATTATACAACCCGTCACTTCGGCATAGATAAATACAAATATAAACGAGAAAGGAACTCGGAAGAGTGGAGACCTCTGCCACGTAATGCCTGATCCAGTAGAACATATTGGAAACAATAAATTTTTGATTCATCATTCTAGGGACTGTTTTTGGCCCTAATCTCTCAATGGTGAAGAATCACATATTCTAATAACCGGATCCAGATCTTCACCAAAATCTAATCAATTTGTCCATGCCACATACCCAACCTGCCCACCAAATTTCATCAGAATCCGTCCACAACTCTGAGATATCCTGCACATACACAGAATAACAAACAAACAAGCCGGTAGAGGCGATGGTTCGCCGAGCATGGAAACTATAAGATATCGAGCAAAATGGATGTCATATAGCGGATAGGGAATCACCTTAAGATTATGCATATCAAATCTCATCCAGTTCCATCTACTGATAACTACTTGGTGTCCATTTGAATGAAAAGTACCAAAAATACGGTTTGAAATCGGAAATCCCCAGAGTTCGAGGGGGTGCTGTGGGTGAACAAAGATCAAAATAGAAAATCCGGCTTGATTGTTTGTGCACAATGTATTCCAGACGATTGGTGTGAATTTTCATGACCATCCGACCATAACCCTAGGAGGAGTAGCATTTGGCGCGAAGGCACCTCCAGCTCTCGCATATTATCGATTTTTGCACTAATTGACCTTTGACCCCCGACCTAAGCGAAATCGGTCAATATGTCCTGAGGCAAAGTTGTAGTACTCATTGAGTACCATGAACCTGCAAAGTTTCATTCGTAACGAAGCATTCGCTCAGGGCGACGGAGCACGAAGCACTGGCTCAATGCGACGGAGCACTTGCTCAGGGCGACGGAGCACGGAGCACTCGCTCAGGGCGACGGAGCACGGAGCACTCGCTCAGGGCGACGGAGCACGGAGCACTCGCTCAATGCGACAGAGCACTCGCTCAGGGCGACGGAGCACTCGCTCAGGGCGACGGAGCACTCGCTCAGGGCGACGGAGCGCGGAGCACTCACTCAGGGCGACGGAGCACGGAGCACTCGCTCAGGACGATGGAGCACGAAGCACTCGCTCAGGACGACGGAGCACTAAGCACTCACTCAGGGCGACGGAGCATGAAGCACTCGCTCAGGGCGACGGAGCACGAAGCACTCGCTCAGGGCGACGGAGCACGAAGCACTCGCTCAGGGCGACGGAGCAGGAAGCACTCGCCCACGGCGACGGAGCATGAACCACTCGATCAGGGCGATGGAGCACGAACCACTCGCTCTGAATGATGTGGTGTGGCAAAAGCGTCCGCAGTTAGTGAACAATTCACTCAGAATGACAGCGCGGTACCGCTATCGACAATCGGCGCTCGGCAAGTGGCTTAAGCACTCCAATTTAATGGTTTACGAGGCATGGTTGGCCAGGCGGTCGCTGCATACCATAAATGATCACTTTAACTTTAAAGCCGATCTTCACCGTGCACGCAGCAGTTAATGAAATAAAATGAATCTTATAAATCCGCCATTTTGCCTGCTCGTATGTGCACGTGTCACGTGGTACATCGGTTCAGGGTTCACACAGAGGTTATAACATTAAAAAAAAAACGTCCGTTTTTTCCAGATTTGCTTTCATTCCCTGGAGAGTGCATCGTGAAACGTCCGAAGATTTAGACACAGATCTGGCAGACACTTTGGACAGGCAGTCCCTCTTGGGGACAGGGTACGAGGTCTAGCAGTGAATGCATTAAATCATATAGCTCAATGAAGCTTGTTAATTTTGTTACGTTCCTAAATATTTTGATCACTCAATATGATTCCCCAAATAAGAGAAAAAGATAAGTTTAATGCTTTGGAAATTTCACATTTTTTTGTATGTATGGAGAAGGAGGGAATATAGCCTTGCTTGCTTATAGTAAATAGGTATATCAGCTTAGTTTTAAGACTCGTTATTTCTTGAAATTATCAGATTTCGCAACAGATTTCGACAATTATTTTATCCAAGTGATATCCGATCCTCAAAACTGAAATAATATTTCAAAGATGTACTTTAATTAGTCCGTGAGAGTAGATCGTGGAAAATCGTATCATAGAATGCATGAAATCACTCCAAGCTCCAAATTTGAAAACTATACTATTTACAAAAGCGAAGTATACAACAATTTGTAGCTATGATGAACAAGCATTCAACATCATGAGTGAGGAAAGTGAAAAAAAAAAAAAAAAAAAAACGATCGTTAAGAAATCGCTGTGGCCTGTTCCAAGTCAAGGTGTGGTTGAGCAGGCCAAAAAAAACATGGCGGCGTCAAATCCGTTGGGGTTACACAGGAAACGCCTGAAGACTCTAGAGAGTGAGGTGGCCGAGGATCGGCTGATGAAGGATATCATTAAATAAGGCCATTAATTATCTTCAAAAGGGGTGTTTTAATTAACCCAAACACCCAATTTTCACTCGTGCACTTCCATGGAGTTCCCTTAGTATGCATGCAAAGTTTCAGACTGCTTGGTTTTATGGTTTTGGAGTTACGGAGGACACACACACACACACACACACACACACACACACACACACACACACACACACACACACACACACACACACACACACACACACACACACACACCTTAAAAAAAATATTGTATCTGGATCTGCATTTAGATCTTCACCAAAATTGAATCAATTTGTATTCGTCAAACACCCAAACTGTCCACCATGTTTTGTCCGAATCCATCCACAACTTTTTGAGATATTGTGCTTTATATATATATATATATATATATATATATATATATATATATATATATATATATATATATATATATATATATATATATATGTATATATATATATATATATATATATATATATATATATATATATGTATATATATATATATATATTTATTTCCAGCAATCTCTGTGTTTGTGTGTGTGTGTCTGTCTGTCTGTATGCGACCGCCGTTTCTCGACGACCGCCGGTCCGATCGGATTGAAACTTGCCACGAATATTGCCGGGGCCCCGCAGATGTGCCTTTTCGAGGATTGATATCGATCAGACAAGCGGTTCCCAAGTTACGGCCATTTATCTGTCGGCCAATGACAAGACACGGTGCTATGACATCACAATTAATGTTTATTTATTTTTGCAAGATCGACGGTCCGATCTGACTGAAACTTGCCAGGAATATTGCCGGGGCCCTGCGGATGTGTTTTTCAAGGTTTGATATCGATCAGACAAGCGGTTCCCAAGTTACGGCCATTTATCTGTCGACCAATGACAGGACAACACAATTCTTCATCGTTTGATATGACATCACAATTGACGCTGGGGACCTGAGTATGTTTCCCAAGTTATGGCCATTTATGATACGGTTGGTCCAATCTAATTGAAATAATGCCCCAATCCAGTTGTCGTTTGCGCACCTACGGGCCCGCCCCTACGGGCCAGTACTAGTATCTATAATTCCAGCAATCTGTGTGTGTGTGTGTGTGTGTCTGTCTGCGACCGCCGTTTCTCGACGACCGCCAGTCCGATCTCATTGAAACTTGCCAGGTATATTGCCAGGGACTCGCAGATGTGCCTTTTCGAGGTTTGATATCGACCGGACGAGCGGTTCCCAAGTTACGGCCATTTATCTGTCGACCAATGACAAGACACGGTGCTATGACATCACGAATGACGTCACAATTAATGTTTATTTATTTATTCATTTTTTTTTATTTTTGCACGATCGACGGTCCGATCTGATTGAAACTTGCCAGGAATATTGCCGGGGACCCGCGGATGTGCTTTTTGAGGTTTGATATCGATCGGACGAGCGGTTCCCAAGTTACGGCTATTTATCTGTCGACCAATGACAGGACACGGTGCTATGACGTCACGAATGACATCACAATTAATGATTGTTCATTTATTTATTTATTTATTATTTCTTTTGCACGATTGAAACTTGCCAGGAATATTGCTGGGGACCCGCGGATGTGCCTTTTCGAGGTTTGAGAGAGAGAGAGGCTGCACATACTGGCACTCACCTTCGGGCCCGCCTCTACAGGCCCGTACTAGTATATATCAATTTTGGCACTATCTCTCAATGGTGAAGAATCACACAAAAAATTATAGTAGCTGGATGCAGATTTTCATGAAAATCTAATCAGTTCATCCTCGTCACACTCTAAACCTGCCCACCAAATTTCATCCGAATAAATCCAGAACGTTTTGAGATATCCTATTCACAGACCAAAAACAGACACAGATAAACAAAGAGGTGAAAACATAACCTTCCACCTTCGTTGGCAGAGGTAACAAAACAGACCGACCAATATACTTGAAAAATATTCGATTTTGCAAATAAATAAACCAAACTGATCAACATACTTGGCGAAATCAGGAAAGAAAGAAAGAAATTTCGTGACATAACAAACAGACAGACAGAGACAGACAGAGGTGAAAACATAACCTCCGGCCACCTTCCGTGGTGGAGGTAACATCAACAGAAACCTGGGCGAAGCCATGTAGTGTTTGCTCTTGGTCATTAAGGGCACTGTAAGATCGGACGATACATATCAACCCAGCTTTGAGTGAGGAAGCAGCCTAGCAGAAATAAATAAGGGAAATCAATTAATATTAAAAAATAAACAAAGAAAAACTTCAAAAAAAGGTCATAATTACACACATAAAAAAGCAATGTTGTTGGATCCCTTTAAAACCCATGTGGTTGCAATGCAGACATGGCTCCTAAAATACACTACATGGGCAAAAGTATGTGGACACCTGCTCACCCAACATCTCATTCCAAAATTATGGGCATTAATATGGAGTTGGTTCCCCCCTTTGCTGCTATCACAACCTCCACTCTTCTGGGAAGGCTTTCCACTAGATGTTGGGACGTTGCTGCGGGGATTTGCTTCCATTCAACCACAAGAGCAATAGTGAGGTTGGGCGCTGATGTTGGGCGATTAGGTCTGGCTCCCAGTCGGCGTTTCAATTAATCCCAAAGGTGTTCAATGGGGTTGAGGTCAGGGCTCTGTGCCGGCCAGTTAAGTTATTCCACACCGATCTCATCAAACCATTTCTGTATGGACCTCACTTCGTGCATGGGGGCATTGTAATGCTGAAACAGGAAAGGGCCTTCCCCAAACTGTTGCCACAAAGTTGGAAGCACAGAATTGTCGAGAATGT
This sequence comes from Eptatretus burgeri, assembly GCF_056783735.1. Taxonomy (NCBI): domain Eukaryota; kingdom Metazoa; phylum Chordata; class Myxini; order Myxiniformes; family Myxinidae; genus Eptatretus; species Eptatretus burgeri. The sequence goes on from NC_140963.1 coordinate 109,916,397, forward strand.
CATTGCATGCTGTTGCATTAAGATTTCCCTTCACTGGAACTAAGGGGCCGAGCACGAACCATGAAAAACAGCCCCAGACCATTATTCCTCTTCCACTAAATTTTACAGTTGGCACTATACATTCGGGCAGGTAGTGTTTTCCTGGTATCCACCAAACCCAGATTAGTCTGTCGGACTGCCAGATGGTGAAACATGATTCATCACTCCAGAGAACGTGTTTCCACTGCTCCAGAGTACAATGGTGGTGAGCTTTACACCACTTCAGCCGACACTTGGCATTGCGCATGGTGATCTTAGGCTTGTGTGCAGCTGCTTGGCCATGGAAACCCTTTTCATGAAGCTCTCGACGAACAGTGCTTGTGCTGACATTGCTTCCAGAGGCAGTTTATAACTCAGTAGTAAGTGTTTCAACCGAAGACAGACAATTTTTCTGTGCTACGCGCTTCAGCACTCGGCGGTGCCGTTCGGTGAGCTTGTGTGGCCTACCACTTCAGTAGATGATAAATGGGATTTCTGGGACACCCATTCAAATAAATAAGGAAAAAGGGAAAAACTTTCTGAACCAAGCCCCAAAAGCCCAAAATAGGAGACTCATTTTCTCCCCACCTATCGCCTTCCCTCCCATACAAGCAAATGTAAAATTGAGACTTACTGATTAAAGCACTTCTTCCCCCCAACATAATCACAGTCCTTTTCTATTTTATATCCACTCAAAGAGCGAACCAACGAATATTTGCCCATGTTCTACTTTATGGAATAACTTTATTTTCTTATAACATTCATTTCCATCGAGTATATTCACAAATAATAACTTGGAACTTGGTTCTTGGTTTAAGTGCCTTTGTTGAACAGAAATGAAATGATAAACTTCTCTTAATGCTCTTATTTTTCATGGTGTTTCCAAATTCAACATTATGTGTTATTTTATGCAAGTTTTTCTCAAAATCATTCAAAGCAAGATGTTTCATTTTCGTGTTAAAATGAGTCAGACTGCTTGAGAACCGAAGCAAAAATGCGACTCATTTCCTATGTGAGACACCCCCTGAAAAACCCGATGTTGTGTAATCTCCAATGATGTCATCAACTCAAGGCTATTTATTACTAAAGCGAACTTCGTTCTTATTCAGTCTTATTCAGAGAATTTTGAGTCTTATTCAGAGAATGCAGTATTTAGAAGAGAACTCTGACCTTGCAGATCAATCGTTTTCACAAGATGAGAGGTGAGATCCTTGAACCCATTCATTATTTGTTGTTTTATACAGAATTAAATCACTATACAAAAAATAACACTGGTCTGGGTCATTTCAGAGGTCGAGGTTTTTCTCAACGGTCCTCATGTGTTTTTTGCATGCTGAATTTAGAAATGTATCTCATTTCGCTCAATCAGGTCAGGTTCTATGTCTCTATGTGGTTCATTATATGTATAGTTTGTACATTTTCTGTCAATGTAAGTCTGATTTTGAATTTTAAAAAATGATAATTAAAAAAACAAAAATTTGATTATTTTTTTTCCTTAAAATTGAGATAGCATAAAAACTTGACCTGATTGAGCGAAATTAGATACATTTCTGAATTCAGCATACAAAAAACATGTCAGGACCGTTGAGAAAACCTAGACCTCTGAAAAAAATATTTCAAATGCAGCCCAGTGTAATTATTGTAGTGTATGTCTTTTCTAACAGGTTGTCCCCAATGAGAACATCGCTGATAACTGATCTGGAACAGGAGGCCTTTGCATATCACGAAGAGTGGCAAAAAAATGAATGACTTCCTTAAAGACATTCAATCGTTCAGAAGAGACTTTAATGACATTTTTATTGGCTGGAAAGAAGTCCTCTCACGTCCTCTGACCTTGAATGAGTTGAGTCAAAGGTGAGAAATTATCCGTGTGTGTGTGTGTGTCTGTCTATGTCTCCATGTCTCCATGTCTCCATGTCTCCATGCCTCCATGCCTCCATGCCTCCATGCCTCCATGCCTCCATGCCTCCATGCCTCCATGCCTCCATGCCTCCATGCCTCCATGCCTCCATGCCTCTATGCCTCTATGCCTCTATGCCTCTATGCCTCTATGCCTCTGTCTATATCTCTTGAGTGTTGACTCATTATTATTTTTATTTTTCTGTTTAAACACCTGTCTAGATGAACCAAACACACAACTCAATCTTCTGGAGGTAAATGTTATATTTATTATTATCATAATATAATCATCTTTATATACCCTAATTGTTCTTTCCTCTGTTTTGAACAGAATATGTTGACTGAGTTTCAAAATCACAAACCATCAGACTGCTGCGAAAGAAGATTTTGTTCAATGTTTGTAATCTTGTTTTATTACATATGCTTTCCTTATAATTATCTGATTTTGAATTACAAGAAAAGAATAAAGGAGATGTAAGGGTGTTGGGGGAGGGTTGGGGTTTGGGGGGTAGGTGCGCTCCCCCAACGACCCACCACCCCCCTCATCCCTCTCTCCTCCCCTCCGCGTGCGTGTGTGTGGGGAAGGGTGGGGGTGGGATGAGGGGTGGTGGGTCAAAGGTGGGGGCACACAGGGGGTGGGGCTTGTGTGAGTGGAGCTTGTGTGGGTGGGACTTGTGTGGATGGGGCTTGTGTGGATGGGGCTTGTGTGGATGTGGCATTTGTGGGTGGGGTTTGTGTGAGTGGGGTTTGCGTGGGTGGGGCTTGTGTGGGTGAGGCTTGTGTGTATGGGGTTTGTGTGGATGTGGCTTGTGTGGGTGGAGCATTTTTTAAAAATTAAATAAACATGTTGTGTGTGGGAACTAATAAACTAATCATTCATTATAATTGGTGGATATTGTGGATGTGGCTTATGTGGGTGGGGTTTGCATGGTGGGGTTTGCACGGATGGGGTTTGCATGGATGTGGCTTATGTGGTTGGGGCTTGTGTGGATGTGGCTTGCATGGGTGGGGCTTGTGTGGGTGTGGCTCTTGTGGGTGGGGATTGCATGGGTGGGATTTGAATGGAAGTGGATTATGTGGGAGGGGTTTGAATGGGTCGGGCTTGTGTGGATGTGCTTGTGTGGGTGGGGTTTGTGTGGATGTGTCTTTTGTGGGTGGGGTTTGCGTGGGTGGGGTTTGAATGGATGTGGATTATGTGGGAGGGGTTTGCATGGGTTGGGCTTGTGTGGATGTGGCTTGTGTGGGTGGGGTTTGTGTAGATGGGGCTTGTGTGGATGTGTCTTTTGTGGGTGGGGTTTGCGTGGGTGGGGTTTGCATGGGTGGAGTCAAAAATGGGCGGAGTTAAAAAAATTCAATTTATCATTGTCTTTTGTAATTCCTGTGAATAAAATGAACCTAAAATCTCTTCCCCCTTTAAATCACATAATTTTTAAGTCCAAGGGTTTTTTCAATTTATCTTTTGTAATTCGTGTGAATAAAATGAACCTAAAATCTCTTCCCCTTCCAAATCGAATATACCTTATAAGTCCAAGGAACTGTATCAATTACATCAATGATATGTAAAAGTTCATTTGTCTATTGCTTTGTATAACCTTTTTCAAAATGAGATTTCTACCTGTATATTGTTACGATATCACCAATTTTGAACTTAGGCTTTCTGACATTAATCTCTTTTTCATATTTTAATTTTGTAAATGTTTCTGAGGGTTAGTTTCCGTTGAGGTATGAATCGCATCGTTGTACTTATCTACAATGTCCTGAATTAAAGACAACCATTGTTGGAAACTGAGTTGAGTGAATTTTTTATTTAGTCTCTCTTTTAAAGTGCGATTAAAATGCTCAATAACAACCGCATTTCCTTCATTAAAGGTGCTGTATAATGTAATGTTAATTTAAAGAAAATTCATAAATGTTTTGGTGAAGAACTCTGTACCCTCATCAGTCCACAATTTTTTGGGTTTTCTCTTGCTTTTATTGAATATCTGTTGGAAAGCTAACATAAGAGTATTACCTGTTTTGTTTTTCAAAGGAACAACCCACGCATATCTACTCCTCAAATCAATAACAGTTAAAGCATACTTGTACCCCTTATCATTATTGAGTTCAATTAAATCAGCGGACCAGATATAATCAACTTCCTTGGAATAAACCTTCCTTCCATGAAACTTTGTGATTATTGGTTTATGTAATTCATCAGCTAAAAAAACCTATAAGTTTTTTTGAATTTCCAAGTCCAAGTTTCAATTTAGCACTGATCATCTTCTTCACGATGAACCTTTCAACTTTTTCTCTCAAGGTTGGATTTTGTATCAGAGACAAATTATACAACATTTCTCTACCAGCTTCATTTTTTTCTTCCAACGTTGTGCTATTTCCATAATCAATATCGTGCCTCAAGCACACTTCATCAACCCTATGATAGGTTTGCTCCACGGTTTAGGATTGTCAGCCTCGTATAATCTTTTCTTCAAGTTTGTTCCTGGACCACAGAAAGAATTCCCTGGTAGATGCAATACCCCTGGTGTTCCAGTTGTTGTAAATTTACTTCCTGATAAAAACTTTTGCATATCTCCACGTCGTTTGTATTTGGTGATGAATTCACTCTTTTTTGAGCCACACACCGAACATGTACCTTTTTGTATAACCCAATTATTTTTACTCTTGGTTTTCTTTTTACATTTTAGACAATAAGTCATTGATTTATGTGAAAAATTCTGACAGAGTGCGAAAACCTTTTTAGTTTCCAACATGCACATTTGAATCTTAATTTTTAAAACATAAAGAATCCTTAGAAATGTCTTCACTCTCTCCTCTATTTATATAAGAAAAAAAAATGTAAAACTTTAATCAAAGTCAATTACACCAACATCATTAATAATATAATCTTTTCCTTCTTTCTCTCCTATATCTCCACTTTCTCGTTTAAATCTTCTCCCTGAAACCAATGTTAATAGTCTTGACGCATATATTTCTCATAGACTTGCCAATTCTTTTTTTCCTTCTCGGTGCGTTGAGATTGATTTATTTTCTGTAATACCTTTGATCTTTTTATAATCTCACTGGTTTTCATATTTTTAGATTTATTTATTTATTCTCTCTCTCTCTCTCTCTCTCTCTCTCTCTCTCTCTCTCTCTCTCTCTCTCTCTCTCTCTCTCTCTCTCTCTCTCTCTCTATCTCTCTCTCTCTCGGTTTTCATATTTTTATATTTATTTATTTATTTATTCTCTCTCTCTCTCTCTCTCTCTCTCTCGGTTTTCATATTTTTATATTTATTTATTTATTTATTCTCTCTCTCTCCTCCTCTCTCTCCTCCTCTCTCTTCTCCCTCTCCTCCTCTCTCTCTTCTCTCTCTTCTCCCTCTCCACCTCCTCCCTCTTCTCAGTTTCTTCAACTCCTTCCTCATCCCTTACTATCCTTGAACCACCTTCACCCCATAGAATATCATACATATATTCATCTGGATTACTTGATATTCCGGCATCCAAAATTTATTTTTTTTTACAACAGGAAACCAATAAAATTTCTTCTGATTTTCTAAGAGCCTTGTGTTTTCTTAACTTTAAAATTTTTATAATTTAAGATTTTAGTTTAATCCAAAGTTGTTGGTTTATTAACATCAGTATAAAGCCAATCTTTTATTGAAAATACCTCATTCTTATGTTGTAGAACATATTTATTAAAATACTGAATACCCTTTTCTTGAAGGTATGCTTAGACACAAATTATAATTTTCTTGAAGCCTTCTTGCTGTCATTTATGTATCAGAAATATATGACAGATTAATATAATGACAGGAAATACCTCCCCATCTTCCCATAGTTAAATCAGTTTGTATTCCCTTACTTAGTATATGTATATATATATATATATATATATATATATATATAATCCTGTTCTTTGTGTTTTCATGATATAAACTATGGCAAAACCATGACTGATTTTACCCTTATTAAATTTTTATTTGTTGTTTGCTTATCGTGCTTCCACAAAACTCATTCTCGGCACCAAGTGGATAATATTCTTCCTTACGAGAGTGATTTAATTGTTTCAGGTATTCTAGGTTGATTTTAAATGACCAATTATACCCTAAATCAATCATATTATATACCCATTGTTCTATTCTCATACAAACGATGCGCCGTTCTTTATAAAATTTTAT
>NC_140963.1:109937473-109947473 GCF_056783735.1 Eptatretus burgeri
GTGTAGAAGCCAAAAGGCTGCACACGAAGGGAAGGGGTTCCGATGGATTGATTAAATCTGGTATTGGTGTGGCGCAGGCATGATGGGCCGAATGGCCTCCTCCTGCGCCTAAATTCCTTGTAAATTTGATGTACAAGTTCTCAGAGTGTGTGCACACACTCTGTCTTCCTGCTTCAGAGGTGGAAGTGCACCACTAATAATTTGTTTATATTCTCTCTATGTCAACATTGACATCTGAAACATAGGAAAAGGGGAAGGGAGTTTGATACTCACCTCAAAGAGATCACTTAGCAATGCCATAGCACCCATCCTTGAACTCGTTTTTTAATTTACCTCAATAGAGTTAACTTACCTCAGTCAATTTACCTAAAATGCTAGACTCAGTGGCGTTGCGGTTAGAGTATCCGCTCTGAATATGGGAGGTCGCCGAGTCGATTCTGACCCCGGTCGAGTCATCCCAAGGGCTATAAAATTGGTATGTGCTGCTTCCTCACTTGATGCTCTGCATTTACAAGATGCAGCACGGATGAATACTGTGGATTAGTATCCTAGAGATGTCTTTCAAAAAGCACTCTGCTGTATGCAGAGATAAAGGCGCTGCCATGTGATGGCATCTCCAGCACCCGGAGACCTCCAGGATGTAACCTACCCCAAACGTTTGTTTGAAGTTAAGTCCTGGGTTGCTGTGTGTGTGTGTGTGTGTGTGTGTGTGTGTGTGTGTGTGTGTGTGTGTGTGTGTGTGTGTGTGTGTGTGTGTGTGTGTCAGTGCTTCCATGAGTCTTAAATTGCAGGAAAAAGAAAAAAAGACTAATTTTATATAAAAACTAGCACAAGGCGTTGATCGGTGCTGTTCTAATCCTGATGGCATTTTGAAGAAATCAAATTTTTTTGTTTTTGTATTTTTGTGGGGGCCTAAAACACTTCCCTACACCCACTAAGGAATGGGATGGTAGATTATTTACTATTACCTTTCACATCGCTAAGAAGAAGAAAATTTTTTTTTTTTTCCTGAAACACTCCCATGGGCACTCACTGATGAACCTCTGAAAGTTTGACAAACATCTGTTTGGCCATCTCTGACAAAAATGGCCACACACACACACACACACACACACACACACACACACACACACACACACACACACACACACACACACACACACACACACACACACACACACACACACACACACACACACACACACACACACACACACACACACACACACACACACACACACACACACACACTTCAATTACAGTGCAGGAAAGACAAGTCAAAGTCGGACAGGTCTGAGCTTGACCTTGCCATTATCTCCATAGGACCTTCCAGCAGAGCCCTTCACTGATCAGATAGATGTGCATTCATCTTTGGAGGTGGAGGAACAGGTGCACATGCAGTTATTCTATTTGCCTTCTCTTGCCTAAAAAAAACAAAAACATTACTACTCTTGCACAACGCACCTCCCTATTCCATCTCCAGGTGCTGTATGACATCGCTGTGGCGCCAAAGGCCCCCCAGTGATGACATGCACTGAAAGGGTGTACACTGTACAGGCAGTCTTCGTTTAACGTTGTAGCTACCTTCTTGAAAAGTGCGACTTCAACTGAAATGACTAAACGATTCCAATTTCCCTTTAATCGTCAGACAATAGATTCTTTAAATATAGAGTACAAGTTTTCAATTATTTTGAACAAACAATTGAATATCATCATCTCCAGTTGCTTTTTTTTCTCATCACTCATTGCTTGAAATCTTCATTGGTTCAGATCTTCTCAGTGTGATTGCAGAGAGGTTGTGTGACGTCAGCTTTTTCCACCTCATCAAAATCTTTACTAAAACGAGGAAAACCATTTGTGTAGTGTTAAATTGGAGGTAAAACGACTTGATAACGGAACGGTGAACGACTTTTAGAGCATATTCTCAATACATCAGCGACTTAATAACGAAACAATGTTAACCGGGATGATGTTAAGCGAGGACTTGCTGTACTCAGTTTTTAGTCCGTTGGTTTGTTAGTTTTCTTCTTGTTTGCCCGGGCGATATCTCAGCCATCCTTTGAGCGAGGAAGATGAAATTTGGGCATAATAGAGAACAAGTGCTTTGACAAAAGTCTTTTTAATTTTTTTGGATCAATTAATTTATTAATTACTTGATAATTATTATCGATTTATTAATTACTTATTTATATCCTTTCTCATCTGTGCAATGTCTCAGGCACATTATGAGCTCGGAAGCTGATATTTGGACATGATGATGAACAAGTAATTTGGCTGAAAGGGTGTTTTTTATTTATTCATTAATCAATTAATTATTAAATTTTTAGATTAATTACTTAATTTTCAAAACGTTATGGATTCGGATGAAACGGTGGTGGTTTCGGTATGTTATTGGTCAAGTGATTAAGAAGTTAATTGTTTTGCGATTATTATCTATTTCTTTTAATTATGCAATTAATCAATCAATTATTGTGCACCGCCCCCTCCCAATTCGGTCTCCATGTGCTGCTCGGTGACATCGTCGGGTGCCCCAGAGATTTCGCGCACTGGAGGATGTTATTTATTTATTTGGTATGGGGGCAGTGGGTGTACAACGCACCTTCACTTGTTCCTCTTTCTTTTTTATATTTTCTCCATTCTAGTTTTTTCCTTTGCAAATTCCTGCAACATAACTATTCTTGTTTTACATTAAATATAACAAATTATCTATTTTAGCTCTCTCCCTTTCGAGAGCAGCCTTATGGCTGCTGGTTGCATCATTGGTTAGGAATGTGGCTATGCCGCTGATGCAGTGTCCCTATTACCAGTTCACCGATACTCATTTTGCCGACCTCGGAAGGATGACAGGCTGAGTCAACCACACCTGGTATTAATTCAGTGGCCAACGACGCTTGAACTCAGGACCCAAGGATCCCAAGTCAACCACCCTAACCACTAAGCCAACAACAGGCACTATTTTTTTTTTGCTGAGGTGGCACCTGAAGCCATTTTACACACAATTTTAATCCTCTCATGATTATATTGTTACGAATCTGGCAGCCATTTTCACACAAAGAGACAGCAGTCCCCACAGTTCAGTTATTTCGATAAGTATGTGTTTATAGTCAGGGTGCCATCCTTCTGTCTAATGGGGTAATTTCATGTGTGCGCAGGGGGTTTCTTTATAGTCAGGTTTTTTTACATTAAATCTCCCCTTCGCTCCGTGTTCGGGGCCAAGGGCATAGGCAGGGTGAGGTCGACTCCACCCAGCGAGATGGGTGTGCCTCGCAACCAATGAGGGATAGGAGTACCTTAGAAGCCCCCGACCAATCCGGAGAGGAGTTACCGCAGGGCGGTCGCGCCCAGCCAGATGGGATTTCGCCACAGTCCAATCAGGAGGCGAGTGGCGAGAGGAATAAATCCCTCTGACCTCGGGAAAGGAAAGAGTCGAGTGGTCATCAAGAGGAGAGTAGAGCAGTCATCGTGGCCATTGCTCTTGGTGTGCGTTGTTGGAGTCATCGTTGCCTTTGCTTTTGGTCAGCTGTCGTGGTCTGCGGTCTCTTGCGGGGCTCCTCGTGGTGGTGGTGGTCGAGTAGCCAGGATCATGGGCTCGGTGGATTCCGGGACGTGGGTTAGACTCCCACCGTGGTGGGTTGGAGTCTGGTGTGACTGCACGAGGCGGACAGGTACCCAGCCAGACCTTGACTCCCCAGCTGGGCTGGAGGGTTCAATAAAAACCCGATGGGGTCCATTTATTTTGGGTGTGTGTGTGTGTGTGTCCATGGCCCCCGTCCTTAAGTAGAAATTGCTAAGTGTTTGTTTGTATATATATTGCATTTCTCATATTCGGTTTTAACTCTGCTCTTTGTGCTCCCCTGCCCCATGATAAATAACCCCCCAATTGTTCAATGTACCAGCTCGTTGTCGTGCTTTCGATTATTAACCCAGCACGGTTCGTGCTTGAGAACCAGTAAGCCGATTGGGCTGTAAGTTGTCATTTAGACTGACAGACTTTGGTAATTCCGCTCGGTCACACCGGACCGAGGTCACTAGAGCGACCCGGTTCGACAGAGTCCGATGAGGGTGTGACTTCCCTGGTAATTTGACGACGTGGGTGTTTAGGTATATTGAAATTTGGCTATTAACCCTACCCCACGCCGTCAGAGAATTGGCGATCACAGTCCTTAAGTGACCCGTGACCTTCGGAGTTGTCTGAAGGTTTTGACCTGCAATTCCGGGTGTTCGGTGGGAGACGGCTCTACTGCTCCACCTGGCGGCCGTTCCTCGCCACCGACCCCCGGCCCACAACAATATTAATTTTCATCTCATTTGCTTTTTCTTTTCTCACTTCACCAATGTCCACCTTCAATAAGCACCATTTTGATTATGATAAACTGTGTGGTTTTTGAGCTTCAAAAGATGTCTACTGGAGAAAATATGTCATCACATTTGTTCAAATAAGCGAATAAAACAGCAACACAAGCATCGAGGCAGAGAGATGTTTAAAGATGCCAATATATTCGTTTTGTTTGTTTGTTTGTTTGTTTGTTTATTTGTTTATTCTCCATGCATCGTTAGTCGCATGAAGCTATCGAGCCAGTTCCATTGGCTATGGATTAGAACAACAGATGGGTCGCCACTCCGAAGCATGATACTCGATTGAGAGGGAATTTGTAATTTGTTCAGGTTGACAATGACAGCTCACCTACTCTTTGCAAAGAACACCATGGTATCTTTAACATCCACCCATTAATGCTGGCAAACGGGACACTCAGTTTAACATCCATCCGAAGGATCGTGCACATTATCGATGCCTTGCCCTGCATGCGAAACATCAGGATGACAGCTTATAGCTGGCCCAGGTTTCAAACTCAGGTGAGCCAGCTCAGAAATAAGTGTGCATACCTCCAGGCCATCCTGCCAGCCCCAAAAGGGAATATGAAGCACACAAATACAACAACAAAGAAGGATGGAAGCGGCATGGGAGGTCAAAAAAAAAAACAAAAAAAAAAAAGCTGGTTACACATTTGGCATTTCATTTATGAAATACGTAAATACAGGACAAAATGAAACAGGATATTGCAGGATGAGAGACACACAGACCAAATGACATCACATAAGATTACTTCTTTACTCTGCCACTATATTCAAACTTGTAACCTTTAAAACAACTACAGCACTTAAAAATCACCTTGGATGGTTGGTATTCAATACGAAGTGCTGAAAAACTACACACACACAAGTAGCATGACCATTTGAGAATTTGCATACAAATGGGTGGTAAAGGAAGCAAGTAGAGATGGAAATGCTGAAATAACCTAAGCAAATAAAATGCCTGCAGAAAATGATTACACCATCCAAACTCCAATAAAAATTGGGCCTGGATGAAGCAGAAACTATTATTCCACACAATGGAGCTGTACCTTATCAGCTTAAAGTCTCACATTGTAAAGATAATCCTTTACGAGGGAATACAAGGCCTGGATGCAGGGGAGATGTTTAAAAAAAAAATAATAATAAAAAAAGTTTGATACAAAACAGACTCCAAGCAGTATGCTGAATTTGCAGCTCGTGACCTGTAATTATGAACAGAGGAGTTTGCTTTACGAGCCGAGGGGGTAAGTTGTGCGGCAGAAATTTTCCCTCGATATTTAAGCACACCACCGTCTGTGAGACGTATCGCATATGAAATTGGTGGAGACAAATTATCGACGAAGTTGTTGTGAACAGGATCGCAGGAGATTCCAAAGTGCGGAACTGATGAAGAGCATGACAGCTGGATGCATCGTGGCTCATTTTGAGAGTGTTGCAGATCAGCTCTTCTGACACAGTCAACAATGTGGAAGCTCCTTCCAACGTGTGGCTAATATAACATGCAGAGAGGCAGAATGTGAGCAGATGTTGAACCAAAGTTAGAAGTTACAGTTCAGCCAAAGGAAAACTTTGTTGCCAGCAGGGTGTTATCGAATATGAAATAGTTGTGGTTGTTGCGACGATAGCTAGCGGGAAAGTCGAAGGCATGTCATTGCAAATCCACATGCTTTCCACCTAAAGCAGAGTTGAAAGATGGAAAAAGTTCCACCAACAAATGATCCAATATCATTTTCTGGGATAAAAATATATAAATAAAATAATCTTCAGTTATGACCCCAAGACATGAACCGGGGCATGAACAAAGGGTCAAATCCAAAAAAATTGTTACATATATCATGTATCCTCCAATGTTGATTGCATATAAAATACCCCAGAGCAACAGGGGGCAGGGCCAAAAACGATGCTGGAGAACAGTTGTCATGTGGTAATCAAAACTAACAAGTTTGGTGGATTTCTGCATAACCGTTTAGGGGGACATAGCGTGATGGATGGACAGACAGACAGACAGACCAGGTTACAATATATCCTCCTTTTGAAAGTATCAGGATAATAAACTACATGAACAAAGACAAGTTCAGTTACAAAAGAAGAAATATGGAAAAACATTTTTCTTTTTTAAATGAAGAGGAAATAGAAAGTGTCCTGAGTGAGATGGAGACATCTCAACATCATTGAGGCAGGGGACACGGTAAAAAAATGGCAGAGGTTAAGAGCTTGGCTGCAACCTGATTCTTACCGAGATCGTTTCTGAAAACAGCAACGTGCAGACAGTCGTTTCCGCGGTTTTAATGCTCAATTACTAGCAGAGGCACGTTGCACAATGCCTGCTTTTGTTGAGAAATGGTGCTATGAGTATGAAAATGATGTTCATAGTTTTGCGAAGATCACTCACAACTGCTGCAGAAATCCACCAAAGTATTTCAAGCTCATAAAGCTTCAGGAATTATAAAAAGTAGGAAAATAACTCCTTAGAATGATTAATCCTTCAACATAAAATAAGGCCATGATTGCACTGTTGAAATCCATGCTGTTTTTTCTCAGTGTTCTCCCTTGTGATTTGCCTTCTGGCATTGTTCAAATGATCTCCGTTCCGCTGCAGATATTGGATCCGTTATTTTGAGCGATGAAAACCATTATCATTGTGACTATTATTAGTAGGGAAGACGAGAGCAATTTTTCACCCACCATCGATACAAGTGTCAACTACAGTTCGATAAAAATATGCATTTCAAAAACTACAAAATGAAATTTGATACGAATGAGTCGAAGGATAGATCTTCACCCACACTACTGAGAAAGAGAAAGAGAAAGAGAAAGAGAAAGAGAAAGAGAAAGAGAAAGAGAAAGAGAAAGAGAAAGAGAAAGAGAAAGAGAAAGAGAAAGAGAAAGAGAAAGAGAGAGAGAGAGAGAGAACATAACTTCAGATACTTCTAAACTCTATGGTCTGCAAAATGACTTTCAAAAGGAAGAGGACCTCAGACCTTTGAGTTTTCAACCCAAATGTAAATCATTAAATCTTTGTGTTGCAGTCCATACTTTGCCAAGTTTCATTAAAATCTCTTCAGTGGTTTAACAAGCTATCCTGGTAACAAAGGTTTTCAATGATCACATGACTTTCGGCCTGTTACCTTTTGAACCGAAAATCTGATCGGTTCATCTTTGCATTACATTCCATACTTGTGCCAGGTTTGGTCAAAATCCCTTGAGTGATTCACAAGTTCATGGTAGCAAAAACCAACTAGAACGGCACTCGTAGGGCGCATCGTCTTGCCTCACAAGTTCATTCTGAACACAAACACAATCGTTAACCGAACATGCTACTATTATGGAACATATACCCGTATCATCCATGCACCCTATTAGGTCACATAGTTTATTGGCATGGGTTAGGGACGTCATATTTAATTCTTCACTCACATTGGGTCATAGGTCAGATATAAGAAGTTTCAGATTTTTTTGGATAAGAACTTCAATTCAAGCAATTATGGTGGAATACCACTTTTCCGATGATATCATTGATATCATCCTGTATGTCCCGTGGGGAGTTGATGATATTGCCAGACAGCACTATTCGCAGGGCATGTGCTCCGAAAAATGCCACGAATGTTGAGGCATTGTTTTTTTTTTGTTGTTTTTTTTTTAAACATGGTCAACACCCGTGGAAGAGCGATTATACTAAACAAATCAGGACACAACATAACAAAGGTAATAGCAGGAGAAAGGCGAAACAACAGCAGGGTGGAGAGAGAAAGTAGTAGGAGACAGACAAACAAGGGATGCACGTAACGATGGGGGATAAGGGAGAACACAAAGGGTGGACAATACAGATATATAAAGAAAATTGTGTTTGACCAGTTTGTGATTTCGTCAAGGTCTGAGGAGAGGGAAGAGGCTACTGCCGATCAGAAGGATGAGAGAAGTCATGGCAGAGAGTGGAGTCATCAGCAAAGAGATAAAGAGGATTTTCCAGTCAGTGAGATCATTGATGAAAATTAGGAACAATATGGGGCTGAGAACACTGCCTTTGGGTACTCCAGCCTTGATAGGGAGAGGAGATGAAGGGGTTCCGCCGAAAGCCACACATTGTCGACAAGAGGGGAGGGAAGTCGGCCTTTGATTCCATAGATAGACAGTTTGGAGAGCAAGGCAGGATGCCAGACTGTAACAAAAGCTCAATATATGTCCAGAGAGACAAACCTGATCTCATGTCTGATAATGAGAGCCTCCACCATTGTTGGGAGAACAGAAGCAGCATGTCCAAGGTAGAGCGAACCATGTCTGAATCCAAATTGATGATCTGAGATGAGGCTGTTGAAGAAAAGGAATGATTTTATGTCAACTGCGATGATGGATTCCATGACCTTGCTGCTTGGAAGAGCAGTCAGCTAATTGGGCCTTAGTTCAGGGATTCTGTTTTTGCCCCCTTCTTATATAATGCTGTGATGTTGGCCGATTTCCAATTTCCCAGGTGGATGTTGGAGACCAGCCCTAAAGTGTAAAAAATATATACTGTATATAAAAATAATAATAATAAAGAAGAAAATAAAAAATACTCCCGAGCGGGAGTGCCGGTCATCTCTGCCAGAGGTCGACAGAAGCAAAATCAAATTACAACTCGGCAGAACTTATATTTTTGCCGAACTCAAAAAAGTTCAAAAAGTAACTCTGTGCCACACTGGAATAGGGGCAGTTCATAAAGTACGTACGTTCTACTTCCGGGTTTCAAAACCACCCACCCCCCTCTGTACGCAGGCCGTACGCGGGTTTTAAACCACCCACCCCCTCATTTTTGTATGTACTTTATGAACGGCCCATACAGGGTAAAAAATATGCAAAAATTTGCGCAGGACTCGGAGCATCTTCAGAGATTGGCGCCGGCCTCCGGATGACCACTTCAAATTAGCACCGGACATGTAAGAATCAGAGCGAAGTTTGAAGGGCTATAAAATCGGAACGAGAGCAAATTTCAAAAAAATGGCTCGTGTTTTTCTCGATAATAGTCCATAGTATCTGAATCACGAATAACATTTGATCTCTCTTGATAAATGAGGGAGGAGATACGATTTGAAATCGACGATTTTCGCAACTTTGACAGCCTCGTGACTTTAACCTCAACCTTGGACGACCTTGAAAGTTATATCGTTGTGCATGTCTCATTGACCTCTATCCATTCCACTGTTGGTTATTTGTCTCCACTCGGTTTGATTGTGGATGGACGGACGTACGGATGTACGGACGGGCGGACAGACTTCGAGACTGGCTTTATTAGGTCATCTCTACTGAGATGATAGAGATGACCTAAAAACCCCACAAATAGGCATGGTCCGACAGTATATGACATTTCATTTTTTTTCGTTGAGCAATTTTGGACAAAGTCATGTCCAAATTTTTCCTTTAATTCAATATAGCTGCGATACCATGCGGCATATGACGTCAGAGTTAGCAACAAAATATTCTCCATGGGGACTCCCTCCTATGTTTAAAGTTTCGCATCATTCGGATGAGCATTTGCAGAGAAAACCATTTTCAAACTGAAAATATCCAGACACAGACAGACACACAGTTTCGCATTCCTTTCTGAGTGAGATTAATAACGGACTGATGTATGTATGGATGGATAGTCAGCCAACACGACAAAAAATAATGC
>NC_140963.1:109952473-110004973 GCF_056783735.1 Eptatretus burgeri
GGAATAGAATAAGTTGAATTACTGTATGAAACAAATGCAATAAACTCCTGTTTCTGTTTTGGAGCGATGATAAAGTCAGCCTTTGAATAAATCCACAAAACTTTTTTTATTATTCTTAAGTTCCAATAAAATAGATACCATTAGAAGAGTGGAGAGAGGATGTATATTATTACAAGATGACGTAATATTTTATGGTTCATTAAAATTATGACGAGAGCTTGGCAGGAAAATAAAGTAAGAATATTTTTTGGGTTTTATTACCTCCGCCAACGAAGGTGAAGGAGGTGATGTTTTCATCCCTTTCTGTCTGTTTGTCTGTGTACAGGATATCTCAAAATGTTGCGGACGGATCCGGATGAAATTTTGTGGACAGGATGGGTGTGTGACAAGGCCGAACTGATTAGATTTTGGTGAGGATCCGGATCCGACGACTAGAATTTTAAAAGTGATTTAATTCCTGACCATTGAGAGATCGGGCCAAAAAGGATAAATAGCACGATATCTCAAAAATGTTGTGGACAGATTCGGTTGAAACTTGGTGGACACGTTGTGCGTGTGGCAAGGACGAATTGATTCGATTTTGGTGAAGATCTGATTCCGAATATGAATGCGACAATTTTTTTTTTTAGTGATTCTTCACCGTTGAGAGATAGGGCCAAAAATGATATAGTACTGTAGACCATGATATTTCAAAAATGTATTGGGCCTCATATGTTCTCGTGGATCAGGCATTACGTGGCGGAGGTATGCGATCCACCAAGTGCCATTTGAGTTGAAATAGCTTTGATTTTGAATAAACATACAAGTCTGGAGACGACGATGATTCACAAGCAATGTACACGGTTCACCTTTTTTAATTTTTTGACCTTCGAGGGGACTCCAAGGGCAAACTGGCGGAATCGGGAAAAACGTAAATGATGAAAGTTGTCGTACTCAAAGAGCACTTGTTGCATACCAACTTTAATTCGAAACAGTTGAAAACCCTTGGTATGGAGCTCGATGCCCAATTTATTGATTTTTTTTGACATTTTCTAAGTTCCTGACCTTGACCTTGGGACGAAAATGAAAAAAATTGAGCTCCGTGGGGCTATGCAGGTGCCATTGGGCTAACCAAATACCGAAACCCCTGCCAGATTCGCCAAACCCCCTCGGAGAAGATGTAACTTGAAACCGGCTACCCCCTAAAAACACGTTTTTTGGGCGTGGCTCCGCCCATAATGGGCGCAGCACACCCATTCTCGGGAAAACACAACTAGATCATGATATAAACCTCTCACCCAAATTTTATCAAGATCGGATCAAAACCCACGGAGCTATGCTCGGGACAGACAGACAGACAGACACACACCCATAACGAATATAGTGGTCACTTACTGACTCGTGAACCAACATACAAGTCTGGAGACGACGATGATTCACGAGCAATGTACACGGTTCACCTTTTTTAATTTTTTGACCTTCGAGGGGACTCCACGGGCAAACTGGCAGGAATCGGGAAAAACGTAAATGATGAAAGTTGTCGTACTCGAAGAGCACTACTTGCGTACCAACTTTCATTCGAAACAGTTGAAAACCCTTGGTATGGAGCACGATGCCCAATTTATTGATTTTTTTTGACATTTTCTAAGTTCGTGACCTTGTGACGAAAATGAAAAAAATTGAGCTCCGTGGGGCTATGCATGTGCCATTGGGCTAACCAAATACCGAAACCCCTGCCAGATTCGCCAAACCCCCTCGGAGAAGATGTAACTTGAAACCGGCTACCCCCTAAAAACATGTTTTTTGGGCGTGGCTCCGCCCATAATGGGCGCAGCACGCCCATTCTCGGGAAAACACAACTAGATCATGATTATAAACCTCTCACCCAAATTTTATCAAGATCGGATCAAAACCCATGGATCTATGCTCTGGACAGACAGACAGACACACACCCATAACGAATATAGTGGTCACTTACTGACTCGTGAACCAACATACAAGTCTGGAGACGGTGATGGTTCACGAGCAATGTACACGGTTCACCTCTTTTTATTTTTTGACCTTCGAGGGGATGCCACGGGCAAACTGGCGGGAATCGGGAAAAACGTAAATGGTGAAAGTTGTAGTACTCGAAGAGCACTACTTGCACACCAACTTTCATTCGAAACAGTTGAAAACCCAAGGAGCTCGATGCCCAATTTATTGATTTTTTTGACATTTTCTAAGTTTGTGACCTTGTGACCTTGACCTTGGGACGAAAAAAAAAAATCGAGCTCTGTGGGGCTATGCAGGTGCCACTGGGCTAACCAAATACCGAAACCCCTGCCAGATTCGCCAAACCCCCTCGGAGAAGATGTAACTTGAAACCGGCTACCCCCTAAAAACACATGTTTTTTGGGCGTGGCTCCGCCCATAATGGGCGCAGCACGCCCATTCTCGGGAAAACACAACTAGATCATGATATAAACCTCTCACCCAAATTTTATCAAGATCGGATCAAAACCCATGGAGCTATGCTCTGGACAGACAGACACACACCCATAACGAATATAGTGGTCACTTACTGACTCGTGAACCAACATACAAGTCTGGAGACGGTGATGGTTCACGAGCAATGTACACGGTTCACCTTTTTTTATTTTTTGACCTTCGAGGGGATGCCACGGGCAAACTGGCGGGAATCGGGAAAAACGTAAATGGTGAAAGTTGTAGTACTCGAAGAGCACTACTTGCACACCAACTTTCATTCGAAACAGTTGAAAACCCAAGGAGCTCGATGCCCAATTTATTGATTTTTTTGACATTTTCTAAGTTTGTGACCTTGTGACCTTGACCTTGGGACGAAAAAAAAAATCGAGCTCTGTGGGGCTATGCAGGTGCCACTGGGCTAACCAAATACCGAAACCCCTGCCAGATTCGCCAAACCCCCTCGGAGAAGATGTAACTTGAAACCGGCTACCCCCTAAAAACACATGTTTTTTGGGCGTGGCTCCGCCCATAATGGGCGCAGCACGCCCATTCTCGGGAAAACACAACTAGATCATGATATAAACCTCTCACCCAAATTTTATCAAGATCGGATCAAAACCCATGGAGCTATGCTCTGGACAGACAGACAGACACACACCCATAACGAATATAGTGGTCACTTACTGACTCGTGAACCAACATACAAGTCTGGAGACGGTGATGGTTCACGAGCAATGTACACGGTTCACCTTTTTTTATTTTTTGACCTTCGAGGGGATGCCACGGGCAAACTGGCGGGAATCGGGAAAAACGTAAATGGTGAAAGTTGTAGTACTCGAAGAGCACTACTTGCACACCAACTTTCATACGAAACAGTTGAAAACCCAAGGAGCTCGATGCCCAATTTATTGATTTTTTTGACATTTTCTAAGTTTGTGACCTTGTGACCTTGACCTTGGGACGAAAAAAAAAATCGAGCTCTGTGGGGCTATGCAGGTGCCACTGGGCTAACCAAATACCGAAACCCCTGCCAGATTCGACAAACCCCCTTGGAGAAGATGTAACTTGAAATCGGCTACCCCCTAAAAACACGTTTTTTGGGCGTGGCTCCACCTATAATGGGCGCAGCATGCCCATTCTCCAGAAAACACAACGAGATCATGATACAAACCTTGCACCCTAATTTTATCAATATCGGATCAAAACCCACGGAGCTATGCTCGGGACAGACAGACAGACAGACACACACCCATAACGAATATAGTGGTCACTTACTGACTCGTGAACCAATAATGTCACATTGAACCAAAAGCAACTTTTATTTAACTTGTGTTTTACAATCCTTTGCACAAGTATTTCCACACCAGACCCAAGACAATGACAGCTACAACAATAGAAGGCACTCGCAGAGCGTATACCTCCACCAGGCTGAAGAGTTTACGTTTTGGATCCCACTAATAGGCTGGATCTGGATCCGGAACTGCTCGAAAATCGAATCGGCTTGTTCCCGTCACCTAACGGACTCATCCACCTAGTTTTGTCACAACTCATCCAAAACTTTTTGAAATATCACGCTATACAGTGTTTTGGCCCCATCTCCCAATGGTGAAGAATCACTTTTAAAAATTCAACATTTTTTCGTATCCGGATTTGGAACTTAACCAAAATCCAATAAATTCTTCGTCACACACCCAACCTGTCCACCAAGTTTCATCCGAATCGATCTCCTAGTTTTTGAAATATCGTGTTATATATCGTTTTTGGCCCTCTCAACGGTGAAGAATCACTTTAAAATCCAAGTGTCCAGATCCACATTCGGATTTTCATCCTTGTTACACACCCAAGCTGTCCACCAAATTTCGTCTGAGTCTGTCCACAATGTTTTGAGATATCCTGTTCACAGTCAGACAGACAGACAGACAGGGGTGAAAATGTAACATCCGTCCACCTTCGGTGGTGGAGGTAATTACGTGAGCCAAAACAAAGGTGAATAGCTAAAATAATTGAGAAAATGTACAAAATTACATGAACATATGGTCATAGCTCATTATATTTTTCTAACATGTATCGCTTATTATTAAACTAGCAGGGCTACCCGGTGTTGCATGGGTTGGGGGAGGGGAAACCAATGTCCTTATGATTGATGTAAAAGTACAATGATATCTCAGAGTCTTTCTACCAAGTATGATATCATCCATTCAGATTTCTTCATGAGCCTCAGGTCGACGTAAAGTTTCAAGAAGGCAAACTGTAAAATTGAACCGATAGAGAATGACAAACCTTATCATTAAACACAACAAATATACGTGTAAAAGATGTTCGTTGGATTTCGATGTGAAAAAAGCAACTCTTCCCATACAAAAGGCTGCGGCCTGATTAAACTTTGTGACATAAAAATGTAAATACGGAAGCCGAGTGCAAAGTTGAGCTCTCAAAGAGCACCACCCTCCACGCCACGCTGCCAGCTCAACAGATGGATGACTTGTTTATTCTGAGAGGTGTATATTTACTGGGAATGAGTCCATGAGTCTTGTGTGACATCACCATGCGTGTATGAAGGACGTTTCTGAAACAGAAACATGGTTCGATTCAAAGTGCATTTTAAAATATAGCTGTCATTACGAATGTCCACCTTGGAGCCATATGAAACCGTCATGTCAGTGTCTACTGGCTCCATCGTCCCACCCAAACATGAGACCATTTGGTTTAATTTGGGAGGACTGGCCCCTTTAACATACAGGCTTCAACGGTACGAGTATGTCGGTCAATGGGGAGCTTTTACACAATTGTTTCGAATACAACTCGCGAGATGGCAGCAGCGTTACCATAACTACGATGGGGTTAGTAGTCACCAAAGACTGCCCTTCCAATACCGCGCCGGCAGGAGGAGCTGTATCTCGGAGTACATGATCCTTCAGCTGGGGACATGGTCAGATGTCCGATTATATGAATTTTAATCGTGGATGGTGAAGATCCCACGATATCTTATCAAAGAGCAGTCCAATGTGTACCGGTACTTACAATATATAATATTCCCGAACGGTCGACGTTTTATAAAGGGAGGTGCATGGACTGGGTGTAAAATTAGATTATGTTCATGGAAATAAACGGGTTAGTAAACAAAATACGAGGAAAGCCGTAAATGGAGCGAAGATAAGACAAAGACGTGATGGGCCAAAACGTCGAAGGTCAATGCTCATCTCCATCGTTTTGTTCGCATTTTCTCTTGTTCCTGGAACTGACTTCCCAACTCTCTCATGCTCCTTCCAATTCTGAGGTACTGCAGCTCACAATCATCTTATGATTTCTCCCATCTCTCCCTCCTAAATGTTTCACGACCACCGACATCCCATGCCCTCATTTTTTTTTTATACAATGTCTTGGCTCATACAAGAACAAACACACACAGAACATGTCACAAGGGGAGCAGGAGACAAGAGTGGCGGGAGAGGAAAGAACAAAACAGTGGGGAGCAGAGACATTAGGTGATCTGTGTAAGGGAGAGGGATGGGGTGGGGTGCACGGGATAAACAAGATGGACACTACAGGGACTTTCAGCACGGAAAACGAAATTTGATGGATGTGGGTTTGGGGTGAATTAACGAGGGCAGAAAAGATCATGGCTTTTGGATGGGGGAAGATACGAGATGGTGGTGAACAGCTGTTTTGAAGACCTGGAGTGTGGAGTGGGATTGAAGAGAGTGTGAGAGTTTTTTCCAAGGGCAGGAAGTAAATATTGATTTTGGCACTTTTACAAGAAGAGGGTTGCTGGCGGACCTCGAGCACCATGCAGAAATATAGTTTGGGGGGGGGGCAGAGCACAGATAGAGCATGGGGGAGGGGCGTGAGGGGGGCAAGGCCAGAGAGGAGACGGTAGAAGACGGAAAGACCACCGACCTTCCTGCGGTTATTGTGAGAGACCCATCGACTCAGGTTCATCGCAGGAGATACCAATTATCTGAAAAGCCTTTGTTTCCACAGCATGATGCTGAATAGGTCTGAAGCAGGAGCACCAGCCCAGAGGGGAGAGCAGTACTCCACCAGGCTGCAGATGAAAGTTTTGCATGTGATCAGGAGCTCAGGTTTGTCAAGGAGGGACTTTGCACGACGGAGGATGTCCAGTCAGTGACTGGCTTTGGAGGCCAGCTTGGAAATGTGATTTTCACAGGATAGTGAGGCCCAAAAGCTTGACTGGCAGGACTTCAAGAGGACTGTTGAGAAAATAGTTGGGGGTGGGGCAGGGGGGGAGTTTTCCAGATGGTCCTTTCGGAGAGACATAGTCAGTGTGTGAGATTTGTCAAGATTGAAAGACATGGTCCACATGTTGGACCAGCTTGAGATTTTATCCAGGTCTGCAGAGAGTGAAGAGGCTGCTGCCTGCCAATCAGAGGAATGAAACATGGTACAGTAGAGGGTGGAATCATCAGCACCCCCCACCCCCTAAATCCAGGATCACTGGTCACCTCCACTCATTTGTGACTCTTTTTCCCTCACCAACTTCTACATTCTCTTCAATCTTCTTCTACACTCCAGGTCTTCAAGAGAGCTGTTCACCACCATCTTAGATTATCCCCCATCCAAACCAGGATCTTTTCTCCGCAAGTTAAACAATCCTACACCCCTCCTCCCAATTTCTGCTTCCATAGCCATCTTGTCCACTCCTTGCATTCTCCCCTACTCATAACCCACATCCCTTGTTTGTCAATCAAGCAGGAAAGCAACACATACCAGTCCGTGGTATGATGCCACTGAGATTTGAAGGGCCGACCTCTCAGAGTCGGAGCAGATGCTCTAACCATTACTCCAGAGTCTGCTTCATCAGAGCAAAACGGAATTCATGCTTGCAGCATGGCAGTGGTGCCATTTATAATTCTGACACATCTTAAAAACACACAGTGGAATTCCGTCACTCCACTAATCGCCCAAGTCCCCTGAAACGAGGATTAATTTTTGTTGGATTTGGAAAATGAGCACAGTATGACTCCATGCAAGATTTCCATGTTTGTTATCCTTGGACAGCAACAAAACATT
Source organism: Eptatretus burgeri (assembly GCF_056783735.1). NCBI lineage: Eukaryota > Metazoa > Chordata > Myxini > Myxiniformes > Myxinidae > Eptatretus > Eptatretus burgeri. The sequence goes on from NC_140963.1 coordinate 109,959,953, forward strand.
GTTTTTCACTGATAATTTGATACACAGTTTCACTTCCTTGGACCGAATAATCAAAGAGTATAAATAATGACATGGAAGGGTGCATGCAAAAGAAATATATATATATATATATATATATATATATATATATATATATATATATATATATATATATATATATATATATATATACATACATATATATTTGCGGTTCTGTAAAACGGCATGCCTCCAAGGCAATGGCACACAGCATACAGCGATCCCAAGGCAGTTATTTCAATAGTATGTGTATTAGTTGGTCCTTTCCATACGTCTAGTGGGTAAAGGGGAAAGATGCATTGCGTGGGACTCTTTCAGTTAGACTTCTTCGACCTCTTTAATCTTCAACCATTGCAGTCCTTTCACTGTTTTGGTACACCCCATTCTCTCACACGAAACACGTAAGCAAGCATGCAAATCAGTAAAGACTAATCTAACCAAGTGAGCATGCCACGAGCCCCTCATTTGCATTTGCACGCCAATTTTCCATTCAAAACTGCATGCCAATTCTCAACCACCATTTCACCATAGATCTTCATTCCGCTCACCACCACGCTCACCACAACCACTTCATACGACTCCTAAAAATCCTCGCAACTACCCACACCAACATTTTCCATTCCAAACGCGACCATTATTCACAACGTCGTTACAAGGAACTTCCACCTCTTCACCACAATGCCACAACGTCCTCAGCTCCTGCTACTCTACAACCACCTCAACTGCCACATACTGATCAAACACTTACCACAGCCTCGAAGGACACGGAGAAGATGTAGATCATGCAATTGCGGGGCATAACTCTAAGTATGAACGTGTGCTGGAGCTCGTTTAAAGAACTTCGGGTAGCGCAGGGATTCCCCTAAAATCATACGTTTGAATGAAGGCCAGCGCACGTTCCGGTCCAGAGAGCGCCTCCAAAAACCACGGCCCCATGTAAAAGTCGGAGCTCCACGGTGTACCCCTGTGGGCCGGTGACTGAGTGATTTTTTCACCTTCAGGGCCTGGCTACGACTGCTATGGACCAATAGGGGAGCTCGATTTCGTTAGAGCATATTTTGATCCTATGTTTGGCTCCTCCCCTTGTCCAGGCCTCATAAAATGGACGAACACGGCTCATTTTGAGGAGAGCATTGCCGGGGACAGAGCTGGAGAGATCGCCGAGAGCATCACAGTAAAGAATATCTCCAGACATTGCACCTCATCGGGGAGACAGGCGGCACAAGGACAAGTGTCGAGTCCACGTGACCAGTCATGGTGTAACATATTGCTGCTGCGAGCCGGGCTGCTTCCATGTCACTCATTTAGGTTGCATCCTGCAGTGATACTTACACACAGACTCTTACACAATTTATGATAGGATCTTTTCTCTCATGTATCTTTCTTCTGCCATCTTTCGCTCGTCTACTGTGGATGGAAAAGAGCACTCAATGCAGGCAAGCCCGGCCAACTGTTCTTTTCAGAGCAAAACCCAAGAGCCAATTGAAGAGCGAACCAAACTGACCTGCACCTCACGTTCTTCTTCTTACACTACGCCACACGCCACCTCACATTCCACTTGCACTTCTCAAACACGCACCCCAGACACCCTCAGTATTTCTCCCTCCTCCCCTTTCTTAAGCATTCTGGGCTGTGCAGGTCTGCCGGTCATGCAGGTATTGAGAGGTTGTTAATCCTCAACTGTTCCTATCTCTCTGGGCTATCTCTACTTTTCCTTGGGTTTTTGTGTGTGCGTGTGTGATGGCACCTGTCAGAGCCTGCCTAAGTTAAGACTGCATAATAATTTTTGGGATAACTCTGCACTGTGTCTTCTTTTGAAAATATTGTTTGCCTTTTGCTGCACCCCACAAATTCCTTGCTTTCCCTGATGTACATTTGCAATAAATCCAATTACCATGCAACATAACTTTCCTCACTCCTGGTTTAAATAAATGTGTTCGTTAGAAATGTTCCCAGTTCGTTTTTGCCTTTTCCTCCATTGGTCTAGCATGGCCCACACCCGAGCTTAGCCAGGACGTTATTCCCCAAGAATCTGTTAAATAGCCGGTACGTACTTTGCAGCTCTGCTCGGCTGCACCTGATCTGGTAGGTAATCTAAATAACGCAAGTATGTATCGAGGGCACGATTCCCCGATAATGAGGTCATGTGTCCTGAGGTGAACAGTTGTTAGATGGAGGACCCTAAGTCACGTCGTCAGGTTATTGGCATTCGCGGTTGATTAGCGACCCGTCAGCAGACAAATCTGCAATTCCTGGCGAGTCCGGAGAGGAACCCGAGACAGCCCCTCCCTCGTGGCTCCCCCGCAACACAATATATATATATATATATATATATATATATATATATATATATATATATATATATATATATATATATATATATATATATATATATATATATATATATATATATATATATATATATATATATATCTCAGTGCCTGAGAAATTATTGAACAGGGGCTGGCACAATAGCCTAGGCCCTAGAGGTATGCACAACCACCTATGAACTGTACAGCCTGGGTTAGAATCCTGGCACAGCTATAAACTGTCATCCTCTTTGTCTCATTGGTAAGGTGATTAATCAATGCGTGTGCTGTCCCTTGGGTGGACTTTAAACTGGGTGTCCCATCCGCTGGCATTAGTCGGTGGAGACTAAATATCCCATGGTGTCTTTCGTGAAGAGGAAGTTAGCTATCTGGAACAAATTGTAAATTTCTACCCAAATGTACGCGAGCTGGCATCACTGGCACAGCCGTGGCTCTGTTAATGCTGAAAGCAGTGGGCTGAACTCACAATTGAATCCCAGTCCAACAGGCATTTGTTAACAGCAACTATTGAACAGAATCCTGTTAATTATTTCTTTTTCATCGACTTCTATTTAAGAAAGCATAATAATGCCAGCAATGTGAGATGCACCCAGGGAGGAGTTCCAAACAATTTTAGTGTGAAAAGAGGTTGGGGAGAGAACTTCATCACAGCATAATAGTAGCAAATATGAACCATACAACAGTGTAACATCCAAATTCAATGAATTTTATTTATTTATTCAAGTGCAACCTCTGGCTGCTTGGTTGCATCATTCTCTGGGGATGCTGCTATGCCGCAGATGCAAATGACACTTTACCATCACGCTGGTAATTTTGCCGATCTCAGAAGGATGACAGGCTGAGTAAACCCTACCTGGTGTTAATTCAACGACCTGACAAGGGGTTTGAACTTAAGACCCAAGGATCGTAAACCAGCCTCCTTAACCGTTAAGCCAACACCGGGTCTAAATTTAATGGATGAAACAAACACTTACGAAGTCAAAATATAGCTTTGTCAAATTAAATGCCTTGAATATGACCATTTCCCAAATGCCTAAACTGACCAGGGTAGCATGGATGAAATGCAAAAAGTATTCTTTGAAATAATTTACATTGTGTCATCCATGAACTTCTAACCTCTACATGATGTATGCGAAACCATCTCCATGTAATAACTCGGAATCGTTCTGCTCCACATTTAGTCAAGGCCCCATTCCTAATCTGACAATCCCAGAGGAGAGGTGAAAGTTACTACCCTCGGCAAAAAACGATTACTCAATCGAGTCTGGCAGCAAGGAGCCCTGGTAAAGCCAAGATGGATGGAAAACATTCAAAGGCTGGAATCACTTCTGATACAAGACGATGATGGTTGTGGCTGTCAGGGGGATAATCATCACAACTGCAAGAAATAGCCATCCTATAATATAAATGAGGCGTGTGTGTACGTGTGTGTGCCCGATAATGACATCATTGAAAATGGCTGAGCCAATCTACACAAAGTTTGTGTATGTCCTGGGGGGTACACAGGGACAGGTCATATGCACAAAATACCCCCAACCCCTCCACGATGGTGGGGAGACGATTTACGATTTTCACTTGTACATGTGGTACAATGAAAGTGGCTTACTGACCCCTGCTGGAGATAGGGAGGGACTACTGGCCATGAGTAAAATATTTTCCCAACCTCTCTCCACCTCTGCCCCACAGGCCACTCCCAGAGGTAGCAGGTGTTTCTAGCTATATGAAGTCAATTATCTGTATGCGTGTACGTGTGTACGCCTGATCATTGTGGAATCGAAAATGGGTGGACCAATCTGGGGAGACGACTTGCAGTTGTCATCTGCACATGTGGAATAGTGCAGTGGTTTAAACGACTGATCCCTGTCTAAAGGAGGGGCTATTGATACCATATTTCACTTTCAGAGGGAGCAGATATTGCAAATATACCAAACACAACCGCATATCAAACTCAGCGGCATTGTGGTTAGAGCATCTAATGTGAGTCTGGGAGAGGTCGGCGGTCCATTTCTGACCGTGGTCGATACGAGTCCTACCAAAGATATTAAAAATGGTATGCGCTGCTTCCTCGCTGAACACTCAGCATTTAGAGGATAAAGCACCGATACAGCTCGTACATTGGTGGGGTCGGGGCAGAATTCTCCATAAAAGCCCAACGACTGTGGAGAGAAAAGATGTCACACGACTGAGTCACCGACGCAACACCCACAATGCATCGGGAATTTGCATCACTCTCCACCCCCTTCGCTCCCAAGTCATGAGCTGATCTTGTCTGAAGCCATGTCTGACGTACCTGTAGCAGTTTGTACTAATGTACAAATACACAGGAGCGGCTCGCTCTCCTTGCTTCAACTCCTCCTCCTCCCAGCCATTCAGCCTGCACCACCAAAAAACCTTGAGAGCAGCGACACGCTGGGAATCACACAATCAAGTTCCAGTTCGAGTCACACAATATCCTGACTGGACATCGATCGTACCACTCCATCGTCAAAGCTGCATCAAAATCCTGAAATGACCTTCCAAGTTACATGACGGGTGAACCGACTCCACTGGGACTGCAGCGATTAAAAGCGAAGGCCCCACAATCTTCTCAAGACAGGTTGCGCTGGGCTTTAAATGCTGCCAATGCACAGCAATACCTTCACGTCCCATAAGTGAATAAATACAAATAAATATGCAGCATTTCATGCCAACAAGAAAATGGTATGACGTATTATACGATAAGTATTACATGATAAGTTAGGCTTGCCTCATGCTGGGACGTTATTTTGTATGATGTGGTTTCGAGTGTACACACATTCTGTCCAAGGTGAGACTAGCTTATCTTATCTAGCTTAAAATTCTTCACAAATATATTATGCCAACCAGAAGAAGGAACTTGAGCAATATTTATGGATTCAAAGTTCACCATTTGATAATGACAAAGTACAATCGGCATTCAATTTTCAGACGTTGAAACATCTCTTTAAAATCTGTGAGCCAAGAGACCTCCCCAAACCCCGTGCCATTGCTCCGAGCAGATATCATGTTGTTCTGTGAATCCAGGACCGGAAAACGTGGAGCAACATGGCATGTGTGCCCATAAGGGGTGGCCAAGCCATCCTCATGTGAACCCCAGTAGATCAACAAATACAGCTGAGCAAATTTCTGCACCTCCTAATTTTCAAAACACACAATCTACATGCAAAATATTCCACCATAATTCACTTCGTCTCGGTGCTGAAAGCACAGCTCAAGGAGGGAGTGCATTCGCCTTTCGACTACCGAGTTTTGGCTCAATTCCCGGCACTAATGTGAACTTTCACCCAAGTGCTTTTGCAGGCGTGGCAGCATTACCTCTGCCAGCGAAGGTCGATGGAGGTTATTTTTTCACCCCTGTTTGTCTGTCTGGCTGTGAGCAGGATATCTCAAAAAAGTTGTGGATGGATTCGGACGCAACTTGGTGGACATGTTGGGTGTGCGACAAGGAAGAATTGATTCAATTTTTCTGAAAATCCGGATGCAGATCTGGCCTATCAGTGGGATACAAAGCATAAACTGTTCGGCGTGGCTGAGGTGTTTGGTCGACCTAGTGCCGTGCTCTTGTTGCAACAATGTGTACGTCATCCTTCGGAGGTAACATCAAGCAGACTGTTCCATCTACTTGCATTTTAAGTGAAAATCCCCACAGGACCCCTTGAAAAGCAGAGTGCATTGTGGAATGATAGCCTGGCCATAATCCAAATTCCTGCCTTGGTTGAGGGCTGCTCCAGTAGCACCCTGCGATGATGTAGCGATATGTGGAGGTGCAAATTGTCAGCTCCGGCAACGATTAAAGGATATATAAAGCAAGACACAAGACATAGAGATGACACCAGCCCCATCACCATTTTCAGGAGAGATATCAAAGCACTCCATTCAAAATACCGTCCTACATCTACATCTGCATCTGCATCTGCATCATCGACCGCCCTCCATCCCAAGCATGCAAGTAAAAGCATTTACCGCCTCCTTTTAAAAGAGCCAACTGTAATGTTATGTTAATCATCATGTGATCTTAAGCCGAGTTTCATTATGTACGGTGACCGCTGTTGAGTCAACGTCTTGAAGGGACTGCCTGCAGCCTCGCTCCAAAGACCAGCGGCCAAAGATTAACTGCCTGTTGCCCAGCAGCTGTGGCTTCCAAGGTGCGACTGACAACCCGAGCAGTACGGTGCCACAGTGCTGTGATGCGTCACCACCTTTTACCTCTGAAGTTTAATAACAAGCACAAGTAAACAACATCCATTACCGCATCATTTCGCTCTGGTATATTACACAGAAGCCATGGGTGCATTGCCAACAAACGAGGTATCCTGTAATCTATCATTCCAACTGATGGCAGCCTGCGTTTGAATCTCAACCGATCAATTTTACATTGGAAAAGGAATAAATAAGTCAACTGTGAGGCAACAAATTCAGCATCACAAACATGAGGCACAACAGTGCAGAGAGCCGCGTCCACCCATTTCCATTGAGTTATTCATTCGTTTGTGTGGTTCTCTGTCTCCGTTTGCTGTTGACAGAGACCGCACAGACACAGAGATTGTGCAGTTCCCCATCTCTTTGCCCAATCAAGCCAGCCATGGAAATTAAAGAAATAAGTAAACTGTGGGACGACAAATTCAGCATCATAAATCTGAGGTACAACAGCACAGAGCTGTTTTCCAGCTTGGGACAAATCAGCCAAGTTCTTGCATTCATATATTATCATTAGTACCCGGGCTTGAAAGCTAAGCTTTCGCTTTCAATCATAATTTTAAACTCAGGGTTTGATCATTTCATTCCGTGTGCAGCACATGGCTGCTGGTTGCATCATTTTACTGGGGGGCATGGCTGCACCATCGATGCAGTTCCCCCTGTGGGGTAGAACAGCAATTTGGAATTTGGCCAGGGTGTCGGCGATAGCTTGCCTACTCTTCATGAAGGACGCCGTGGGATCTTTAACGTCCACCGACCGATGCCGGCAGACAGGACGCCCGGTTTAACGTCCGTCCGAGGGATGGCACACGCGTCGATGAATCGCCCTGCCTGTGAAGCACTGGGGATGACGGTGTCGAACTGGGTCAGGATTTGAACCCAGGCAAGACGGGTTAGAGGCGAGTGTACGTACCGCAGAGCTTTTACATTTTAAAAGGAGCACGACAAATTACCAAAAGCCCTTCCCCAAAATTCCCACTCCTTCGGTAAACAATTGTTCCGATTTGTCTTTATTACTCAGAGAAGATCAATCTTTAAAATGTAATACCCGATGGTTTTTGGTTTCCGATACCATAAACGATTTCTATTTTTTTAAAGATCCATGCCGATTTCAGATCAAGTTCTTCGCATCTCGGAAGCAGCCCTTGTTTTGGAATCTAAAAAATTTTCACGAGTTTGCACCGCGGTTTACACAGCACAGAGAGGTGCACAAAATGAATGAATCACCAAATGTAAAAATTATTAATGACTTGATTGAATACGTTTTCCCCCTTACATTAAAAAAAAGCACAGTTTGTACGAGAGGGAGTCAAGAAAGTTATTCTCCCAACCATGACGGTCATGTGCCAGTGAAACTCAACATAAATGTTCTTTATGTAGTTTTCCAGTAAGTGTCAAACTTTTACTCCCCTTGACCCCACAGCACCTTCCCCGCAGTGCGAGAATTTCCTGATACCAGTCGGGGAAATGGTGATCTTTAAAAAAAAAAATTTCTGTCTGAAAATTTGGAAAATGTGGATGGGGAAACTTCTCACTCTGAGATCTCAAAATAACTCCCCCGACACACCTCAGATCGATGCACAAAAATCTCTAAGATGCAAATGAATGGCATGCTTCCCTGCATCCGTCATAGAGACACACTCAACTGATATGCAAGATAACATGCGGTAACAATGTACGTACATACAGCGGCATACGATCCAGAACCAGCCGTACGTCTGCAGCAGAAACGTATGTAAACTACATATTGGGCTGGGCTGGCTGGTAAGAACACAATAAAATGTCAGCTGTCAAAATGCACAGAGGTTTGACAGGAAAGGGATCAAAATAAAACCCAATGTAAAAACAAACTAAAGATAAGTCGATGGCATGCCATTGCAAATCCCCACGTTTACCACCTAAAGCAAAGTTGAAAGACGGTAAAAGGTTCCACCAGGAATGACCCAATATGAAATTTTGAGTTAAAACATTTTTTTTTCCCCCCATTTCGATCCAAGTGACTATGTCCCCACCCCCTGGGGCATGAAGGAGGAGATTGGGACCCTACTCTGTGAAGAGCATTGGTGCTGCTTAAGCAGTCTCCTTGGCTATTGGGCACAATCCTGGACGGGTCGCCACTCCGACACAGGATACCAGCAAGCTGGCACTCATTTTGCCGACCTCGGAAGGATAACAGGCAGAGTTAAGCCCACCTAGTATTAATTCAACAGCCGAGTGAGATTTGAACTCAGGACCCTGGGATCCAAAGCCTGCCACCCTCACAATTAAGCCAACACCAGGCAGAGGGGGCATGAACATACCATGAGGGTATGAACATGGGGCATGAACCAGGGGGCTAAAACCAAAAAAATCATGACATATTTCATGCGTCCCCCGATATTGATAGCACATGCAAAGCTTCATTTTAAAAAATGTGCCCGTAGCAGCATTTTTTGCGATGTGACCTTTTGACCCCACTCCAGGGGGTGAGTCCAAGAGTGATGCTGCTCTTGCACCTTTGTGCCATGTGGCAGTCATAACGACCCAGTGTGGTGAATTTCTGCCCAACCGTTTAGGAGGAAATCGCGTGACGTACGTCAGACAGAAAGGACCGATTACAATATCTGGACTTTTTTTTTTAAAGCGCGGGGTAATAAAGTGCGTCAGACGACAATATTCAAATACAGTAAGACGCTACTTGCAATCCAAACATATGACCTTATTTGTTTTTTGTACAAATGCATTATTAAAACCAGATACCGTATTGGTTAGTTTTATTAAAACTATAATAAATAAAAAGAAGAAAAACCAGTTTGACTTTTCTCATGAAGGCAGAAAAGCCTCGGCGTTTGGATGCATGATGGCCCTTATCCAAAACCGACCTGAGCCTTATCCAAAACCAGGCCAGAAAGGCAGCTAAAAATGAATAAAAAAAAACATTAAAAAAATTTATCACAAGGTGCTTTTAAACGACACAAACTATAAACTTTATATTCAATCATGTAATTTACATACAACTACAGGTGTGGCAAATAAGTAAATTATTTACTCACACCTGGGACTCGAATACACAATATTTGCATCGCTAATCTAACATGAGAAATGGTTAAGAAGGGCATCGACGAGCACAGGGCAACTGATGTATCACGGCGTCAGCACCTAATGACAGTATTGTCATTGCTGGTGCAAAACAACTAATGCCTGTGTTCACAGAAATTAATCTCCAACAGAAAATCAAGAGTAACCAAATCTGATTCGATTCCCAAGAATTTTAATCCATATTAATGCGTTGATGTCCACATGAAAAAAAAAATACAAGTAAGATAGCAGGTCGCTAACTAGTTGAGGTCACAAGATGGCATGGCAGTTGATCATGCAAGTCCTGTTGCCACAAGAATACAAGACTTTCAAAATGACAGAATCCGCCCCAGAATGCTCGGTATGCAGGTGCAGAAATCCCAGGAAAATAACCCGATATGCAAACTCTGCTCAAATTTAAGTTCAATTTTTTTTTTTTTTTTGGACACATACTGGAGCCTCATGGAAGAGCTAGTACATTGAACAGATCAGGACGTAACAGCCAAAAATCAAATAACTGACCAAATACAGCACTGGAGTCATCAGGAGGAACAAACAGACATTGATGGAGTCATCATGAGGGACCTGGATAGGATTCGGGTTTCAGCTGCTACTCCTCTACCCTCAAACCCATCCAGGCACAGCAAAGTGAACCCGACAAAAACTATTTGCAAGATTCACCACTCCATAGATAAATACAAAGAAAGAGAAAGATAGAAAGATAGAAAGATAGAAAGATAGAAAGATAGAAAGATAGAAAGATAGAAAGATAGAAAGATAGAAAGATAGAAAGATAGAAAGATAGAAAGAGAGAAAGAGAGAAAGAGAGAAAGAGAGAAAGAGAGAAAGAGAGAAAGAGAGAAAGAGAGAAAGAGAGAAAGAGAGAAAGAGAGAAAGAGAGAAAGAGAGAAAGAGAGAAAGAGAGAAAGAGAGAAAGAGAAAGAGAGAAAGAGAGAAAGAGACACACACAAAAAAACCACACACACACACACACACACACACACACACACACACACACACACACACACACACACACACACACACACACACACACACACACACACACACACTCCACTCACACCAGAAATACCTTAACACTTCTTACCTTAACTCCACAGAATGTACCCAGGAACCCACCAGCACAAACATCAATACATCGGTCCTCTATTTATAATGAAGATCCATTTCTGGTAAACACGAATGACACACTTCCGGTATAATTAATTAATTATTATAAATAAATAAATAAGCCCTTATCCGTTTTTAAATTATTATTTCACACAACTTCCATTGCTCTGGGAACCTGATTACATGAAAACCAACCAAACTTTAAGAAGAGATTACAATGACATCTGAAAACCTTCTGACGTGACCGAATCAATGCAGGACAAAAAACACGCATGACTGGAGACGGAAACTTCAAGGAGGAAAAACTGGAAAATTGGAAGGAGGAGGGATTTGGGTGGGGTTGACGAGGGTAGAAAAGATCACCGTTTTGGATTGGGGACAATTTGAGATGGTGGTGAACAGCTGTCTTGAAGACATGGAAGGAAGAATGAGATTGAAGAGAACATGGAAGTGGTTAAACTGGTGGGACGAAAGAAGAACAAATGAGTGGAGATGAGCTGTGATCCTGGATTTAGGTAGTTTATCCCGAAGGGGGTTGATGGTGAACCGTGTGTGCCCTGCAGAAACCTAGGGGGAACAAAGCATGGAAAGAGCACGGAGTGCAAGACCAGAAAGGATGCGGTAACAGAACGGGAGACTACTGACCTGTCTGCAATGGTGTAGTGATGGACCCATAGACTCAGCTTCATCACAGGAGATTCCAATAATCTTGAAGGCCTTGGCTTCCATGATATTAAGCTAATCAAGGTTTGAAGCAGAGGAGCCAGCCCAGAGGGGAAAGCAGTACTACATATTAAGCTGTGGAAGAAGGCCTTGTCTTTGGATAGGAGTTCAGGTGTGCCAAGGAAGGACTTTGTACGATGGAAGATGCCCAGTCGGCAGCTGGATTGGGAGGCCAACTTTGAAAGGTGGTTTGACCAAGAAAGCTCATGGCTGACAGTGAGACCCAGGAGTTTGAATGATTGAACTTCATCGAGAGGATTGTTAAAAAAGTAGATTGGTCCTTTCGGAGAGAGATAGTGTGAGAGTGAGAGGTTTGTCAGTTTGACCAGCTCGATTGAAAGACATATTCCAAGTGCTTGACTAGCTTGTGATTTCTTCAAGGTCTGAAGAGAAGGAAGAGGCTGTAGCCTGCCGGTCTGTCTCAAAGATGAGGGATGTCACGGTAGAGGGTGCAGACATCAGCAAATAGATAAAGAGGATTTTCCAGAGATTCAGAGAGATCATTTATGAAGATCAGGAATTGGACTGTTACCAGAACGCTGCCTTAGGGAATTCCAGCTTTGACAGGGAGAGATGAAAGGATTCTGTTGAGAGACACATGTTGGCTGCCAGAGTCGAGCAAGTTGGTAAGCCAAGTGTGGAGTTGACCTTGGATGCCATAGGCAGAGTTTGGTGAGCAAGGCAAGATGCCATGCTGTAACAAAATAATGAGATATGCACACAGAGAGGGTCCTGATTTCATGACTGACATCAAGGGCCACCATCCATTGATGTGCAAGTAGAAGCAGCATGTCCAAGGTGGAGTGACCTGGTCTGAAAGCAAATTGGTGATCAGAAATGAGGTAAGCCTGGTGTTCGCTTAACGGTTAAGGGGGCTGGCTGAACACCAAGTGGGTTGACTCAGCCTGTGATTCTTCTGAGGTCAGAAAAATTAGTACTAGCTTATTTGTAGCAGGGGGCATTACATAAGCAGCACAGCAGTGCCCCCCAGAAAATGATGCAGCCAAGTAGCCACAGGCTGCATATGAATTAATACATAAATAAATAAATAGATTCGTTTTTTGGAGAAAAGGAAGGATTCCAAAGAAAAGCAAAAGGAAGGATGTTGCAAGTAAGCTAATCGGTCTGTAATTAAGGGGATCAGTCTTTGCACCTTTTTTATGTGATGCACTTATGTTGGCAGATTTCCAAGCAAATGGAAGATTACTGAGCACAAATGGAAGGGTGAAAGGGCAGAGAGACGATGTGAAAGAACAGCAGAGCAGGTTTTTAGGAACGTGAGCCGATGCCATCCAGTCCAGTTGCAGAGTCAGAATCGAAGGTTGAAAGAACCTTCTCCACCTTTTCATGTGCAAAAGACACAGAGTCCAAGAGCAGTTGGGTATGACAGAGAAGGATGGGTACCAGGAGTGAGGGAAGAAGGACAAAATTTGGAAGCAAACACAGAATTGAGGTATTCAGCTTTCTCACGAGCGGAGTTGACTGTGGTACCATTTGAAGTAAGGGAAGGGATGAACGGGAGCATACTCCGGAGACAGATTTATCAAGGCACCACTGGGTTTTAGAGAAGGGAGACCAATTTGCAAGTTCAATGTTGAGGTTGGACAGATGTTGTTTTCTGGCTTTCCTGAGAGTGGACACAAACTTGTTGCAGACTTTTTGGTCTGAGATTGCCTTTGGTCAGATTAGCCTTCCAGGAAGAGAAGGCAGGTTGTTTCAGAGTAATTGCCACGCCACAGGATTCAAAGTACCATGGGCAGGGATCAGGGTAGGAAAAATTGAACACGAGATGGGATAAATCTGTGCACAAGAGAGAGCAGGTTTCTGTGGAAGAATTCCCAGGCTGAGTTAACATCAGGGGCAGTAGATATGGGAGACCAGTCCTGAAGAGAGATGGCTGCTTACAGTCCCTACCATTCTGCTTGAGTAAACTGCCAGACTCACCAGCATTGAGACAGCTCTCTGAAAATAGGCAGAAAAAAAGGATTGCTAAAAGGAGAAGCGTGTGTGTGTGTGTGTGTGTGTGTGTGTGTGTGTGTGTGTGTGTGTGTGTGTGTGTGTGTGTGTGTGTGTGTGTGTGTGTGTGTGTGTTATTCACAGCTGGCGCGAGGTTGTATTTAGTAGGAAATGGTACGAACCCGATCTGTTTGGCTCATCCATGGTTATTTTTCGTATTTCCTCTATTGCTAACCCTCATCCATGGTTATTTCTCCTATTTTCTCTATTTCCGCGTGTCCGACTTGCATTCAGGAACATAACAATTGTGGTTAGCAATTTTGAAATTGCCACTCTTTCGTTTAAATGCTGAAAATTATGTTTACAAGACGATTTGAATTACAGATTTTGCACTGGCATCGGCAGGTTAAAAATGCCCGGCAAGCAGAAACGAGTCACCGAAACCACACACACAGCATACGCACAAAAGGCCTCGTTTAGCATTCATACGTCATTTTGAATGTCCCATATTGCCACAGAGAGCACCCACAGACAAATACCGGACCAAATGCATACCATATTCACACGCACCGACTTCCTACTCCTAATCTGTAGTCCCAGAAGGATGAACTAACTAGTCAAAAGATTATGTAGTGACTTCCGTTCGCTCACACACACCTCCGCTCTCAAAACTTTCGATTTAACCTGAAGTCAAATTTTTGTGACCACTCTTAAGAATATGCCACACCCAAATCCTTCTCCTTCTTCAGAGTCTAAGGCATGCATTGCTGTCATCTAAACTGCAGGAGGTTGGTTGACCTGTGCTTCTAATGTTGTCACTGTGCATTCACTAATGCTTTGCGAGATTCTTACAATGGATATTTTAAGCATATTTCTAATTGTTTAATACTTGCGGCTGCTTCTTCCAACCTTACAGGCGGCACACCTGGTTTGGAAAAACGGAAAATGGTTTTTAGTAGATGCTAACTCAAACATCAATTTTTGAATCATCCGACGAACCCGATTAATATGACGAAAAGCAACACACAGGTCGGTTAAATTCCGGCAGCGATTTATATTCACTGAACCCCAACACATGAATCGCTTGGCCGGAAACTCTTCTGCTCTTCAATGGCAAAGCCATTCAAATGGCGTACGTGCATGATCAAAAATTAATGTGCACACTAAAGCAGGACGATGTTGTCTCTCTTTTAAACTGGGGCCAATAATGGCTTCCTTCCAGGAGCATGGATCCCCAGATATTCCAAGGTGGGGGATGGGAAAAGGTTTATTTGTTTTCAACTGCATATGTGAAGTCAAATCACTTTCAAGAACAGAGGATAGTGCTGTAAAATCAGTTACAACAAGAGCAATAATTACTTTGCAATACACCCCCCACCCCCCCGCCCCCCCCTACGGATGTGATATTTTAAATAACCCAACGTACATACATGAAGCAAAATCATGTCTACGGCTCATGCGCATATATAATATATTATGGTTATATACCTGGGATCATTCAAATTACACTGGACCATGGACTTACGCCCAAGCCTAAGGCCTGCCAATCTGTGCTACTTCATGTAATGACACTGCATGATTTTATTGTGGTGGAGTCAGGCCAACTGTCCAGTGTCCAGCTAATGGGTGTAAAGCAGTGCGGTGGAGTCAGGGCAGCTGAACACTGACCCGTGTATAATATGTGATATTTTCAGTCAAAAAGTGCATAACTCTGTGAAAAAAATTGACAAAACGCACCTGAAACTTTAACCTTTTCTGGAACTTATAAATAAAGACATGCACCAAGTTTCAGTTGAATGTGTTAAAAAGGTATGGGGGGAAAAAAAGGTCAGAAAACACCACAGGTGGGAGGGACAGATGGACAGAGAGCAAACCTATATAGTCCCCTCCGGTGAAGCCGGTAGGGGACTACTAATCAGGAGTAGTGCTCCAAAATCAGTTACAATAACAGGGGTTAGTGCCCTAAAATCAGTTACGATACCATCCTCACAACAGTTTTATGATTCCCTCTACATCTCTTTCACAGACGACATGGACCAACATTCAATCACTCATCCCAACTCTCTCTTCTCATATGTGGTGACTTCAATTGTCACCATGCCAATTGGCTTGGTTTTGGTAACACTTAACAGCCATGTCACTTCTGCAAAGAACTTCTATGACTCCATGGGTCTGACTCAATCCGTGAACTTTCCCACCCGGATTTCTCCCATGATGGCAAATCTTCCCTCCTGGATTTGATGATGACAAACTTCCCTGCCAATCTTCGTCGTAAATGTATTTTGCTTTTTCTCTGCCCCAATTGGCTCATCTGATCATGTGCTTGTGAAGGTCAACATCTTTCTGGCCATTCTCAGAGAACAGCCTCTGCGAAGGTGATTCGAGCAAGTTTGCTCAGGCAGACTGGCAGGGACTGCATGCAAGCAGCCATCACACTTCAGGACTGGTTCTCCAATATCCACCGCCACCGATATCGATTCAGCCTGGGAATTCTACAGAAACCTACTCTCTCTCTTTTATGCACAGATTTATCTCATCTCGTCTTCAGATATGTTACCCATCCTCCTGCTCTTGGTATTCCGAATTCTGTGTGTGATGGGGCAGTTGCTTTAAATCAACTTGCATTTTCCTCCTGTAAAGCAACTCCAACTGAAGGCAACTTCAGATCATTCCTAAAAGCCCGCACCAGGTGTGTGTTGACTCTCAGGAGAGCCCGAAAACATCTGTCCAATCTCAAAAATGACCTTTCAAACTTGTCTCCCTCCTTCAAAACCTGGTGGTGCCTTGTTACATCTGTCTCCGGTGTATGCTCCTCTTCCATCCCGTCCCTCACTTCAAATGACACCACAGCCAAGTCCGCTCGTAAGAAGGCTAAATGCCTCAATTCTGTGTTTGCTTCAAGATCTTGTGTCCTGAAATCATCTCTCTGTATCCACCGTTCCCAGTTATATCCAGCTGCTCCTAGATTACGCGTCTTTTGCATCTGAAAAGGTGGAAAAGTTTCTGGCAACCTTTAACACTGATCTGAAACCACTGGACGGCATCAGCTCACGTGTCCTAAAAAATTGCTCTTGCACTTCCTCTCTCTGCCCTTTTCTCAATCATTTAACATCTGCTTAGAAATCAGCCAACAACACAGCATGACATAAAAACGTGCAAAAACAGATGTGCTCAACAACAGGCCAATTAGCTTACTTCCAATCAGCAGCAAGGTCATGGAATCCATCATCGTAGGTGACATAAAAATCATTCTTTTTCTCCAACAGCCTCATCTCTAATCACCAATTTGGATTCAGACCCGGTCACTCTTCATTGACATGCTTCTTCTACTCTCCCAACAATGGATGGAGGCCCTCAATGTCAGACACGAGTTCAGGGTCGTCTCTCTGGACACATCTCGTGCTTTTGAAAAAGTCCGGCATCCTGCCTTGCTCTCCAAACTCTCTGCCTGTGGCATCCAAGGTCAACTCCACACTTGGCTGACTGACTTCCTCAACTCTCGAAGCCAAAGTGTGGCTCTTAACAGAACCCTTCCTTCTCATCTCCCTGTCAAGACTCGAGTATCGCAAGGTCGTGTTCCAGGTCACATCTTATTCCTAATCTTCATTAATGATCTCTCTCACACTCTGGAAAATCCTATCTCTTTGCTGATAACTCCATTCTCTGTCGTGATATCACTCATCCTTCTGAAAGACAGGCAGCAGCCTCTTACCTCTCCTCGGACCTTGACAAAAATCACAAACTGGTCAAACACTTGGAATATGTCTTTCAATCCAAACAAATCCCACTCACTCACTCCCTCTCTCTCCAAAAGGATCATACTTCAAAACCCATCTACTTTCTCCCCAACCCTCTCAAATATGTTCAGTCACTCAAACTCTTGGGTCTCACTCTCAGCCATGATCTCTCTTGAACAAGCCACATTTAAAAGTTGGCCTCCAAAGCCAGATGCCGACTGGGAATCCTCCATTGTACAAAGTCCTTCCTTGGCACACCTGAGCTCCTTTCCACCGACAAGGCTTTCACATCCACAGCTTGATGGAGTATTGCTCTCCCTTCTGGGCTGGCTTCCCTGCCTCACATCTTACTCAACTTCATGCTGTAGAAACAGAGACCTTCTTTGTCAAAGATCTTCAAACGATCCCAATGCATCTCTCAACTAGAATGGCACTCGGTAGAGTGCGTACCTCTGCCAGGCTGAACAGTTTACATTTTGTATCCCACTGATAGGCTGGATCTGCATCCCGACCTGAACCAAAATCTAATCGGCTTTTTCTCGTCACCCAACCAACTCATCCACCAAGTTCTTTCATATCCAAAACTTTTTGAAACATTACACTATATATCGTTATTAGAGCCAGGTGTTGGCTAAGTGGTTAGGGTGGCGGCTTGGGATCCCAGGGTCCTGAGTTCAAGCCCCGTTAGCTGCTGAATTAACACCAGGGGGTTGACTCAGCCTGTCATCCATCTGAGGTCGGCGAAGTGAGTACCAGTGTACTGGTCCCGGTGTATGCCCCGGTTAGAATAGGTGTACCATATCCCTGTGTGTCGTAAGAGGCGACCAGGGTTGGCGTCAGGAAGGGCATCCGGCCATAAAACATTGCCTCAAGAAAAAGCCTAACCCCTGCACAGCAGGGAAAAATGGCTGTAAAAACGGTCATTTTATTTTTTTACACTATATATCGTTATTGGCACCATCTCTCTCTGGTGAAGAATCACTAAAAAATATAAAAAGTACTCGCATCCAGATCCGGATTTGGATCTTCACCAACGTCGAATCCATTCGTCATTCTCACACACCCAACCTGTCCACCAAGTTTCGTCTGTATCCATCCATAACTTTTTGAGAAAGCGTGCAATATATCGTTTTTTGCTCTATCTCTCAATGGTGATGAATCACTAAAAAAAGATTCTCGCATTCAGATCCGGATATTCACAAAATTCGAATCATTTCATCCTCATCACAAGCCCAACCTGTCCATCAAATTTTGTTTGGATCTGTCCACATCTTTTTGCGATATCCTGCTCACAGACAGACAAATAGACAGCATTCAGACAGTGGTGAAACACATAAGCTCTGTCCACCTTCGGTGGCAGAGGTAAAATTAAGAAGGCTAGTGTGTGCTGGTATCCTCGCAAAATTTTCTGCCTAATGGGGATAAAATGGTATGATGCAATTAAATTCCAAAAAGGGATGTGTATGTCAAGTTTGATCAAGAGAATTGTAAGAAAAGGATTAATGAACAGAAGTAAACTGAAAGATTAAGTTAATTGGTTGTGTATATGGTATAGGCCTGATGGGCCAAATAACCTTCGGATATTTGTTTTCTTGTGTATTCTTCTTGTATTATGATTGTGAATGACACTCTGCATCAAGAAGCAGGCTCATAAAGTTGGTAACTGATTTTAGTTAAAGGTTAGAATGGGATTACATCGTTACAGGGAATGGGCAAGATCAAAAGCACAGCTCTGTGACCTCAATCCAGGATGAAAAGCCACAGCCCAGAATACAGTAGTAGGCACCCCTAGTACACAGAGGCTGCAAATCTGTGCTGGCGACATTGACACTGGATGGGAATTATTAGCGATATACATATTCTACCATGTTAATCTCACAAATCTACCAACCCCACTGCTGGTCATGACAAAGAGCCAATATACTACCCAATATTAAATGGTCGATTAAAATACAGCGCAAACAGAAGCACAAGTTAAAAGTTTGCAGAGTAAGCAAGTAAAAACCCTCAACATGCTAAATTTCCTTAATTTTGCAGCCATGAAAGCCCAATTGAAACTCGTCACAAACACGAAACACCACGGTCTGTGTCCTACTCCCCAGATTAACAACCACAAACAATCACAGCAATAAAACGAGCCTTCAGCTCCCATGGCTCTCTCAGACATCGCTTACCCTCGCAGTCCTCTTAAATCTCTTACTTTCACGATATTGGACTGCGAGGCAGCGACAAACTTTAAATGAACAGCTTTAAGAATAAGCAAGATACAAATCAACCAACTGGCGACGTAGGACTCAAGTCCAGAACACAAAATCAAATTCTCTTTTTCTATATTCAGATGAGACCGTGTGAGTTGAAGGACTGTGACGGTCAATTGGAATGCGACAACAATTTCTAAAATTAATGTGCAAGATATTTCCACTTAATATTCCTTGTTTGATAAATAACAACTTGGCTTGTGACATGGTCAAATTGCTGCACCTGTTGAGTGCTCGGTTGATTTACGTTATTAAGGCTGTTCAGTCCAAACATGAAGGTGTGTGTGTGTGTGTAGAAATATATATATATATATATATATATATATATATATATATATATATATATATATATATATATATATATATATACGTACATATTACTTTGAAAGAGGAAAGCAGGTGGTATGGGGGAGGGAGTGGGAGCAAGGAAGAGACCTGCAGGAGGCATCATTGTTACAGAATGCGTATTGAGCATTCCAAATTCAGCCAGCTCGTTAAATCATTCAGGGGTGGGCTGTGTCACTGATGCAGTGCTCCTGCACATTCAAAATTAATTTAAAAGTGTTGAGGGATTCAGCGATAACTCGCCTCCTCTTCACGACAGGTGCCATGGGATCTTTAACTTCCACCAACTAATGTTTGTAGATGGGCCGCCCAGTTTTAATGATCATCCGATGGATGGCACCACCCAATAATGCCTCACCTTGCCAGCAAAATTCTGGGATTACAGTTTAATCGCAGAGTCGAAATTCAAACTCAGGCTAGACAGGTTAACTGAGAGTGTGCGTACCTCAAATAGTGTAAGAGGAGGCACGGGGAAGGTTGTGAGGAGGGACCTGACGTTGCCCAGCAACGTTAGGTACCTTTGCTCATAAAAATAAATACAAATGCATAAATGAACTAGAATGAGCAATAAAAAGATTGCATACCCTCGCCCAGACTTGTTTCATGTGGTTTTATCGTACGTACAGTGAACCCTCAAATATTGTGGGTTTCTACCCATCGCAGGCAACCTATTGTGTCCAATTTCGTTATTGAGGTATTTAATTTCGGCCAATTGCAGTTTTTGAGCTGAGATGAGTCATTGTTTGCGTCTGCGTGTCCGATTACCACTCATTATGAGCCTTTTCTCATTTCTCACACACCATTAATTGTAATAATCAGGCCAGCATAGGGATAGACAAATACAAAGGATAGACTTCATGACTTCATCAATGCAAAACATTAAAAGTTTGACAATAACAAAATTGAGAAAAGTGAATTGTAACTTTCTGCAAAAGACAAAAACACATATGGTATACAGGAGGGCCTTGTCATTCACAGATTCGCTCTATTGTGATTAATCTATTGAGGCAAAGTTCGCAGATTATGGTTAATGCACTTGAACAATCGCGGGTTGCCGAACTATTTCCCACATTTATTCACCTAATTAACATGGATAGTCAACAAAATAACCTCCTCAAACACCCCCCACCATTCCCCCATCAACATCATCACCACCATTAGCTCATCTTTGACACCATCATCATTGCATTATTGGATCAAGTTTATCAACATTATTATTAATACCAGTCTCATGATCTTAACAACTCAAGATTTCATTTTATGTTATTAAAAACTCTTTCATTCATGAAAATAAATCGCACAACAACAATGCACAAGCATCTTAACTAAATGGTACAGTTTGCAAAAAGGGGTGAAAATTTTAAAGTTGAAGTTCATAACCCTATTTTCCCCATTACCTCTTCAGTTTGCACATCGCAGATCTGTGGTTCGCAGGGATTTTCGAGACCCTCATGTACAAGCAAACTATTTAAAGTGTCTGCACAGACGTTTGTTTAAAAAATAAAAATAAAAAAAATACGCCAGACATAAAACAAATAGAGATACATGTTTGCACCCAGATAGCAACGTTCATGAAAAGAGTGTTCAAAGTCCCAGAAAGACTTGTTCTCATGGTTATATGGCATGAGGGTGTTATCAGTTCAGGGCATTTTTAATAGCAATGGATGAAATGGCATTGAGTCATCAAATTTGTTTTTGAATTCAAACAAAAATGCAATTAGTACAACGCTGAACTCGTGAGAATGTGCGCCGGAGCCTCAATGCTATTACTTACTAATGGTGAGACAAAAATATCAAAATAAAAGCAAATCTGGATGCCTGTTGTTGGTGGTGGTGGTTTCATGCTCTTCCTTCCATATCTGTATGTAATAAAGTTTTAAAACATATTCCCAATGTAAAATACAATGGATTATAATTAATGTTATGCATCTACAGATAGAGGAGTTTTTCAAAAGATAATTGACAAACCCTATAAGTAAGGCTTAAGACAGCTGCAGAGCACAGGTGTTTATTAATGATCTAAACATTTTGAGCCAAACCTATCTGTGTGTTGCGACGACTTCATCAATGGACGCAAAGTTTTATCGACAAAGAATATGGAGTGCATTTCAGGCTTAGCTCGTATTTGTTTTCAATGTGGATGCTTTTATTGAGATCCAGTTTTTCAAAAACTTACAAGAGGTGTTCAAAGGGTAATACAAAAAAGATATTCACAACAATCCAAAGACATGCCAACACTTTTTGATTTCTCAAAACTTATGTAAACATTAAATGAACAAGAAATTTTTTTTTCTTAATAATTGATACCACTGCTTCCTATCTTACTCCGCTGGAGGCGATCAAGTCCAAGGCTCTCCATGTTATTGGTACGTCTTGACAGTAGGCCACGTCCAAAGGTCTGCTTTTCACCCAGCACAAACACGTTGGTGGACTCTCAGTTTTCTGTACCCTCACTTCAGGTCTTGCTATTAACACCCTCTCATCCCTGCATGTTCCTCGATTCAACCTATGTCACATGCATTCTTTCAGAATTCCACACCTGGTTTATCCTTCCCAATTCTTTGCTGAATGCTCACCTCCATTTATCCATCCGTTTCTTCTCTCATCAGTGAAACCAACTCCGTGTGACTGTTCTCTCATGCACTTCCAGCCGTGTGTGTGTGTGTGTGTGTGTGTGTGTGTGTGTGTGTGTGTGTGTGTGTGTGTGTGTGTGTGTGTGTGTGTGTGTGTGTGTGTGTGTTTCGGTAATTCACAAAATATTCACCATGCAACTTGTCAACAAGAATTAATCTATCATTAATCAAGGAGATTATTACTTATGGTATTGAGGATTAATTTTTTTTGCAGAATGTTAAACTTCTCTCCAATGTAAAACATATTTTGGTTTTCAAGTCCTTTTGTTCTACTCTTTCAAAAGCTAAGGGACAAGTTGGGTTATGATAAATTTTTCATTTTGTCAATTTATCAAACCATTTAAAATCCCAAATGCTTTTCAATGATATGCAACTGACTTTTTTTTTCTTTTTAAACCTACATTTCCACTGTGGCCTTCATGTGACAAGGAAGAATCTATTCAATTTTGGTGAAGATCCGGATCCAGCTATGAGAAATTTTTTAAGTGATTCTTCACCATTGAGAGATGAGGCTAAACTCATATAAAACAAGATATCTCAAAAAGTTGTGGACAGGTTGGGTGTGTGACAAGGCCAAATTGATTAGATTTTTGTGAACATCTAAATTCGGATATGAGAATTATTTAATTTCAAAGTGATTCTTCACCATTGAGCGATAGGGCTAAAAACGATACAGTGCTGTATGGCATGATATTTGAAAAATATATTGTGCCCAATATGTTCTCGTGGATCAGGCATTGCGTGGCAGAGGTATGCGCTCCACCGAGTGACCTTTTAGTTTGTTATGCATTTTGACTTTTAAATCACATACCCACACTATCTCAATAACATGTGGATTATAAAATGATTATTATAGTTGCTGTTTGAAACTAAGACTTTTTCTGGTTGCTAAATTAATTTTTAATTCCTTAGATTTACCTGTCAGCTATATACTGGCCTGATGGTTTAATTCCTGAAGTTTATGTAACCTCAAAGATGGGTTAATTCCCCCAGAATTGCAGTGCAACTTGAAATATTCCCTCCAATCAGGAGCAGCGCTACACAATACATACTGACCCAGAAATAATTGGGTTCCTCACCTCACACTGAACCCTTGGGACTATCATTTTTTATTGCTGCCTGAAGCTTTCACATGCGCCGACCACCAGTTTTCAATTTACTCTGTTCAGCGGTACATGCGTGTACACACAAACATACACACACACAATTGTAAACAAACACCTGATATGATGTAAAGCTTAACATGTGCAGTCACTTGGTCTTAAAGTAGAATCAATATTCCCAATCATCACCCTATCGAGGTCCTCTCCCCCAAAGAACCAGAATTTCTGCTCCCATCTCCCCCCTCGAATTTAACTATATCTCTGGGTAAAATTTACTTTGCAAAATGTTTTTTTTAATTAAATCTGATTAGCCCACTCCCCCCCCCCCCCCAGAAGAAAAAGGAATCATTCGTTTTATGACATATAAATGAAATTTTCACATGGAATTGACATGTAATACAACCCTAAATAAATTATTCGTATTCTGGTGTTCTGCCCGAAGGCAAATTCAGCACTGCCAAAGCAATTTCTTGGCAGGGGTTATACCGAGTGGTTTTTGCCTCCAAAGAAATAGGAAGGATAAATAAATTAAAAAGAAAAAGAGAGAGGCTCAGATAGGGGATCGAGTTGAAAATGGGAGAGTAAGAGAAGGTAATAGACAGGGTGAATAAAGAAGCAGGGTAATCAATAGAAATAAAATGAGCGAAACCCCAATAGGATGATCGAACGTCAGACAGAACCTTGTGGTTTTAAAAGCTTCCTAAATTTTCTCTGGGGAGAGAACGATGAAGGGAAGTGGGCTTTTCCTGAACAAGGCCACAGCAACCTGCCACACCCAACACAGCTGCACAATTCGTGGGATAGGAGGTCAGGAAACCTTTATGTACATACAAACAAATAATATTTTACAAACTTCAAAGGCAATAATTGTGTTATCCTTCTGTGCAGGCCTTGCCTCCATATAACCAAAGGTAGACAAAGGCATATATGCAAGTACACAGCACGGCCTTTCAAACCCACGGTAAGCTGTACAGCACAGGGCCTACCAGTCATTCTACAGAAGTGGCAACCATCGATTGGGCATCATTTGTGGCAGTCACAAAAGTACTTATCTGACTTTTGAATCAAGCATTCACCTCGAAACAAGGCCAGTAAAAAAAAGAATTACATGAATGCATGTGGCACACAGACATCTGTGTATAGACCAGACTCCATCATCTCAGAGTCTGACTCACCAAGGTTAAGCTGCATTATGTAATTCTCCAAAGACTCTGAATAAACAAAATCCAAGATATTTCCCTCCACGTCCTTGGTTCCAATGTGATACAGAAGGATTTTACCAAATCAGAAAATAAGAGAGTTAAAAAAAAAAAAACATACTTGTATGTGATTTTACAATGGCCAAGTTTGTTCTTTCAATTAGAACCATTGCTTCTTATGCAACAGCAAGCCGTGCCACGATGCGACACATATTGCGACATTAGTACGTAAAGCTAAAACTACAATTCCGAGTTTCCACAAGCTTGTCTTGCCTTATTTTTGAAAAGCTCCTGGAGGGAACGTTTTATTTCACCTGCAAATCAAATTAACTAGACAATCTTAAACCAGAATGTAATAAAAGTATGAAATGAAATTCATCGTTAAAAAAAGTCAAAGTTTCTCCAGGACATAAAGAATGGCATTTTAGGATTTAGGTAAAACATGGCACCACTCCGAGGATGCACAGCAAGTGGAGAACAGCAACAGACCGGTGGGCTCTCGGGAAGCTTTTCGCATGACTCAATGGTAGAGACGTTGACATCATGCGTGGACAAGATGCAACAAAGGCTGCGTAGTTGCGTCTTTTATGAGGCATATAAGACACCATTAAATTAAAACAAGAGAGAGAGAAAAAAAAAACTTAGTCGAAGTACCGGTGCAAAGGAGTGAATAATGGTTCATAATAAATCATTACTGTTCCACCAAAAAAAGAGACTAGGCTAATAGGAATGGTTTTCAAGAAAAGGACAGACACTTACTTGATAAAATAACTTGCTCCTTCCTTCGTGAAGCCCTCTTCCCATCCTTTTGGCAGGTCTACGCACACACAATGGAAAATAGTCTTTATAAAGACTAGGGATGGGTTTGCGTAGGCAGATAAATAGGTACAATTATTTTCAAAATACAATGTAGAGAGGTATGCTAACCACCGTTGCAAAGAAGGTGAAAAAAAACGTTTCTGGCATGAGGTCTTGTTCAAAGTAAGAAAGGGAACTGATGATCGAGATATATATATATATATATATATATATATATATATATATATATATATATATATATATATGCACACACACACAAAGTTTTGTGGACTCGGTGGGGGGAGGGGGGAGATCCACAGCTAGAATGTAGTAAGACTTTAGCATGGACCGTGTGATTGAGTAGGGTAGCATTACTCTTGTATTAGATATCTGTTGAAGTCGTCTTGTGAAATGTGCATTGAAGAGGCAGTGAGCATCCATTATAGAGCAAAAAAAGGGTAAGAGCATTATGAAAAACCTCCTGTAAAAGGTGAGGCCAGAAGGGGGACTTGTGGCCACTGAAAGGCACAAATAGCGCAGTAAATACACTTTTTACAGGACTCTGTGGACACTTTGAAAGTACCACAAGCAGGCATGGCAGTTCTGCTGTTCTCTTGCAAAGGACTGCTTGATAAGCGGCGCTATATGCTGCGGGGAAGTCCCGGATGGGGGTGGGACGGACAGTGTGACAGAGTGCCACACACCCACCCTGTGGCTCAGAATGGTCCATATTAACAGACCCCATCTGACATGACTACAAGTATAAACCAAAATATGCCCTTCCAACTCGATAGATGCATCATGGCAGTCAAATGTCATGAACGTATGCGCACAGCTTTGCCTCCGTGGTTAGGGTGGCGGCTTGGGATCCTGAGTTCAAGCCCCATCAGCTGCTGAATTAATACACCAGGGGGTTGACTCAGCCTGTCATCCTTCTGAGGTCGGCGAAATGAGTACCAGTTCCAGTGTGTGTACTGGTAGAGGGGCACTGCATCAGCGACATAGTCGCGCTTCAAGAAATGATAGCTACCCCGGCAGCTAAGCTGCCATACGACCACCACCACCAGCTTTTCCTCAATCATGGATAGCTGCAGCGACGCATACTCAGTCTATTTTTAAAAAACGGTTCTAATGTCACAAGTAAAGGACTGTGGAGTCATCGACCATGGTTTCGCTCTTACTGGAGCTCATCAGGACGACCCCAACACAAAATCGTTTACCTGTGACTATGCAACCTTGTAGACTTAAATGCTCTTTGAACCTCATAGCTTGGTAAAGCAGTGAAGTACAGTTCATGACCCATAATAGTTGCAACTACATGATCTGTGAAAAGCAATGTCACTCTGCCACACAGGAATATTACCTCTGCTTTACTGACTGACCAACCAGGAGGTGAGTATGCGGCCATGCGTCATCATAAACTCAAACTACAATTCTGTCAACTAAGGTCGGAGATTTTAGACCGAGGAGCCTGGAATCAATTTCAGGAAGGAAAAAAAATTGCATACATAGTCGAGGCTCGTGGAAGGGCTAGTATTAATAAGTACACTAAGCGGATGAGGATGCAACAGGACAAAAGGAATCATGGCGAGAGGGGGGAAACACCAACATCTGAGTTGAACACCGAGATAGAGGCAGACTTAGACAAACAATGGGTGTGGGAAGAAATGAGGGGGAGGAGGGTATGCATGGGGTGGACAAGATGGATACAGAAGGAAACTCTCAGGAGTGAAAAACTGGAAATTTGGAAGCTGGGGTTGGGGTGGGGTTAACGAGGGAAGAAAAGATCATGGTTTTGGAAAGGAGATGATCTGAGATGCTGGTGAACAGCTGTTTTGAGGAACTGGAGGGAAAAATAAGATTGAAGAGAATGTGGAAGTTGGTTCCACAGGTGGGGGGGGGGGGAGAGGAATAAATGAGTGGAGGTGAGCAGTTGAACAGAAATGCTAAAATAACACCATTTCCTGATTCCTACTCTTACAATCGATGTAAAATGGGGAGACAACAGATACAAATGTTTTGGCACAAGGTGTTTGTTCTATTCTGCATTCTATCACAATAACACTATTTCAACAGCACATACATTCTATTCATCCAGAGAAGTCAAGTAACCAAATTTTTTTAAAATGCAAAACAAACAGTTTGGCATTGAACTACTTATATGTCAAAGGTGAACAAACCAAAACATGACACCAAGTAAAAGTAGGCCAACACCTTGCTACCAAGTGTACAAGTCTTTTTCCATACAATAGATTAAACAGTAATCTGGAGGAGCTTGTAGATATATTACAGGTAGGAATAAGGACAGAGAAAAACGAGATTGTACTTTCACAGGAATTTATAAGGACATTAATAGACAATGGATAAACCAACAAAATATATGGGATTTGAACATGGGTTACCAGCATCATGAGCTTTATGCCGAGAAGGGAATGCCAATTAGGTCAAACTTAGCAATGGATGGTCCATAAAAAAGGATAATAAAAAGCAAATTGATATCGATTCCTCCTGGGAATGCTTTCGCAAAAGCCTGATCCATCGGATGCACCGATTCATTTCAGCCCGCCTTCAGATAACCTGCCCATCTTATTGACTTTGGTACAAGGAAGCTTGCGGCAAGGCAATAGTTTTCAAGCAGATCGCTTTTTTCGGCTTGGTAGGTAAACCTGATTGAGGGAAACCTTAGGTCATGCCACAAAGCCTGCAATAAATTTACAAAAAAAAAAAAAAGAAGTCATCTTTTTGAAAATCCACATTCAAAAGTGAAGTCACCACCAACTTGTCCAAATGGTCGATAGGGGAGGCTCAGGTTAGACATTTTGACCATAGAGCGATTTTCATCTGAGACAGACCAGGAATCGCGTGCCAGGTGATAAGCATCATCCTGATAGCGAGGGAGTATTACATGAATGCAATAAGCAGATGATGAGATCTAACATCGGTTTCAACACTGCCTGTGATGAAATGGCAGACCCGAGCTTTGCCTATTGAGCTGCTATGCTAGTTGGCAGTGCCATTAAAATACCAGACATCTCAAAGGTGAGCTCTTTGATACGTTTCCCTCTTCCAGGAACAAAACAGGATTTTTGAACTTTCTAACTTGCTTTCTTGCTATTTGTGAGTTCTCAAGATAAGTTTTTGGATGATATGGACATTTCCTTGGCTGTAGGTCCTGATGGCATCAGTGTCCATGTTCTCAAAACATGCGCCACTGAACTGCCGTCTCTCCTCTGTCTGCCCTTTTATCACTCACTACTGATATCAAGTCACTCTTCTCTCCGGCAGTCTCATTACCCACCGATCATCAGTATAGTTTCCGCTCAAGCCACTTAACCCTTTACAGTTTCTCCTCTCACAATAATGGATGGAGGCTTGAATCAGAAACAGGTCATGTCTGTCTTTCAACAGTTCTGACCTGTTTCTGATTCCATGTTTTCAAAACAGTTTGGCACCTGGTCCTACTTGTCAGGTTCTCTACCTGTGGTATTCAAAGTTGTCTTTATACCTGGCTGACCTATATATTTCACGTGTGCAAACAGCATGTAGCTTTTATGGTTACTTATCGACTGTTTACCTGCGAAGGTTGGTGTACCCCAAGGCAGTCTTGGGATTAATTATATTCTTATTTCCATTAATGATCTCTTCTTCGCTGGAAAATTATCATTATATTTATACAGAAAACTCAACATTATGTCACAAATGTTATCATTCCAGTGCCAGAATAACAGTGGCTACATCCCTCATAGCAGACATTAAAAAGCCAAAAACGGATCGAATTCCTAAAACATGACTTTTAATCTCGATAAGTCCGACATCCTCAAAGCTTCTCCATAAAAACCATCAAGCAACTCAACATCCCACATTTTACTCATAAAAGCCATTTAAAGGTCATGGGTCTGAAAATAATTGGCTTCACCCATCAAGCAGCTGATAGACAGGTCCAACTGCTTCCTCACCATAGACGAGTTGATGCTCATTCAATATATCAGCATTTTCAGCTGGTCTTTCTCCTCTGACATAACAGCCAACTGCCCCTCCCCAACTCCACTGGCCAAACTCATTAATCCAGCAAACACTCATTATTCGGTCAAAGTCAAGACTCCTTGCGAACCTGCATTTTCGCTAAAACATTATATATTGTTGTGGGCCGGGGGTCGGTGGCGAGAACGACCGCGAGGTGGGGAAGTTTACGCCGTCTCCCACCAGACTCCACGGAATATATAGGCCGACGCTCCGGATAACTCCGAAGCCGGTGGGTCGATTAATCGACCGTGAAACACCAATATCTCGACCGCGTGGCGTACGGTTAATTGTCCAGATCCAATATACCTAAGTAACCACGCAGCCTTGGCTACCGGGGATTCACGCTCTCTGAAGGTCTGGCCGAACCGGATCACTCTACCAGCTACGTAGAGTATCAACTTCCACCTACCAACTCTGGTGCGGATGCAGTCGAGCGGGCCTGCCCAAGACTTTCTGGCTACGATGTACCGATTATCGGGGATGAAACCCCGTCTGAACTAAGACCCAGACCATGCTGGACCAAATAAAGAAAGGACAGAAACGAGCTGGGCACATTTCTAATAATTTATTTACAGAAAATAAAAGACAAGAGAAGCGAGACTTAACACGAATATGCAGGAAGTATTTACAATGATCCAAAACACTGATGCAGTTCTACTTGCAATACAGGCCCAACACACTCAGACACGCACACAAATGAAAAGAAAACCCAAGGTGCATTATTCGACCCTCCAGACGATGAGTGAGACGAGCTGGTGGTCAGAGTTCGGCTGGCACCTGGTCGTTGGAGGGAAGGCGTGCTCAGTGATGTGGCACCTGACAAAGGTCGTTGGTCTGATCCCCAGTCGCACGTGGGGGACGAGGCTCGTGGCAGAGTTCGGGTGGCGAATAATCGGAGTCCGCAGAGGGGATCAGGGACGCTCTGTCCTTCCTTGTAGATGGTCAGCAAAGACACGTTCGCCACCTCGATGGCCCTCTGCTCAACCCTCGTGACAGCAAAAACCCCTTTGTAACAGCAACATCGATCTCCTGTGACCACTCCTCGTAATCGCCCCTCGAAACCATCCCTCGTAATCACCCCTTCGTAACAGCAAAAACCCTTCGTCCACAGAACTCCTCTTGCACTGGACTCTCCGCTGAGGACGGTGTCGGTAATTGTATGAACCTCCCTCAGCGGGGAGGGGCCTTGGTGAACCTGACGTCACTGTTTGCCCTGATTGGACGGGGCTTCCCATGGGTCTGCCGTTTCTGGGCGGGTTTCAGCCATGCTAGGAAAACCCTGCCCCCACTCCATGCATGCCCATACTCGTCAAAAATAAGTTACAAAGTTTGTGGAAGCCGAGAAGGAACTGCCAGAGATTCTGCCTCGGACAGCGAGTCGCCGGTTTGGCGAGTGAAGCGCTTGTTCAGTGGTGTTGTCGGTTTGTTTGATGGTTGGATTTAATAACCCAAAGGCCCAGTCACACCTTGACGTTTTAGCCAGCAATGGCAATGTATTAAAATGTATGTAAAACGCTGGCTTACGTTGAACTTTTGATGTTTTTTTTAAAGATTCGGACGTATTCATAACGACTTGGTCTTATGCATAACGTATAAGTAACGGACACAGAACGTTTTGTTGTGTTATAGATAACTTGTACCAACGAATGCTGAACCTGTTGTCGGCCTTCACAACCTAAGCCCAATGATAATCTAAAGGCCCGGTCACACCTTGACGTTTTAGCCAACGTATGCCGATTTTTGAATTTTTTTTCTAAAACGATGGCACACGTTGAATACGTTACGGGTAAGTTTTGATAACATTGAGAGCACGCTGAAAAACACTGCCATACGTCATTGTACGTTGGCTTTAAACGTTGTACTTTTTGGTTGTCCTCAAATTTTTTCATGCTTGAAATTTCACGACGTATGCCGGCGTATGACTCGCACGTTCCGCTACGCTGGCCACAAGTTGTATGCACGGTCTGCAATCGTTGACAGACGTCAACACATGCTACTTGTAAGTTAATCATAAGTTGAGACACGCCGAGGTAATGTTTAGCGTACCCGAAACTTATTTCTAACCTATGATTAACGTGTTGTTGGCACGTTACGCGATCGTTGCCACACATCGACAGACGTTACTTTTAAGTTACTCATAGGCTGAAAGACGTCGGTATAATGGATCGTCCTTGCATTAGCGTCCACGGCCACGGCCAGGACACTTATTTGCAGCATTCTTCAAACTTTTCTTCGGCATGACGAGGATGTTCACACTTCGATGTCTAGCTTGGCTATGATTACAATTGTCCATCGGTAGCGTCTATTTAAAATAGTCGAGTTTGAGCGTTTTAACACGCTCAGAAGAAACGCTTCAAATTTCCAAACCCCAGCATCAAAAAACAAAGGCGAGTGACAGCAATTTAAATCGTTCATTGTAAACAATGAAAATAGCTGAGTGGTACCGTTTAAAAGTCGTTGAGTGTAAAAAAAATCCAATTGTTGAGCGCAAGCGTCTACTTTCAATAGTGGGGTTTGAGCGATTTAGCACGTTCAATAGAAACGATTAAAATTTCCGAGCGCCAGCGTCAAAAAACAATGGCGAGTGACAGCAATTTAAATCGTTCATTGCAAACAATGAAAATAGCTGAGTGGTACCGTTTAAAAGTCGTTGAGTGTAAAAAAAATCCAATTGTTGAGCGCAAGCGTCTACTTTCAATAGTGGAGATGCAGCCATTTAAATCGTTGAGTTTATCATTTAAATCGTTAAATCGTTAAACGCAAGGACGATCCATCATAACCCACACCCTCCCCCTCACACTCACCTACTACTGCCAACATGAACAAACTACTACTAATACTAATACTAATACTAATACTGATACTGATACTGTGCCTGCTGACATGGACATCGACTCAAAAAGGACTCGAAAACACTGTTGGGTTCCCCTTTTATGAACACCATTTTTATATACCAATTCCCAAAATCGCTGGGAACACGTCTTTATATGGCAGTTGTAAGTTAGAAATACGTTCATTTATTTTTTTTGTCGACCGGAAGACGTCATTGGAATACGTCTACATACGTCGATGTGTGTTGGGACTACGTAAAGAATTGGTTCAAAGCACGTCAAACATAAGTTAGAAATAAGTTTCGTGTAAAAAAGACATTACCGCGACGTGTTTCGACTTATGAGGACCTTATAAGTAGCCTTTGTGGACGTGTGTAAGCGTCCGCATATCGTGTGTAAAACTTATCCCCATCGCATGCGGAACG
This sequence comes from Eptatretus burgeri, assembly GCF_056783735.1. Lineage (NCBI taxonomy): Eukaryota > Metazoa > Chordata > Myxini > Myxiniformes > Myxinidae > Eptatretus > Eptatretus burgeri. The sequence goes on from NC_140963.1 coordinate 109,992,732, forward strand.
TGTGTCATATGCCGAGTACGTCGTAAAATTTTGAACATGTTTAAAATTTCTTGACGTACTCTATTTACTACGACGTATGATAGCGTACTTTAGCGTTGTACTCACGTATACCAAACTTACTCATACCGTATTTGACGCGCTCCAACGTTTTAGACACATTTTTCTTAGGTCGGCATACGCTGGCAAGATCGCCAAGGTGTGACCGCGATGTTGACACTTCCATTTCTACGGCAGTTAGGATTCGAATCGTTGTGCGTCAGCCTTTTAATAGGCTACGTCACGACATCGTCGGCGATGCGTGCAATGCGCTATGCCTAAGTTAGACTATCGTTGGGCATCGGTTGTGTAGGCCGACAACAGGTTCAGCATTCGTTGGTATAAGTTATCTATAACACAACAAAACGTTCTGTGTCCGTTACTAATACGTTATACATTAAACCAAGTCGCTATGAATACGTCCGAATCTTTATAAAAAAAACATCAAAAGTTCAACGTAAGCCAGCGTTTTAGATACATTTTAATACGTTGCCATTGCTGGCTAAAACGTCAAGGTGTGACCGGGCCTTAACTTAGGCATAGCGCGCTGCACGCATCGCAGACGATGACGTGGGGTAGGTTATGAAAAGGCTGCCGCACAACGATTCAAATCATAACCGCCGCAGAAATGGAAGTGGCAACATCGCAGTCACACCTTGGCGATCTTGCCAGTGTATGCCGACCTCTGAAAAATGCGTCTAAAACGCTGGCGCACGTCGAATACGGGATGGGTAAGTTTGGTATGCGTGAATAGAACGCTATCATATGTCGTATTAAATGGAGTACGTCTTGTAATTTCAAACATGTTGAAAATTATACGATGTACTTGTCGTATGACACACGCTCCGCATGCGATGGGAATAAGTTGTACGCACGATATGCGATCGTTGACACAGATCGACACACGTTACTTGAAAGGTACTCATAAGTCGAAACACGTCAAGGTAATGGTTAGCGTCAGTGTTCCAGACTCCCAGTTTTTTTTTTCAGTATGACGGTGTTCAGTGTACAGTGCAGTTATGATTTAAATCGTTGAGCAGCAGCCTATTAATTATATTATATTATAACCGCACAAGAAATCGAAGTGTCAAAATCACCATCATACCGAAGGAAGGAAGAAGAAAAAAAACAAACCAGGGAGTCTGGAACACTGACGCCAACCATTACATTGACGCGTTTCGACTTATGAGCACCTTACAAGTAACGTGTGTCGATGTGTGTCACCGATCGCGTAACGTGAGTACAACACGTAACTCATAGGTTAGAAATAAGTTTCGGGTATGCTAAACATTACCTCGACGTGTTTCAACTAATGAGTAACTTACAAGTAACGTGAGTCAACGTGTGTCGACGATCGCGTGACGTACCTACAACTTATGGCCAGCGTTATGCGGAACGTGTGAGTCATACGCTGGCATAAGTCTAAAAATTTCAAGTATGGAAAATTTGAGGACAACTGAAAAGTACAACGTTTAAAGCCAGCGTACAACGACGTATGGCAGTGTTTTTCAGCGTGCTCTCAATGTTATCAAAACTTACCCATAACGTATTCGACGTGTACCAGTGTTTTAGACAAATTTTCCAAAAATCGGCATAAACTGGTTGAAACGTCAAGGTGTGACTGGGCCTTAACTAAAAGAAATCATAACGCACATTTTTGATCCTCCCACTAGACAAAAGGAAGGGGAATGTTACTACACACATACTTAACGGAAAAACTGACTTTTGGGACCTGAATGTTGAGTGCTCATCGTTCCCAGATCCGTAACAACATACATATATATATATATATATATATATATATATATATATATATATATATATATATATATATATATATATATATATATACATATACATATACATATATATACATATACATATACATATACATATATACGAGGTGTGTTCAAAAAGTATGCAACCTTAATTTTTCGTGCGTAAACAAATGAAGCCAGGGAGGCGTGGTTTGGTGCACGTATGTAGGCGATCCTAATTCGTATGCATGAATATTTTCCCGCCTGCAGAAGCTGTCAGGAGCCGACAGACCGCCGATGAGTGAGGAAGTGTAAGTGAGCGCCGTCGGGTTTTCGTTTTTGACAAAATGACGGAAAAACTTGAACAACGCTACTGCATCAAATTTTGTGTAAAGCTTGGTGATTCCCAAGTGGAAACGATCCGCAAGATTCAACAGGCCTTCGGGAACGAAGCAATGGGCACCACACAGATAAAAGAGTGGTACACCCTCAAAGATGGTCGCACATCAGTGGAAAGTGAATTACGTTCTGGTAGGCCCTCAACATCCCGAAATGAGATCGACATTGATCAAGTGAGGACCCTGCTGATGCAGGATCGTCGAATCACGATCAGAAAGCTTGCAGACGAGGCGGGCGTAAGCATTGGATCCATTCATTCCATTGTGACTGAGGATTTGGGCTTAAGGAGAATCTCAGCGAAGTTCGTGCCAAAGCTGCTAACGATCGAGCAGAAGCAACTCCGTTTGATCACACAGGACATGCTAGAGACTGTGAAGAGCGATCCCAACTTCAACACAGTGATCACTGGCGATGAGACCACAGTGATCCGTGATTTTGTAAAAAAACGAAAATCCGACGGCGCTCACACTTCCTCACTCATCGGCGGTCTGTCGGCGACTGACAGCTTCTGCAGGCGGGAAAATATTCACGCATACGAATTAGGATCACCCACATACGTGCACCAAACCACGCCTCCCTAGCTTCATTTGTTTACGCACGAAAAATTAAGGTTGCATACTTTTTGAACACACCTCGTAATATATATATATATATATATATATATATATATATATATATATATATATATATATATATATATATATATATATATATATATATATATATATATATATATGTATATGTATATATATATATATATATATATATATATATATATATATATATATATATATATATGTGTATATATATATATATATATATATATATATATATATATATATGAGCCTGGTGTTGGCGCAGTGGTTAGGGCAGCGGCTTGGGATCCAAGAGGTCCTGAGTTCAAGCCCCGTTGAGCCACTGAATTAATACACCAGGGGGTTGACTCAGCCTGTCATCCTTCCGAGGTCGGCGAAATGAGTACCAGTATACTGGGCCGGTGTATACCCTGGTTAAAATAGGTGTACCATATCCCTGTGTCGTAAGAGGCGACCAGGGTTGCGTCAGGAAGGGCATCCGGCGTAAAACATGTGCCAAATCACGATGCGGATCATAATGGATGATCAGCTATGGCGACCCCTAACGGGAGCAGCCGAAAGAAGAAGAAATATATATATATATATATATATATATATATATATATATATATATATATATATATATATATATATATATATATACATATACATATACATATACATACATATACATATATATATTGAATGAAAGCATTTCTTTTTTTTTGAACATGAGTGGCATAACAAGCATCCCTTCAAGGTCGAGAAACGTGCTATTGCGCCAGCATCTCCCAAAGAATGTCGGCCCATCCGGGTATAACAAAGTATTAAGTGTATTTACACACTGTTCATCTTCATTAAACAAAGACTAATGTATTTTCATAATTATGTTATCCTCTCCATGAAATATATCTATAAAACCGAACTTTCAATATTTAATCCTTTCCAGATTTTGACACCACTTCCACCTTTATTCTTTCCAGATCCGTTTCACCATCACTGTTTTCATTTTTTAATACCAATCTTTTTGTTTTTTTGTTATATCCCCTTTACAAAGATGTGCATTAAAAAAAAAATCCCCCTTTTTAATGCAAAGTTATATGCTGCCATCGAATCGAGTTGCTGTGATGATTATCCAATTAACCTCATTTTGAGTTGGCTTTTGAAATTCAGTTTTTAATTGCTGGAATCCCAAAGGTTGGAGGTTGATATGTAGAACCTGAAGTGAATTACAATGACTCCATCAAATCGTTTTCATCTTACTCATTCATGATGTGTAAAGGAGGAGTTTCATGTGCCTCCCTTGCCTGTCCACACATGGTGCCAGTATGATTAAGAGTCATTGCATGCCAAAACAATCAAGAATGCAACAAAATTTAAATGACCCTGTTCAATTTTGATGAGAATTAGGAATTGGATTGACCTGCATGGTGATATGTTGTGACCCAAATTTCAAGTCAGTTGCACAGTGCCTTTCCTCAGATGTTGGTCACCAATATTTAACCTGATCTTGACTCTGACCAAATTTCAATGGGCTATAACTTTGCTCTTGGTTGACATATAAAACAGTTCAGGTGTCATTTTTAAGTTTGATTAAGAGATATATCTTTTTCATGAAACAACATTCCATAAAAATGGATGAAAGATGAAAAAAAAAGTTAACACAATATTTTACATTGACCTTGACCTCTCCCAAATGATGTAATCTCCAGTTTTTTCAGAAGCAAAACATTTTAAGGAACACGTTTGTCAATATGTATATATATATATATATATATATATATATATATATATATATATATATATATATATATATATTGATAGATATGTTAATATACAATGTCAAGGTTCAAATAAGAGCTCACACCCAAAACATACAACAAGAGGAGCAGGAGACAAGTGGGATGGGAGAGGGAAGCACAAAACAGTGGGGAAAAACCACGTGAGGAGATCTGTGGAAGGGAAAGGGATGGAGTGGGGTATACGGGGTAAACGAGATGGACACAACAGGGACTATCAGGAAGCAAAGCAGAGAATATGAAGGAAGTGGGTTTGGGGTGGATGAGCCGGCAGAGAAAAGATCATGGTTTTGGATGGGGAAAGAAAAGAGATTGTGATGAACAGCTATTTTGAAGACCTGGAGAGGAGGGTGGGATTGAAGGGAGTGTGGGAGTTTGTTCCAGAGGTGGGGAAAAAAGGGAAATGAAAGAATGAACGTGAGCAGTGATTCTTGATTTTGGTAGTTCAACCAGAAGGGGGTTGCTGGCAGACTTTGAGCGCCCTGCGGAAATAGGAAATATGGGTGGGACAGATAGCAGACGAAGAGGGGGGGGTGAGGCCGGAGAGGAGACGGTAGAAGACAGAAAGACCACTGACATGCCTGCGGTGAGAGTGAGGGACCCAGAGACTCAGCCTCATCACGGGAGATACCAATGATCTTAAATGCCTTGGTTTCCACAGCGTGAATCCGACAAAGGTGGGAGGCGGGAGCACCAGCCCAGGGGGAGAGCAGTACTCCATCAAGCTGTGGACGAAAGCCTTGTATGTGGTCAGAGCTCAGGTGTGCCAAGGAAGGACTTTGCATGACGGAGGATGCCCAATTGGTGACTGGCTTTGGAGGCCAGCTTGGAAATGTGGCTTTCCCAGGAAAGATCTTGGCAGATATTGAGGCCCAAAAGTTTGAATGAAAGGACTTCAAGAGGATTGTTGAGAAAGTTCATGGGGTGGTTTTCCAGACATCCTTTCAGAGAGACAAAGTGAGGGTGTGAGATTTGTCAGGATTGAAAGACATGTTCCACATGTTGGACCAGCTTTTGATTTTATCCAGATCTGCAGAGAGTGAAGAGGCTGCTGCTTGCCCAACTGAGGGATGGCAGATGGTACAGCAGAGGGTGGCGTCGTCGGCAAAGAGATAAAGAGGATTTTCCATCGAGTCAGAGAGATCATTGATGGAAACCAGAAAAAGAACAGGGCCCAGAATACTACCTTGAAGAACTCCAGCTTGGACAGGAAGAGGGAATGAGAAAACTCCAGTAAGGGCCACACGTTGACTGTGACAGGAGAGGAAGTCTGCGAGCCAAGACTGGAAATTTATTGGACACCAAAGGAAGATGGTTTGATGCGCAGCACGGGGTGTGAGACTGTATTGAAAGCATGCGACATGTCTTGGGATATGGCTCTGATCTCCTCAGACATTGAGGACCTCCATCTACATTTGGGAAAGCAGGAGCAGCAAGTCCAGGGTGGAGTGACCTGGTATGAATCCAAATTGATGATCGGAAATCAAGGCATTGGAGAAGAGGAAGGATTTAATGTCTGAAGTGATGATTGATTCCCTAACTTTGCTGATGATTGGGAGAAGGCTGCTTGGTCTGTCGTTGTAAGGATGTTTTTGCACCTTTTTGATGCAGAGTGGAAATGTTTGCTGATTTCCAAGCAGATGGCAGACGACCTTGAGCAAATGAGAGGGTGGCTATGAGAAACTTTCTGGCTATGATAAATTTTCATAATTAAACGATTCTGTTGATTTGTTATGAATATGCAGGCCATGTACCTTTCAACTTAATGAGTGTGTACTGTACAATCTGATTTTGGAAAATATTAGTAACTGGAGTACTTAAAAAAGAAACAGGTAAAGCAAAGCAAAACAAGAGAAGATGAGGAAGAATGGATTAGGCCATTAGGGGATGAGGTGGTGAAAGGAAAGAGGAACAAACAAGACAAGATTAAAACAAAACAAAGTGATAATTAAGAGATGGTCATTCTAAAATAATTTGCGTGAAAATCAAGCTAAGAAATAAAATGGCGTGGAACACAGTAGAAGTATCAGCAGACTGGGAACAGCCAGTTTTAAGTGGATGGTTTTAATGTCAAATCAAATTGGTTCAATGGAGTGATAAATTTATTTTTAAAGTCCAACTTTTTGATGCTCAGCACTTTGTTGAGCCAGTGGGTGTTCCGTTTTGTTCTGAGTTAGTGCTCCGATTTTCATTTGACGATGTGTGAAAGTCTCACACCAAAAGGCAAAATATAACAGTTATTGAAAATAGGTTACAAATTCCATGAGAAAGCTTTATGAAGAATGTACAGGTGAAAAGATATCTTTGTTGTTATAGCAAGTTGCATGAGAAATGCATCGTCTGGTCATTCAATCAACACGAATAACCAGACAGAGTTCAAGGGGAATATACAACAAAGAAGTGCTTGAGAAACCTGAAAACAGCCAGCAAAACATTAACCCTATGTATGCCCTGGTTCATGGTGAAATAGATTCCATTTTATGGTTGTTCAACAGGAAATGTTTTGGGGATAAAGGTCAGTATTGAATTTCTGCTCCAGAACAATAACTTACTGAATGTGACCATTCGAGAAAATAAAATATTTAATCGCAACTTGGAGGATGGTAGTAAACGAGAAAGCAATGTTACCATCTCTTTTGCGATGCCCTGTGCACACAGGCTCCGAGGTCCTTGGGTGTAGCCACGTTGTCGTTTGAGTTTGATCACTGTCCACAAGCAAAGCAACATAGCAAACAGTCAATATTATCACAACTATAACATTTAAAAAAAAACCCTTGACTGAGCATTTCATTAAGGGTCTGTTAAACAGTGATATAATTTAAATGCTTAATCCGATTAAATGCATCCTGCATTTTTATCAATCTGAGGCTACATGACAAGTCAAAGCTTTGAATGTTCATTCCCCAAAGCAATTGTGTAGATAAGATAACAGATCACAGCAAGCAAAACCAGAGAGTTGGTGTCAAAGCCACCCAATGCTCGCCTGTTTATACATTTATCGTTTTTAAAAGACTAGTCTAATAATATTTTATATAAAGCATTGCAGCGAAGTCTGATCCAAATAATTTTAAAGCAATATATGTATTTGTATATTGTAATCAGCAAAAAATAGTGTGGTAGATAAAAACATTTGAAAGGAAATAACTTGCACCAAAAACTTTAACATTTTCACGCTCACGCTAGGGGTATCGCTATAGCTCTCTGTTCTTCGAACAGGCGAGCTAAAAATTAAACTAAATAAAAACACGACATCATTTGCAAATCACAACAGACCATTCATCTCATGCTCATCGCTTCTTCCGGTTAAATCACACTGCTTGGACCAAGTGGTCTGAGGAGTGGAATAACAATGGCCGAGTCATCCTTCCCTGTGTCTTAATTTCCTTGTATGGCAATGGGAAGTAAATGTAGAAAAGAAAAAAGTAAATCAATCAAATAATTCCTTCAAATTAAAGCCCAAATGTAAGTGTTGGGGATGGGGATAAGTGGGTGAAGGGGGAGTTCGGAAAAAGGTTTGGTTCCCAACATACATGTGCCAACTGTTGCAAGCACTGATGCCTTGGAGAAATTTTATCTGAAAATTCCTTGTCCTTCAAGCATTGATATAAAGTGCAATGCAACGTCATTCTGCAACCTTCCTAAGTTTTTACTTTTTAACATTCTTCTAGCCTGTATCTGAGACAACTTTGCCTTTTGATGGCCATGGCTATGTGCTGTTTGGAAGTGTAAATGGCAATATTGTGTATGGTTTTAACTACATTATATTTTAGTGCACTTTCAGAATTCCAAGGGTTTTGTTTTGCAGAATATTATTGTTTTGCAATTGCTTTAAAAAAAAACAAAACTTCTGTATATATTGAAATCTGCAATGCATAGGAAGGAAGTGTACCCCTCGGTTGTGTATTTGTGTCAATGTACGTACAGCCATGTCTGCGTACTTTGTGAAAGTACAGATTCTTAATATTTAATAACAATACTGAGAGAAAAAAACATTGCAGAATAATATTACACAGTACAGTCATTGCCTGTCGTGGTATGAATACGAGTTCAAGCACAGAGAGTGGCAAGTTATGATATTGATAAACCAATTAGTTCTTACGTCCCATCCTGACGTTGGATGAACAGGCAATATTTAGTGTACTGACCTATCTGCACTACCCAAGATGTCACTGACCTAATTGACTGACTACTCATTAGTTATTTTGACATGCTGATTCTTGTTGTTTGTGACAAAAGATCACACAGTTTTGCCCAGCCTTTTTGCATGGGCAGCACTTTGTGTTACACTTGACCATGCTTTTACAGATAACAAGCTTCCCATGGGGTAATGAATTGAGACATTTGGCAGGCAAGAGGATGTCATTATCCATTACCCAGCCGTAATTCGGCGGATCTGGAGCTGAATGGGGGTCACCAAGAAGGCACAGGACATTACGCACAACAAAAAAGCTCTCTGGATATGGCCACGAATGACACTTGATGTGGGGGGCAGGGCTTCCAAGGGCTTCGGTGTCGTAGCTCGAATATGGCACTTCACTCGAAGCTGGTCGAAGGTCCAAGATTCTGGCTTGGACTTTGCACCAGCCCACACATGAATGAGATACTCCTCAGCCTTCTGCATGACCTCTTCAGTTAACTGATTTGATTCTGCAAAATCGGCAAGGAACTTCTGTGGTTCACATGAGAGAGACGCGTGTTTTGTGCCAATCTTACTAAGCGAATCATCGCCAGTGAGGACATGCGCCTTCACTATGACCCTGCACAGTCCCACTCACAACTTATCTGCGAGAACATGCAGTGGTATATAATGCCTATGCTCACCAGAGCCAAACTCTACCCACAACTCTTGAAGACCCCTCTCTCGCATTTGAGAGATAAAGCGAAGTAAATACACTATTGTGTCAGTATCATTAGAGATCACGAGCAGCCGACTACTCCCGCGATCCACCTCCCATGCACAGTGAAGAACGAAGCAATCAACAGCTTCTTCCACACGACATGTCAAAGCCTCGATAGATTCACAGGCTTCGGCAGACGGTGGGGTTGACGATCTGCCTGCGCACAGCAACTGTGCTGGCACAACTTCCTCATCTGTGATGCATCCGCTGAGCACGACGGGCAGCTTGACTAACAGAGGAGTTGATGCCAGCTGCTGCAACTTGGTTTTATTGGACGGCGATGTCCAGAACTTCTCAAGTTGCTGTGGTATTGGGACATCTTCAGTGAGCTCAATGAGGTCAACAGACCCCACTCTGCCAGCACGATGGAACCTTTCTCCAGCTTTAATGGATGACTCCAGGTAGCTGTCAAATACGACGTGGAGGCTGGTCCTGGAGCAAATTGAGCGGGCCGCAGATAAGCCACAGCTAATTGCACGATTGGATGTTCCAAAGGATGCGAGGTTTGGAAATGACCGAATTTTAGACATGAAGTCTAAGATAACGGATATGTCACCCCCCCCCACCCCCCGGGAAAATACATGTCTTCAACCGTTAAATGCTTCTCCAGATCAGCAATCAGTGCACTCGTCAGGTTTGAAGGGGAGGTCACCTTCAAATATTGTCGAAATGGGGATGATATCATGGCCATAGATAGAGTCGAGTGTCATGCCCCGCTCTTTCATGATCTCAATGTCACACTGAGCTGCCGCTATCATCTTGGGCGACACAGTTACAGGAGCTGTAGTCGTCGCAGAGGGTGGTTTGTAATCCATTTGCGGCAGGTTTCTTTTTGATATGGTGACCGATACTTTTTTGTCTTCTCCAGCAACCGCTCTTTCCGAAATTCTTTGACCAATCGATCTCCGTTCTGTTGCACCTGAAGCAGCCGCACTGCCACTTCATCATCTGCCAACTGTTTGGTGATGAGGTTATGGAGCTTGATGCCTGGAGCCTCGATGATGTAAGGATTGCCCCTATCTCTCACAAAGTCCAGAGGCCTTGCCACGTTTTCGTTGAGCTGAGCAGCTTTGCATAAAAGACATAATAGACACCAAAATTGTCCTACTACAATCCATTCAAAAGTTATACACATTTTCATGCTTTACGGATTTTGGGTGTCGGCCATCTTGGATTTCGGTAACTGGGCAACTTCTAAAATGCTTTTTGATGCCACCATTGTTTCGGGCATACCTGAAAACCCCAGAATTGACACCACAACCGTGCTTCTACTACATTCCTATCAAAAGTTATACAGATTTTCATGTTTTATTGATTTTGGGTGGCGGCCATCTTTGATTTCGGAAAATGGGCAACGTCTAGAATGCTTTTTGATGCCACCACTGTGTTGGGCATACCTAAAAACCCTATAATAGACACAAAAATCGTCCTTCTACTACGTTCCTATCAGAAGTTATATGCATTTCTTTTTTGGCGCTGGCCTGATGGCGGCCATTTTGGGAAATGGCTGTTTTCCGGATTTTGCTACAAATTTCAGAATTCCACCTAGTAGATTCTTGAAGCTAGAGGTATTCCATACTCAAATCAACTGTCAAAGTCAATGCTGTCAGAAATGTATATGGGGTTCTATGCCAGGGCCAGGACTAACGTGCCCGTAAGCTCCACACCCAAAACACGTCATAACCTATGAGGAGGCAAACATTTTATATTCAAACCCGTCGATTTTTACACTGAGTACAACATTCAGTGTTTTTCCATTTTCAGGTAGTATCATATAAACCACTCTTTTAAAGGACATGACGTGTTTAAATTTATCGCTAACATGACAAATCGGCACCATTGAGATCCTCAACACAACCTTACCGAACTTGTTTAACTGGTTACACAAGTCCTGATTCCTTATAAATGGTGGAATATTATTAATATTAACTTTAACTGTTGGGGCCTGCAAAGCGAACACAGAGAGGTAAGTGTTCGGTTTGATGAACAGGCCATGCTCAACCACCATGGCGACCACGTGTTCCTCCCACACAAACACCACAAACATCTTATTCATGCGAGAAGCAGCACGAATATTATGAACACCAACGATGTTACCAATGGCGGAAAGCACATCGTTAAGTTCCACCTCACTGGGAGGGAAGCAAAAAACAGCGTGTTTACAAGTTAGTGACTCGAACATCTCGACACGGAAACGTTCACCCGCCTTTCTAACTCAAGAAAACAAGTTAGTAAACTTTATCGAGAGAAATAAGGAGTTTTCACAAACACCAATAAATCAACGATTAAAGTTAAGAATTAACAAAGAACACGGTCGCAGTGAACGAGAAAAACCTCCCCCGGCGGCCATGCCAGGCCTTAGGCCTACGATTTTCTCGACACGAGACCGTGGGGGCTCTCTTCTCTTCTCCATCTCCCTCTCCCTCTCCCTCCTCCAGACAGGAAGGAAAAAAAAAAAACCGCGAGAAAAGTCCACAAATAGAAAACGAACACATGGGAAATGAAAAATGGGGAAAGTGGAAACACCAAACGGCACAGCAGAGGAGGGGTACTCACGACACAAAGCAAGGAGCGGCCATGACAGTGAGAGAGTGAGAGAGTGAGAGAGTGAGAGAGTGAGAGAGTGAGAGAGTGAGAGAGTGAGAGAGTGAGAGAGTGAGAGAGTGAGAGAGTGAGAGAGTGAGAGAGTGAGAGAGTGAGAGAGTGAGAGAGTGAGAGAGAGAGAGAGAGTGAGAGAGAGAGAGAGAGAGAGAGAGAGAGAGAGACAGACACAGACAC
>NC_140963.1:110009973-110059973 GCF_056783735.1 Eptatretus burgeri
TATCCTGGTGTTGGCTTGGGATCCAAGGGTCCTGAGTTCAAGCCTCGTTGCCCGCTGAATTACTTCACCAGGGGACTGACTCAGCCTGCCATCCTTCCGAGGTCGGCAAAATGAGTACCAGCTTGCTGGGGATGATCGAGTCATTCGAGTATCCTACGTCGGAGTGGCGACCCGTCCAAGATTGTGCCCAATAGCCAAGGAAACTGCTTCGGCAGCACCGACGCTCTGTACAGAGTATGGTCCCAATGGATGGATGGACAACACCAATGTGTGCGACCCATATATACATTAAAACACGCTTATAATTTAGCATGCATTTTTAATGCAAAACTTTATCGCATTGATGTGCAAAGTTGTGTGTGTGCAACAATTGTTTAAACTCCTTGGAATGAAAGAATATATAGTACAGTAGATCAAGGTGCAAACAAACACAGCTTCCAGAACGGGCGTGACTAAGTTGGACAAAACCCAAGGTCAAGGAGTAACATCAACTTGTGATTAAGCAAGCCATATGTGTCACTCACACACACACACACACACACACACACACACACACACACACACACACACACACACACACACACACACACACACACACACACCTATTGTCGACGCTACAGCAATCCGAGATACGATACCCATCCACACTCAAGCCACTTACAAGTCATGCCAATATCCCTGTACCCCTCTATCTCCAATGCATCTCAGTACCGATCTAATTTCAATTTAGCGTTATCTACCCCTCTACTGCCACTATCTTTCCACGCAGACCTTTCCATGCATCAACTACTCTCCGACTGAAATCCCATGCCTTAATTCAGCCTAACTCTCATCTTCTTTAGCCTCAAGCTTTGGCCCCTGGTACCAACATTGGCCATTCTGTTGAAAAGCTCCACTGTACCTATCTTGTCGACACCCTTCATTATCTTTAAACATCTCTTTCAGTTCCCCTTGTAATCACCTCCTTTCTAATGTATAAAAGTGCTACCTCCTTCAGCTAAAGTTTTGCTTATTTAAGTACACAAGTTTGTCAAACTGTGCCTTTGGCAGCTCAGGAATACAAGTCCAAACAATAGCAAATTGTTTATCAGACCAGTGTCTGCACCTTGCAGTGCACCTCTGGCTATGGTCTCAACTAGGCAGCTCAAAATGTGACAAGGCACCTGGGCAAGCTTGTCGAGTCCATGGTCAGAGGTGCATTTCAAGTGCCGAAAGAAATACTACGAATGTTGTATTAAAAGTGGCTGCAGATGCTGTGCACAGAATCTGCGCATTATTCACTAATTACGGTTAAATGAGAAAGGAAAAAATAAAAAAAATAAAAACAAAACAACAATCAAGCAAACAAATAATAATATTGCTCTAACTTCAGTTTCAAAAAAATAATAAAATAAAATGAAATAAAACGCAGAACATTTCTGAAATATACAGATTACATTAGATATGGAAATGAATGATCAATTAAAAAAAAAATAGATCTGCATATAGACTCACTCACAGACCGATTACTCACACAGACCTCTCCAAGACAACACTGATCATATAATCACCCATTTCAATCAAAGCAAAACATCACAATGAAAATACAGAAAACAAACTAGAAAGGCACTCGGTAGAGCGTATACCTCTGCCCCGTAATGCCTGATCCACAAGAACATATCTGGCCCAATATATTTTTGAACTTGAGGGGGAGCACTCGGTAGGGTGCAAAACCTCCGCCGCCAATACTGCTGGGTCACTTAAGTGAACCTGATATCCTATTCATTGTAGGTCAAAACGGATCAGACTCTACTGAACCACGATTGAATAAACTAAACTAAATCGACGCACATGTAGAAATGACAAAAAAAAAAAAAAAAAAAAAAAAAAAAAAAAAAAAAAAAATCGAAAATTTTTTGAAAAAAAAGTTGCAAAATTAGTTTTTTTTTTCTCCAACAAATTTTGTTTGGGGGCTGGTAATCACTTAAAACATGTAGAAATGCAAAAACAAAAAAAATTCAAATATTTTTCAAAAAAAAAAAAAAAAAATCGAAATTTTTTTGAAAAAAGTTGCAAATTTTTTTTTTTCTCTCACGAATTTTTTTTGTGGGGTTGGAAATCACTTAAAACATGCAGAAATGCAAAAACAAAAAGTCAAATATTTTTTCAAAATGGCCGCCACAGCGGCCATATTGGACTTTGATCCAAGTACAAAATCGAATTGCATGATCCTTGGACCACACCGAATCCCCCCACCAAGTTTCGTCGAAATCCGTCCAGGAGTTTCCGTAATACTGTTCACAAACAAACAAACAAACAAGCAGTCATAGACGAGCACTTAAGAAATCGTCAACTTGACCTCTGACCTTGTCTAATAAAATCTGTCTCTCGAGAAGATAGCGACGCAAACCAGAAGTTTCTACAATGATTCTGTACCAAACCATCAAAAATCGAATATTTCACCTCACTGTGACCTTGACATTTGACCGATTTTGACGAAAATCTAATCAGCACGAGCCATCACCCTCCTGAATCACGTGGTGTAATTTGACATTGGTAGCTTCTTCCGTTCTCAAGTGATCGTCCCGACAAACAAACAAACAAACAAACAAACAGAAACGGAAGTCATCAACATACTTACGAAATCTTTAGATTTCGTAAGTAACAAGCAGTCATAGACTGGTACTTACGAAATCGTCAACTTGACCACTGACCTTGTCTAATAAAAGCTGTCTCTGGAGAAGGTAGCGACGCAAACCAGAAGTTTCAACGATGATTCTGCACCAAAACATCAAAAATCGAATGTTTTGGATGTTTGACCTCACTGTGACCTTGACCTTTGGCCGATTTTGACCAAAATCAAATCAGCGCGAGCCATCACCCTCCTGAATCACGTGGTGTAATTTGACATTGGTAGCTTCTTCCGTTCTCGAGGTAACTGTACCAAACCATCAAAAATCGAATATTTGACCTCACTGTGACCTTGACCTTTGACCGATTTTGATGAAAATCTAATCAGCACGAGCCATCACCCTCCTGAATCACATGGTGTAATTTGACATTGGTAGCTTCTTCTGTTCTCGAGTTATCGTGCCTACAAACAAACAAACAAACGAGCAGTCATAGACTGGTCCTTCCGAAATCGTCAACTTGACCTCTGACCTTGTCTAATAAAAGCATGAATCAGTCAGAAGCCCAAGGGAAGCTTGAATTCTGAATTCATTGTGGTCTACGATTTTACACAGTGGTTTGCAGATAATGAGTCCCAGACAAAAACTAGATTTCTTATAAAAATTCAATTTTTTTGTTTTTATTTTTAAAAAAGTGATTCAGTACCAGCAGGATATGCCAAATAATAGGTGTATTACTTTTCAGAAGAATCTGATAAAAGACTTATTATTATATATATATATATATATATCAGTTATTCATCTCTGTTCCAGAATTTCGACAACCGAGTTTTTAAGCGTCCTAAGCGATCGCAAAAACCGAAGACAAAATTAAAATCGAAGTTAAAACGAACTCGTAACGTCGAGCGAAGCAAAAATACTCCATTTCTCCACGCAAAACCTTAACGTCACTCAACGACGCGTCTGCTCGAGCGCACTGCATCACGTGACGACCCGTGACGCGTCGAGTGAAATATTTTTTTATACAATCTTAAAACGTCTCCAAAACATCCGATTTTTACCAGAATTTCGACAACCGAGTTTTAAGCGTCCAAAGCGATCGCAAAAACCAAAGACAAAATTAAAATCGAAGTTAAAACGAACTCGTAACGTCGAGCGAAGCAAAAATACTCCATTTCTCCACATGAATTTACGGAATTATGTTTGACCTTTGACCAAAATCTAATCAGCACTAGCCATCACCCTCCTGAATCACGTGGTGCAATTTGACATTGGTAGCTTCTTCCGTTCTCGAGTTATCGTGCCTACAAACAAACAAACAAACAAACAAGCAGTCAGAGACTGGTACTTACGAAATCATCAACTTAACCTCTGAGCTTGTCTAATAAAAGCTGTCTCTTGAGAAGGTAGCAACACAAACCAGAAGTTTCTACGATGATTTTCTGTACCAAACCATCAAAAATCGAATGTTTTGGATGTTTGACCTCACTGTGACCTTGACCTTTGACCGATTTTGACCAAAATCGAATCAGCACGAGCCACCACCTTCCTGAATCACGTGGTGTAATTTGACATTGGTGGCTTCTTCCGTTCGAGTTATCGTGCCTACAAACAAACAAACAAACAGAAACGGAAGGCATCAATATACTAACGAAATCTTTAGATTTCATAAGTAACAAACAGAAACGGAAGGCATCAATATACATACGAAATCAGTAACAAGCAGTCATAGACTGGTACTTACGAAATTGTCAACTTGACATCTGACCTTGTCGAATAAAAGCTGTCTCTCGAGAAGATAGCGACGCAAACCAGAAGTTTCTACGATGATTCTGTACCAAACCATCAAAAATCCAATGTTTTGGATGTTTGACCTCACTGTGACCTTGACCTTTGACCGATTTTGACCAAAATCCAATCAGCACTAGCTACCACCCTCCTGAATCACGTGGTGTAATTTGACATTGGTAGCTTCTTCCGTTCTCGAGTTATCGTGCCTACAAACAAACAAACAAACAAACAAACAGAAACGGAAGTCATCAATATACTTATGAAATCTTGAGATTTCGTAAGTAACAAACTAACAAACAAACAAACAAGCAGTCATAGACTGGTACTTACGAAATCGTCAACTTGTCCTCTGACCTTGTCCAATAAAAGCTGTCTCTAGAGAAGGTAGCGACGCAAACCAGAAGTTTCTACGATGATTCTCTACCAAAAAAATCAAAAATCGAATGTTTTGGATGTTTTACCTCACTGTGACCTTGACCTTTGACCGATTTTGACCAAAATCTAATCAGCGCTAGCCATCACCCTCCTGAATCACGTGGTGTAATTTGACATTGGTAGCTTCTTCCATTCTC
This sequence comes from Eptatretus burgeri, assembly GCF_056783735.1. Lineage (NCBI taxonomy): Eukaryota > Metazoa > Chordata > Myxini > Myxiniformes > Myxinidae > Eptatretus > Eptatretus burgeri. The sequence continues at coordinate 110,014,946 of NC_140963.1, forward strand.
GAGTTATCATTTTTTGGATGTTTGACCTCACTGTGACCTTGACCTTTGACCCATTTTGATCAAAATCTAATCAGCACTAGCCATCACCCTCCTGAATCACGTGGTGTAATTTGACATTGGTAGCTTCTTCCGTTCTCGAGTTATCATGCCTACAAACAAACAAACAAACAAACAGAAACGGAAGGCATCAATATACTTATGAAATCTTTAGATTTCGTAAGTCACAAGCAGAAACGGAAGGCATCAATATACTTCCGAAATCTTTAGATTTCGTAAGTAACAAACACACAAGCAAACACACAGAAACGGAAGTCATCAATATACTTAGGAAATCTTTAGATTTCGTTAGTAACAAACACACAAACAAACAAACAGAAACGGAAGTCATCAATATACTTACAAAATCTTTAGATTTCATAAGTAACAAACAGACAGGGGTGAAAACAGTAACCTCCGTCCATCTTCGATGGCGGAGGTTAAATATGATATATTGTTGTGGGCCGGGGTTCGGCGACGCTAAACGACCACCAGGGGGAGCAGTGGAGTCGTCTACCACCGAACACCCGGAATTTAGGTCGTGACTCTCGGATAAGTCCGAGAGTTCACCCGTTTCCTTGGTGGACCGTGGTCGCCAATATTTTGATGGCGCGGGGTAGGGTTAATTGCCTAATTTCAATATACCTAAATACCCATGTCATCCAACTACCAGGGAAAACCACACCCTCGACGGACCTCGGGCGGAACGGACCATTTACCGAGCCCGATCCGGGTGTAAACCGAGCGGGGATTACAAAGATCCGTCGGTCCAAATGGCAACTTACCGGCCCAAACGCCCTTACTAGTCCTCAATACGCACCTTGTTCGGCCAATGAAAGAAAACACGAACAACTAACTGGAACATTTAACAGGGGAAATTTATAACAATAATTGGGGAGGGGAAGCACACAAAGAGCAGAGTTTTCAGAATAAGAAAATGTAAATTACAAGGAAAGGAAAAAACTTCTACAATCCTACTTACAGACGGGGCCCACGGACACACAGGCACGCACGCACACACACACGAAACTGGACCCCGTGGGTATATTCGGTAGAGCCAGGCCGGGGTACCTGTCCCGCCTCGTGCGGTCACACCGACCACGAACCACCACGGTGGGACTCGAACGCACGATCTTCGCGTTGTCAGCACCAAGACTGCAGACCGCTCAACCACGACCACAAACCGCGCCGCAATCGCCACCAGGACTGCAGACCGCTCAACCACGACCACAGACAGCGCCGCAATCGCCACGAACACTCCTGTCTGCTAGGCAGTCACTTCGATCACTGCTGTCCGTCGTCCTCTCGTCTCTTTTTCTCTCTGGAGGTGTGATGGGTTTCTTTTCTCACCACTCGCCTCCTGATTGGCTGGGGCGCGCGTGTGGTGCTCACCCTCCACTCATTGGCTGGAGGAAATGCTCTATGCCCCTCCTTGGGGTGGAGCCTCGATCCGAAGCGACAGAGGCTCCACCCACGCCCTCAGCCAAAAACACGTGGGCAATGGTGACTGGGTCGAGTGAGGGACGGTGGCGTTGTTGATGTAGTTGTAGTTGTAGTAAAAACCTAACTAAAAAAAAAAAAAAAAAAAAAAAAACTTGTAGCACACACACGAAATTCCCACTAGACAGAAGGAGGGATTCTAACTATAAACACATACTTATGAAAATAACTGAACTACGGGGTCTCTGGCTGTCTGTGTGCAAAAGGCTTCCAGATTCGTAACAATATATTGTTTTTGGCCCCATCTCTCAATGGTGAAAAATCACTTTAAAAAAGAAAATTCTCGTATCCAGATTCAGATTCAGATCTTAACCAAAATCGAATCAATTAGTCCTTGCCACACACACGTGTCCACCAAGTTTTATCCGAATCCGCCCACAACTTTTTGAGATATCGTGCTCTATATCGGTTTAGCCAGATCTCTCAATGGTGAAGAATCAATTAAAAAATTATCAGATTTGGATCCGGATTCGGATATTAACCAGAATTGAATCAATTCTTTCTTGCCACACAACCAACATGTCCACAAAGTTTCGTCCGAATCAATCTAAAACTTTTTTAGCCATCATGCTAAATATCGTTTTTGGCTCCATTTCTCAAGGGTGAATTATCACTTTTAAAAATTCTAGTTGTCGGATCCGGATCTGGATTTTCACTAAAATCGAATGAGTTCGTCCTTGTCACACACCAAACCTGTCCACAAAATTTCATCCGGATGTGTCCCAACTCTTTGAGATATCCTGCACATACACAGAAAAACAAACAGATAGACAGACAGGAATGAAAATATAACCACCTTTATCTTCGGTGGCAGAGGGAAATGATCAATTTCATAACAATATGTATTTCCTGAACTACCTTTCTCGAAACCCAATCATGCACCAAATGAAAAAATAAAAATAAAAAGGAAGCCTGATTATCATCATTATTTTTGTTTTTGAAAAACCTATCAGTTCATATATTTTAAGTACTCGATAACCTAAAAAAATTAACCTTGAATGGCCTAAAACCTCATTCTGTGCATTAGTGTCAAAATAATTTATTAATTTCTGGTATATTACACAGAGTTCTTGCAGGACTTGACAAATCACCAATTTGAATGAATTATAGGGGCTCTGACAGATGTTGGAATTAGCTTCACGAGCGTCACACAGAGTTGTGCAGTTGAAAAAACGGTTGGAGATGAAAGCCAAATGGTAAAAGGATCTTGATTGAGATACATTTGAAGATAAATGATATTACCTCTGCTGTTTAAAATATTGTTACGGTTGTGGAAATTTGCAAACCACCATTCAGGTCCCGTAGGTGAGATATCTCTGGAAGTACATGTGTAGTTAGCCCAAACCCGTTGTTTAGAGGGAATAAATGTGATTCATTCGGGCTGCGACCCTTTAAGATAGCCGTTTTTCTGTTCTATCTTTATTTTGAACCAACCACGTCTCAACCGCCATCACACAACAACCACCAACCATAACGCCGCTTCACAACAACAACAACAACAACACCAACAGCCACGATCTTTACTTTCACAACTCGCTCCCGCAAACATCGCATCACCGCCATTCCAAACGGCACCATGGCCATAAACCACCACCATAAACCCTCCACCACCTTCACCTCTCTCCTTCTGCGGCCATTCCCGCACCACCTGTGAGCACAGAGCATCAGGCTGTCCTGGGCTCGTACGGGACGCGCGCCGAGCCGCGAGTGCAAAATGCGGCCTTTCCGAGGAGAATTCGGATCAGGAATGCTACACGCCACCTTCTGATCCGTCCAATCAGCAAGCGCGGGGCGGTTTGGCCCCGCCTCCAGGCGCATCGGTGTAGAATCGAGATATGCAAATTCTAGGATCAGGGGAGACTCGCGCCCCTTTTTCTACGTCCAATGGGCGAGCGTGGCTCCACCCCGAGCTCGTTCTGATCCAGAAATTTGCATATGGGTTCTCCTGCCAGCCTATAAAGCGCCGAGCACGGGGCGAATCTCGGCAGAACCGGTTTTGGAAGAGAGTAGAGTCAGTTTTGGAGAACAGAGTGTGGCAGCGGTAGAGTGTGGCAGCGGCAGAGTCAGTTTTAGTCGAGTCGGTCTCGGTCGAGTCGGTTTGGGCAGGGTCGGTTTGAGCGGAGTCGGCCTTGGAAGGGCGAAGAGAGTTTTGGGGCAGAGTCGGGTTGAAGCGCGGAGTGGAGTCGGGAGGCGAGGGTGTACAGGTGGTTTGCTGCAGTCGGCTGAGGAGAATTGGGGAAGAGACCGAAGAGCTCGGGTCCGAGGCAAGGAAGACGGCGGTCGGTGACGAGGTCGCGGTGGAATCGCTCGTCGCGGGACACAAGCAAGCCAGCTATACTCTTTCCCCAGAGCATCAACAATTACCCCCCTTTTTTTTCCCCCGCGCTGAGATAGTGCGAAAAGGGGGCCCCGTTCCCACCCCACTCCAAGCAGTGCCAACGAAACCCGCGAAGGAGCACGAAGTCGGGGCACCGCCGCGCTGCCACATTTGCGGCTCATCACAAAGACACGGGTAGGATCCACCCGGTCTCACGGACCTGACCGCTCTTTCAGGTTCCGCGCAAATATTGGCCCACAGGCCCCGTCTGCCCTCTTGTCTTTGAGGGTGGCCCATTTCTTTTGTTTCTGAGTAAACGTGTGTGTGTGGCGCCAGTCTGGTGAAGTAAAACTGTGTAAGTGTTGCCGTGTGTATGCGTAGTCGGTTGTAGATCTGCATTGTTGTGTTTCTTTTGTTGCAATTGCTTTATGTGCATTCTGTTTAATTGTATATGTGTGCTCTCCGTGTGCCGCGGAATAAATGTGCATCATGTTGAACTGTTTTCCCGTTTCGCTTCGTCTTTTCTTTAATTGAATCTCCGTCTTGCTTCACGTAAAGGGTTGGTAGTGGGCTTAATACGCCCGATAATTAATCGGAACCGTCGAGGCCGACGATAACACTGCTTGGTTATCCCGATAGTACGGAACGGGTCGCTTAAGTGGCCCGTGTCCGGAGTCGACCTGCGGCGAGGTGCGATCGCTCGGTCTACCCTCCGCGTGGGTACTTAGGTAGGTCGAGTTTGGCGAACAACCCTATCCCACGCGGGGGGCCGATTGGCACGATCGTGGTGAGGCCGAAAGGCCCACCCGTGACTAGCTCCCGGCGTTAGTCCGAGAGGGTCACGACAGAATTGTCCGTCCGGTAGGCGACGTGCCACGATTCGAGTTACGTGGCCGTTCGCACGCCGGCGGGCGCGAATTCGCAACAATATTTAGTGTGTGCATGATATGCTGTTCATTTTTATTATCCTCACGCTTTTTAAATGAAACGGATGATATTGTAAATGGCTCCATCTGTCTGTCTCTGTCCTTCAGTCATGTGGCAAAAATTCAGCAAATTTGGCAGTTGTGGTCATCGCATGGTAAGAAGTTGCAAGACAAGTGTAATTTTTGGCCTCGCCCCCCTGTGCCAGGGAAAAAGTTCAAACACCAAAAAATGCAATTACAGGCAAATTTGTTAATACATTTTTGAATGAATCTTTGTATATGCAGTCAACATTGGGGGGGGGGGGGCATGTGAACTTGGGTTAATCCTGGTTGAACTGTATCCAATTTTCAACTTTACTTTAGGTGGGAATCATTGGAATTTTTGGTGGCGTGCCATCGACTTCACTCTAGTTCCATTTTGCAATCACGATCGATTGTGTGTGTATGTGTGAGTGTGAGTGCGAGTGCATATATATATATATATATATATATATATATATATATATATATATATATATATATATATATATATATACACACATATATACATACACCACATCTCAGTTTTCCGCAACTTAAGTTCAAACATATTGTCGTGTCCACACCGGTTAAGACTGACCTGGACGGATAGCCGAACAGTTTTCTCTTGGAGGTGAACACGTGATCCTTGGAGATTATAGAACATGCGGGATGGGGCAGCAAAGCGCGTACCAGACGTGTTCACCATGACAAAGGACAAGGGTATATACTCGAACCCACAGCAGACACACAAGCAATCTTAACAAATAGGGGTTTAATGATCATGTCAAGTATTCATAAGAGGGATAAATCAAAGCATAATAATGAAAATAAATCAAAGCACGAGGTAATGAAACGTGAGGTAATCTGCAGCCTAAAGTCGAGGCACCTCTACACAGTTACAAAAACAGACAAGGGGAAAAGATAATAAAATAAAAGGAAGCCCCTCCCTTTATTGTGGCACTTAGCTTCGTCCAGAAATTATCCTTTTTGGACCTGGCGTCGTCACTGCGTGTGAAACCGCAACCAAAGTGGCGTCGAGCTGCTCTCTGGGTGGGAAACGCATGAGAGGAAATTCGTGCGGATGGTCCCTTCATTAAGGGCCCAGAAGCCGCCGTACAGTCTCTTCTCACATTCGAGATTGCCAACCCTGCTCCTCTCTTACACCAGGTCCACTCACAATTACAGCCCACCTTCCTTCTCTAACACACAACAGGATCACACTGAGTTATTGCTGAGAGACACGCTCTTCTTGTCCTCTCCCTCTTGTAAATGTACCACTACGCAACTCAGCTGAACAGCAATGACGGAAATTCAAGACTGAACTCAGCTCAGTCTTGCTCCAGCACGTGGGCAAATTCACAAAGCCCGAACACAAGAATCGCGCAACCTTCTTCGGCATGTCGAGGAGAAGCCAGCGAGCGAGAGCCTTCCATCTACACCGTGTACCTCACCCAACTCTCCTCTCACACGTTGTGGCATCACGCCCATCCATCCTCCACCCCAGGGGCGTGGTTTGCTGGTTGTTATTCTGAAGCGGGGTTTTTGCCTGCTTGGAACATTCGGTTCGGTTGTTGTTTTAAGGATGTGATTCCTTTTTAATCGCCAGTCTTCTCAATACAAAAACATAGGAAAAGGGCATGGGGGCAATCCAGTGTGACTACCCCTCATTTTCATAAATGCCAAGGTGAGCCAATGAAAAAGAGCCAATAGTTCACAAGGTTTCGGAAAAGCGATGATAATAGAAAACCAAGACACCAAGGTGAACAACGAATAGTGAAGATCTTGTGAAAAAAAGCCAAGGGGTGGTCACACTGGGGCAATTACATACTGGGAGAAATTGGCATTCATCCCTACCTAATTAACACAGCACTCCCCTACCCCCCTCCAATGCGGTGACACGTAACAACTTAAGCTGACAGTTTTTCCTCCTTAAATTACATCGGGATGTCTCCTCCTCATCCACGGACCATGCTGCTCTATACAATCCTACCTTTACTATGAAGTTCCTCCATCTACCCCAAAAACACAACATGTCATTGAGATTTTAAAAAATAGTAATAATAATAATAATTCTGCAGCAGTTTATCCCCACAAGCCCTATTTTCAATCAGGACGAAAAAAGCAAAATATGTCAACATTTGTAGTCATTCTTTTCGGATAGTCAATAAGTACACAGAAGCAATTAAAGCTGAAAGCAATGCGTGCCGAAACAAGCCCAAGACAGGTTGTCGCCCACTTCGACTTGTCACAAAGATATTTTGCTCCAGTTACATTTTTGTAATCTATATATTAGTCTTGAATTGTGGACTATGCCGTATTTCATGAATGGGAAGTAGCCCACTTAGACTTGTCACAAATACATATATCATAATAAACGTCAGTGTGCGCACGTATGTGACTCCTCCATAACTGCAAAACCATGAAACCTAGCCTGAAACTTTGCAAGCATACTAAGGGAACTAGAAGGAGGTGCATGAGTGAAAATTGGGTGTTTGGGTCAACTAAAACAACCCTTTTGAAGATAATTAATGGTCTTATTTAATTATCCTTTATCAAGGCTCATCCTTGGTCACCTCGCTATCCCTCGCTTGGGTCTTAATTCACCAATATTTTTTTTGGCCTACTCAACAATTCCTTGACTTGGAACAGGCCGCAACAGTTTCTTAACGATAAAGTTTTTTGTTTTTTTCCCACTTTCCTCACTCATAGCATCGAATGCCTGATCATACCTATGAATCTCTGGTCACGTTACAATGCTTATAAATGCCAGGAGACAGCGTTTTTGGTTTTACTTCATTTCCACACATGCCATAACCTATAGAATCTCTTAATCCAAGCTGAATTTCAAAATTTAAACTTCTTTATCGACTTCAGCAGTAGTTCCGACTGCTAAAAAAGAAAAGAAAAGTGTTCATTGTCCAATTCAGATATTGCTTGACATCACGGGCATTTTCCGGGTGCATGGTGTTTATATGACCGATCAGTGATCGCTAATCGCTTACAAAGCCAGCCGTTCCTGATCAACCATTTTGTTGGAGTGCTTGCTTGAGTGCTTAAGCCACTTTGAGAGTGCTCCACAATATTCGCACTGTCACTGAATATATCGATCGCTGAACTAAGTTCAGGGCCCACTCGCCTGCGTTTGGCCATGCGGTGCCTCTTTCAGTGGCTTGCTCGCTGAAAATGTAAAATTGTATTTTACACCACGTTTCCCCTTTTTGTACGACATTCTTTCAATATATGACCTGCGACTTTGGCATCGATAGATATACACATAAAACAAATTAAACATTTCATTTTAAAAGTTTCTTCAACCGTTTTGTTGGCATGCTTGCTTGAGTGCTTAAACCACTTGGTGAGCACTCATCAAGCTTCAATGGCAATACCCTGGTGCGGTCCTCCATGGGGACACCTCCGGAGGTAGAAGGCAAAATAAATTAGATGACTACAATGAGTAAAAATTGTTTTCAGTCATTACAAAACCTTGAAGCCACATCACAGCAGGATAGCCGAGAGGTATGCACGCTCTCTCCAAGCTATCTAGCCTGGGTTTGAATCTTGACCAAGCTATAAACTGTCATCCCAGTGCTTCACAGGCAGGGTGATTCATCAATGTGTGCCGCCTCTCAGATGGACGTTAAACTGTACGACACGTCTGAAAGAATCCCTTCATGCTCCTGCCTCAGACTTGGCTTCACGCTGTGAAAATCAATGCTTTTCGGATCATTGGTATCTCCCATGATGAAGCTCAGACTTTGGGGTCTCACTCTCACCGCAGGCAGGTCAGTTGTCTTTCTGTCTTATACTGTCTCTTCTCCGGCCTTATCCCCCTGCTCCTGCTCCGTCCCCTCATATTTCCGTATGGTGCTCAAGGTCTGCCAGCAACCCCCCCCCACCCCCCCCACAGTGAAACTGCCAAAGTCAAAAGTCAAGAATTACTGTTCACTTTCATTCTTTCATCCCACCACTGGAACAAGCCCCCACTCTCTCTTCAATCACACCCTTCCCTTCATCTCTTCAAAACAGCTGTTCACCACCATCCCCAACCATGATCTTTTCTACCCCCATTAATCCACCCCAAACCCATCTCTTTCAAATTCCCTGCTTTCATTCCAGAAAGTCCCTGTCGTGGCCATATTGTTTACCCCATGTACCCCCCCAACCCCCTCCTCTCCCTTCCACAGATCTAATGTTGCTGTTCCCTACTGTTTTGTGCTTCCCTCTCCCACCCATCTCCTGCTCCCTTTGTTATATGTTGTGTGTTAATTAGCTCTTATACGATCCTCGACAATGTCTACAAAAAAAAAAAAAAAAAAAAAAAAAGAGGCTTTTTAATGGACGATATTCTCCTCAAGATTGGAGAACAAATAGGTGGAGAAAACATTTGTGCCTTTTCTAAAATGAACCACAAGATTGTTGTTTTTGTTTCACAAACGTGTTTTGCGGACATTGTTGTGGAGAACGGGTCATTTCTCGGAGATGATGAAACGTCTGTCCCAGTTTCATCAATGGACACCCCGGCTAAGAAAATATCACGAAGTAATGTTCCACCCTGCCTATCAAACAAAGTGATTCAGCAAAGGTTTGGTGATTATGGCACTGTAGTGTCTCGAATTATCATGGTTCCTTCACGCACCAGGAACAACAAATTAAAATGTGGAATCATTTAGGTAGGTTGTTCTGCTTTGTCATGTTAAAAGATGGTGCAACACAGCTGAATATCTCCTTGAACTTCAAAGTGGCAGAACATGATTATATAATTTTTGCATTAAGGGAGACCTTAACCTGCTATGGTTGTGATGCACATAGTCACACCAAGTACCATTGTCCTAATGTTAAGAGAACATATGCTGCTGCTGCAGCAGGTGGATCGGGTCCCCCCGTGACTGTAGCAGTGGGATCACCGCTCCCACCTGCGGCTCTTCTGGTCGACTCTGCCAGTGATTCACCAATAGCACAGGGATCTACGCCAGAATGCTCAGGTGTGACAAAGATGGGATAGATAGTGACCAAGTTAAAATGGGAGAGGAGCTGTAAATTTCAGAAGGAATATTCTGTGATTTTTTTTGTATACCTTCTCAAGGCTGATATTAGTAATAGCATTTTGCTCCACAATAATAGGAGGTCAGCAACCCCAGCATGTGCGAACATGCTTGTGCATTCAAATCAAACAATTGAAAACAGTATCAAACCCTCACCTGTATAGTGAGTCTTTCGAAAGGATCCTTACGAAACATCCAAGTCAGAAGGAAAGCCATTGGTTGACTATTTTTTTTTATTCTTATTTTTTTTTTGTATACCTTGTCGAGGCTCGTATGAGAGCTAAAACACAACGCACAGCAAGGGGGGGGGGCATGAGACAAGAGGGGTGGGAGAGGGAAGGATAAAAAAGTGGGGAACACAGACATTAGATCTGTGGAAGGGAGAGGGATGGGGTGGGAAACATGGGGTATACAAGATGGATATTCCAGGAAGGAAAACAGGGAATTTGAAGGAGGTGTGTTTGGGGTGGATTAATGGGGGTAGAAAAGATCGAGGATTTGGATGGGGGACGATAAGAGGTGGTGGTGAACAGCTACTTTGAAGGCCTGGAGGGAAGAATGGGATTGAACAGAGTGAGAGAGTTTATTCCAAAGGTGGGAAAAAAGAGGAATGAAAGAGTGAAGGTGAGCAGTGATTCATGATTTTGGTAGTTTTACCAGAAGGGGGTTGTTGTCGGACCTTGAGCGCCATGTGGAAATATGGTGGGGACAAATCGAAGACACAGCGGGGGGAGGGGGGAGAGACCGGAGAGGAGACGGTAGAAGACAGAAAGACCACCGACCTGCCCGTGGTGAGAGAGTGAGAGGCCCAAAGACTCAGCCTCATCGCGGGGGATGCCAATGATCCGAAATGCCTTGGTTTCCACAGCATGAAGCCGAGAAAGGTGGGATGCAGGAGCACCAGCCCAGAGGGGAGAGCAGTACCCCATCAGGCTGAGGATGAAAGCTTTGTATTTGGACAGGAGCTCAGGTGGCCGAGGAAGGACTTTGCACGACGGAGGATTCCCAGTCGGCGACTGGCTTTGGAGGCCAGGTTGGAAATTGTGGTTTTACTAGGAAGGATCATGGCAGATATTGAGACCCAGAAGCTTGAAAGAAAAGACTTCTTCCAGCGGATTGTTGAGAAAGTGGATGGGGGTGGGGGGGGGTTTCCAAATGGTCCTTTGAGAGACATAGTGAGAGTGTGAGATTTAGCCAGATTGAAAGACATGTTCCACGTGTTGGATCGGTTTGTGATTTTATCCAGATCTGCAGTGAGCAAAGAAGCTGCTGCTTGCCGGTCTGAGGGATGACAGATGGTCTGGCAGAAAGTTGACCCATCATCAAAGAGATAAAGAGGATTTTCCAGAGAGTCCGAGAGATCATTGATGAAAACTAGAAAAAGAACAGGGCCCAGAACGCTCCCTTGAGGAACTCCAACCTGGACAGGAAGAGGGAATGAGAGAACCCCATTTAGGGCCACATGTTGACTGCGATAGGAGAGGAAGTCTGAGAGCCATGAGTGGAGATGGCCTTGAATACCATAGGAAGAGAGTTTGGTGAGCAGGGCAGGGTGCCAGACCGTGCCAAAAGTACGCGATATGTCCAGGGATACGGCTCGGATTTCATATCTGGCATCGCGTACCTCCATCCATTGTTGGGAGAGCAGAAGCAGCATATCCAGGGTAGAGTGACTTGGTCTGAAACCAAATTGATGGGCGGAAATCAAGGCATTGGAGAAGAGGAAGGATTTAATGTCTGAAGCGATGATGGATTCCATAACCTTGCTGATTATTGGCAGAAGGCTGATTGGTTTGTAATTGCAGGGATCTGTCTTTACACCTTTGTTATGCAGGGCAGTAACGTTTGCTGATTTCCAAGCAGATGGCAGATGACCTTGAGCAAATGAGAGGGTGAATTCAATAAAGAGAGGGTAAGCAAGCGCAGAGGAGCAGGTGTTTAGGACACGTGGGCTGATGCCGTCTGGACCGGTTGCAGAATCCGAGTCGAGGCTTGACAGCAAGCTCTCCACCTTGTCAGGAGAAAAGGATACAGAGTCCAGGGACAGTTGGGTGCGTCTGGGTAAGGTGGGTACAGAAAGCGATGGGTTTTGGACACAAGATTTCGATGCAAACACCGAGTTTAGGCATTCAGCCTTTTCATGTGTAGCATCAGCAGTGGGGCCATTTAAGGTAAGGAAGGTGATGGAGGGGAACATACACCAGAAACATATTTGATTAGATACCACCAATATTTGGAGGAGGGAGAGAGGTTTGAGAGTTCAGACTTGAGGAATAAGTTATGGATACTGTTTCGAGGAGGGTTTTGAACCGCTCCCGTCTCGGCAGAGAAAATTAGAACAAAGGTGGCAATGTTTGGGTAGTATAGATATGACAGTCATTTTGATAATCCTTCGCAATGTGAACGAAGTGGTGAGGTCCTGGTTGAAAACGAGCCTCCACCACTCACTCATGTTTAGAGAGATAAATCTTGACAATAACACTCATATCCATGAAGCAGAAAGGCCTACTCTTGAAGATAATAGCCAGCTTAGGATACAGGACAACAAAAAGGATGAAAAAATAAACAAAAAGACACTTATGATGGGGCAGATCTTTCTGTGCAATGACAACAGAAAGAATGTACCGAGTCTGTTACAGAAGAGGATTCAGTAACTGAATCGCAATGGAATGACCACAATGATACAGTTGTAGGTTCTGGTAGCCTGTCTTTCTCCTGAAGTGAAGCTTCAGGTGCACTGCAGGGGAAAGGAAACTAAATCACAATATCTCAGGAGGAAATCGTTGGTTTCCTGAATGAAACCTTCAGACGACGCAATGTGCAAATTAAGGATCATTTTCCTGATATTAAAGCTTTCATTGTGATTGCACGACTCTATAGAACTCTCTGAACCTCAATTTCAGCACTTCAGGAAATCCTTGACAAAAGCAAATGAAGAACCACAAGTAGAAGGTCATTTAAGTGCCTTGAATCTCCAATGAGAGAGCTGCAAATTGCAACCCTGAACATTAATGGGGATCGAGCCCCATTACGGAGAATTCAAGCAATCCAAACTCTCCATCCATCAGGAACAAACTCGGTGCGGAGCGTTGGTGCTGCTTTGGCTATCTTGCAGAATAACTGATGGATACTGTGAAGCAGTAAGCGGTCTCCTTGGCTATTGGGTACAATCATGGATGGGTCGCCACTCCGACACAAGATACCAGCAAGCTGGAACTCATTTTGCCGACCTCGGAAGGATGACAGGCAGAGTCAACCCCACCTGGTTTAAATTTCAACAGAAAGTGGGAGTTGATCTCAGGATCCGAGGATCCCAAGCCCACCACCCTAACCATTAAGAAAGTGGTTTTCAAACTTTTTTTAGTGGCGACCCAATTTCAGAACCTCTCTGCATCGCGCGACCCAAAAGATTCAAAACCCAATTCATAATATACAAGATAAGATTTCATGTGACACAAGAACATTTACTGTTTACTTTATTCACCATCGTCATGTTTTCAGACGAGTAAACGGAGAATAGCCGACAGTATCCAAATAGTAAAGTTGAATGTTTCAGAAGTTTAGTCCGAATGACATTTAGATATATCAGTAAGAAGGATGAGCCTGTTTTTCAGAAACCAACTTCTCTATTCGTAGAGAAGTAGATGACAATGCCAGGATCATATCATGCTCCATTTCTAGGCGATTTCTGTACTTTGTTTTAATCACCACCATGGTGGAGAACAACTGCTCACAAAAGTATGATGAAGGATATGGCATGAGAACCTTAATGGCGCGCCGTGACAGGGTCAGGTACGACGGCAGCATTTTGCACCAGAATGTCGACAACTAATTCGTCCGCGCAAGAGCCTGCGCTCCTGAATCCTGCTGGAGCTGTACAAGCTCTTCCTGTGCTGTATCATCTTCATCAGCAATCGAGTTCAATGGAGCCGTGAAAGGGTCCCGAACCACAGAAAAGGACTGCACATCCAGCTCAGGGAAATAGTGCTCGAACTGTTCAATGAGCGACCGAAGGTGACGTGCTATCTCCCCAGAAAGACTGTCGAGCTCAGTATCATCGTACTGGCAGGTCGTTAGATGCTCCACCAGACGGGGGGAAAAGGCTGAAGCGCTTAACAGCTGCTTTGTCTGCCAGGAATTTTAGAGTCGCCAGAAATCCGCTCATTTTGTCGTGAAAAATCATAAAGTTGGCATCTTTGCCTTGGAGGGAGCGGTTGAGGACATTGAGACGTTCAAAGATGTCAACGAGATAGCACAGTTCTGACAGCCAAGATTCCGACTCAAGCAACGCTACCCATGCCGTTTTCCCTTGTGCGTAGGAACTCCTTCAGTTCATCTTTGAGCTCGTAAATGCGCAGAAGAAGGTTTCCTCGAGATAACCATCTGACTTGAGTATAGAATAGTAAATTCTTATGGTTGGCGTCCATCTCCTGGCAGAATAGCCTGAATAACCTAGTGTTGAGGGCGCTCGATTTGATGCGATTCACCATTTTTACCACTTCTGAGAGCACGCTCTGCAAGGTTTCTGGCAAAGTATGAGAGGCGAGCGCTTCTCGGTGAATCATGCAGTGTACCATGGAGATCTGAGGAGCCACCTCAAGCAATTTAGCCTTGAATCCAGAACGCACTCCTAACATTGCTGGCGTGCCGTCTGTTGTAGAGCCGAACAACTTTCCGAAGTCCAGATCATGGTCACGATAAAACTGCTCTACTTTCCCAAAAATGTCCTCACCTTTGGTGGTGGCCTCCAATGGTTTGATGAGCAGAGGCTCATCGACAAAGTTATGAGCCTTGATGAAGCGGACCCAGACGATGAGTTGCGCGTACGATGCGATATCAGTGGACTCGTCCAACTGTATGGCGTGCCACGGCGATTCCTTGGTCTTCTGTACGACCTGAGCAGTTACGTCCAGACTCATATCTTCACTTTTGCTTTGGATGGTGTTGTCAGAGAGGGGTATAACTGCCAGTTTCTTCGCCGCTTCCTCCCCAACCATCAGAGATACCATGTCCTTTGCACATGGCAGCACGAGTTCTTCCGCAATGGAGTGAGGCGTTTTAGTCTTGGCAACATGGAGCGACACTCGATACGAGGCCTCTAATGCCCGAGAATTGGTCTGATGGCATGTACCCTCTCTGTCAAGACGCGTATTCTTGAGTGCAAGAAGTTTCCTCTCAAAGAACACTCTTTCCTTATCCTGATAAGGCACTTGTTTTGGAGTCAAATGCCTCTGCAACTTATTTTGTTTCATAGACTCCGTAGAAAGCATATCAAAACAAATCACACACTGAGGCCTCTGCCCCACTTTTATCCACCACAGAGTAAAATCCAAGGTCCAGAAATTTATCCTGGTAAGAACGTTCTCGAGATTTGCTGGTGGCCGGTGCTGCCATCACAAATAAGGTCTCGAGTCGTACGTGGAGATGCGCATAGACGTTAATGATAGTCAGAATCTGAGTCTGAGAGACTGTGGATCAAACCACTAATTTCCCACCAAAATGAACCGCCCTTCAACGAGCCCACGCATCGGCTGGATCTCATTCCAAGCGTCACGTTGTGCCGGTTCCCATACTTTGAACGAACCATTTATATTACATCCCGTAAAAGCGAACACCGATCGAAAATAGACAATTTTTTTTTCGCTGCAAGCGGACGCCCGCGACCCCACAAAATTTGCTCGGCGACCCCACTTGGGGTCATGCCCCCGGGTTTGAAAAACCAAGCATTAAGAAAATACCAGGCATAATCCAAACTCTAGAGTGAATAAAAGCCGATATTATCCTCTTACAGGAGACCCATGCTACAAACACTCGAGCAGCTGCGTGGGGAAAACTACTTTGAGGTGGGTGGTTTCCAAGCGGGTTTCCGACAACCAATGCGAGTGTCGCTATTTTTTATGTTACAAGGCTTCTGCGCATCAAATTACCTTTAAGAAAATATGAGGTGTGTTCAAAAAGTATCCAACCTTAATTTTTCGTGCGTAAACAAATGAAGCCAGGGAGGCGTGGTTTGGTGCACGTATGTAGGCGATCCTAATTCGTATGCATGAATATTTTCCCGCCTGCAGAAGCTGTCAGTCGCCGACAGACCGCCGATGAGTGAGGAAGTGTAAGTGAGCGCCGTCGGATTTTCGTTTTTGACAAAATGACGGAAAAACTTAAACAACACTACTGCATCAAATTTTGTGTAAAGCTTGGCGATTCCCAAGTGAAACGATCCGCAAGATTCAACAGGCCTTCGGGAACGAAGCAATGGGCACCACACAGATAAAAGAGTGGTACACCCTCAAAGATGGTCGCACATCAGTGGAAAGTGAAGCACGTTCTGGTCGGCCCTCAACATCCCAAAACGAGATCATCATTGACCAAGTGAGGATCCTGCTGATGCAGGATCATCGAATCACGATCAGAAAACTTGCAGACGAGGCAGGCATCAGCATTGGATCCGTTCATTCCATTGTGACTGAGGATTTTGGCTTAAGGAGAATCTCAAAGTTCGTGCCAAAGCTGCTAACGACCGAGCAGAAGCAACTCCGTTTGGAGATCGCACAGGACATACAGGAGACTGTGAACAGCGATCCCAACTTCTTCAACACAGTGATCACTGGCGATGAGACCACAGTGATCCGTCATTTTGTCAAAAACGAAAATCCGACGGCGCTCACTTACACTTCCTCACTCATCGGCGGTCTGTCGGCGACTGACAGCTTCTGCAGGCGGGAAAATATTTACGCATACGAATTAGGATCGCCTACATACGTGCACCAAACCACGCCTCCATAGCTTCATTTGTTTACCCACAAAAAATTAAGGTTGGATACTTTTTGAACACACCTCGTATATAAAGGGCACCTTATATCTGTAGGATTCCTGTGTAATTCACAAAAAAAAAAAAGAAAAAAAGAAATCGGAGGTGAATGTCTATGCACCGAGTGATCCTACAGAAAGGAAAAAAAATTTTTTCCACACTCCAGGATTTCATTAAAGACCAGGATTCAACCATGTTTACTTGCATTGCTAGAGATTTTAATTGTACAAGTTACCCAGTAATTGATAGGAATGGTCATTAACCTCATGTAGCCTCCACTAAGGGGTGAGAGAACATCATTAAAAACGATTTTTTTTTCAGGATGTGTGGAGGATACAACACCCACATTTGCATTGCTACACATGCTGCAGATGTCAGGATGGCTTTATTATCAGGAAAAGACTTGATAGAATGTATGTTAATAAGGCAATGTTAAATGTTGCGACTCCATTCCAAATTCTACCAACCGGCTTCACAGATTATATTTTAGTCGTGCTGTCCTTAATTACCATGTCATCAGGTGGTAGTGCACATTGGACCCTTAATACCGGCTTTCTGAGTAACAAGAACTTTAAGGACTATTTTCAAGCTGTATGGGAGAAAATCCGTACCTCCAAATTTGAACATGCTAACCTCCGGTTGTCGTGGGACCTTGAGAAATCCCAAATAAAATATTTCTGCCAGCAATATCATCGACATATCACCAATATACCATCTCTCTCAAATGATTTGTTAACGTCTGAGATTGTTTCTTTTGAGCAAAATCATGATGCTGGAAAGAACACACGAGATCAGTTGATATGGACAAAAAGAACATTGCTAGCCAAAATGGTTAAGCAGAGGGCAATGGGTACCTTGGTACGAATGCGGATGAGTAATCAGACGCTAGATATGCCAAAGAGAGAGTTCTTCAATTTTGAGAACTCCACTAGTCACAACAAATCCATGGCCTACTCACTCTAAATGGGGTCTTGAGGACCGCCCAGCAAGGAATTAGGGGCATCTGAAAAAAAACTTTTACTTCAACCTGTACCCCCCCCCCCCCCAGAATGTGGATAATGATATGATACAGGAGCTGATTGCTGGGCTTCCAAAAGTTGAAGAGAACCAGCAACGAGTGCTTGACTCTTCAATCCTGGCCAAGGAACTTGAAGCAGCCATGCGAAGCCTAAAAGACGGAAAAGCCTCTGGGATTGATGGCCCACCCAGAGAATTTTTGTAAGACTTTCTGGAATCTTGTTAGACCCGACTTGCTTAATGTCCTTAACTCTTCCTTGTATAAATTTACCGATCAAGGCATGACTGTGAGGAATACCTTTCTTTCTTTCTTCCTTCCTTTCATACAAGTGCTACTTTATCAAAATGAAGATTACTGCACTGTGAAATTGAATATAAAATAGAAGTTCGTGGAGGAACATTCAGCAATTGTAAGCGTCAATTAACCAGTGGACACCAAAGCTCTTCGAACCATCCAGCAAACTTCGGTAAAAAAATTGGAAGCGAGCCAAAATGAATCCGTTCTAGGTCGATCAGTAAAATATGCTGGTCATATTGTAATCCACCGGCCTGTTGCAACAACAAAAAAAAGCGTAAAAGGGTGCCATGGCAGGTGCTCAGTGAACAGCAAATTTTGCACAATTTGCAGACGAAAAGTCATGACTCTGCCAGTGATATCCATAAACACCTGGGCCACACACTTTCCAGGGGCGATGCAGTACAACAGGCCGAAGCCAGTGGTACTTTACCAATGCTCACTGGATGGCAAGGATTAGTCCTTTGGGCGGCTGCAAGACAATAACTTCGTGCCATAACCTAGCTGCTATTAAGTTATTGATAACAAGGGTGTGTCCTCTAAAAGACAGAGACCAAAGTAGTCCTTCCCATGTTTTTAAACGGCATGTAATCTGTTCTAACACACCTTCCCAATTCTTCAATTCAATCTCCGGATTACCAGGATAGACTCCGAGAACAATTTTAAACCCATCCATTTTCCAGACTATGCTCTGTGGAAGTGAAGGTGGCGGTATTAAGGAGCGATTATGACCTCACCGAAGAGCTGCAATTTTACTCCAATTTACCTCACAAGAGGAGGTTGCAGAGAAATTTTCCAAGCAACAGAGAAATTGTTTGGACCTCTAATTAAAACACAAATATTGTCAGCATCGGCCATCAGCACAAATTTTGGGCCTTCGACACCCCCTTATCCTGGGGCATTCACTGCCTGAGAGGACAAGAGCGGTTCAAGGGCAATTGCATATAACAGCTCTGAAAGAGGACAGTCTTGACGAATACCTTGTCAAAAAGGAAAGGGGGAACATAACCTGTTATTAACTTTCATCATGCAATAGGTGTCAGTATACAATAGTATCACATAAGAAATGAAATGTTTTCCAAACCCCATCCCTTTAAGGACAGAAAAAAAAGGAATTGATGATCGACACGATCAAAGGCTTTCGCTTGATCAATGAACAATAGCCCATAATTATCATGCAAGTAGTTGTTACAAGAAATACTATCTCATACCAGAAAAATATTATCATGAATAGACCTTGCCGGAACACAATCAGTCTGATCCGGGTGTACAACAGAACCAACTACAGCTTTCATAGGATTTGGAAGAAACTTAGAGAAAAATCTTGTCATCGGCACACAGTCATGCCAGTTTTCAATGATTTGATGATCATCAGTTTTGGGCAGCAGACATACAACTGCCCTCCTTCATGATAATAGCAGTTCTCCAATGTGGATGCTTTCCTTAATAAGGTGTGTGACCTCAGGGATTCATCTGGGAATCGGTGGAGATCTGATGGGTCAATTGCGACAAGCCTTGGCTTCACATCTGTTCGACTTGTGGACGAACTCGTCCGAATTGTGATCAGAAAATTTAGACTGTTGAATATTGGCTGGGAAAGTGCTGGTATTATGGGGGATTTTTGGCTGGCTATTCCAGAAATCAAGGTGCTCCCCTCCGTTCAGTTAAGCAGTGAACACCTTTCCGACTTTCACTTGGTAACTAAATCTGGGAACCATGACCTCTCCAGACAAAGACAAGCAGCATCATCCCTTTCTGCATCAACACGCAGCCAGCCATGTGGTCATAACGGCTGGGGCCCAGATGCCCATCAGCTCCACTGTGGCCTCAGATGTATATGCTACTTATTTACAGCCTATTGGTAGACATACAATGGAGATTAGCACATTGGCCCTCCCTTCCAACACACCCTTGTACACCTTTTCAAAAGTTCGATACAGGTCACTTGTCCCTTCTGAGAGCACAAGGGAGGATCTTTCATGCTTACATGCAATGTAAAAGACTGAATACTCTCTTTTCCTTACTTTCTGATCTTTTTTCAAAAGCTGTCACTTCCTTTCACTTCACAAATTTGTGTTTGAGTGCCTTTTAGCCCCTTTTGTAGGGAGCATGGTGTTCTCAACTTCCTGGTTGCTGTTGTGATATATATATATATATATATATATATATATATATATATATATATATATATATATATATATATATATATATATATATATATATATAGCAGTACAACATAGCTGGTAGCAGACGACAGACCGTACACGGGGAATGATAAAAATACGCATTATGCAAAATGCAAGTGGTACTATGGAACACCAAGACTTCCCAAACATTGTCGGCATGTCCACTAAGTGCCACAGCAATTTCATAGGGATCGTGTGACAGCGAGCAGAGTTTTTAGTGTGCAAGCTTGGTATTATATATATACATATATATATATATATATATATATATATATATATATACATATATATATATATATATATATATATATATATATATATATATGAAAATTAAAATTGACAATGGTTAAGAGGTCTGATGTCATGCCTATTTTGAAAGAGTTTGGTGCAGCAAGACTTCAGCTGGAATTCTCTCACTTCTTTCCCCCAGCCGGGTCATTCCATGTCAAGTCATCAAAGAATCTGCCGTCATCTCTCAGATTTTTGTAAAACTTTGGGAACCAATTGGGACCGATGAAAAACGGCAAGAACTCAAATATTTTTTGCTAACAGCCTCTTAATTAGTGAGATACAGACTAACGAACTTTGGACTAATTAGCACCTATATGCCATACGTACATGTACATTATTGCTCATATCTCAGAAACTATTGGAGTGCCCATCACAAAATTTATGTGGAAGCTTCTTGACATCATAAGGTACCTCTGGGATGAATTTGAGGAAATTTGAAGGATACATTTTTGGGGGATTCACGATTGAAGTTTATATTTTGTGATAACTTTTTTGTGGTTGGAGGTAGGAAAATGTTGCCCAGACAAATTCATAGGGCAAGAAAATACCTTTAAAATTACACCAAAACCAGCTCTCGAGGTGTTATACTTTTAGAGATATGGCCATTTGAATTCGTGACGTCGTGCTAATTAGTCCAAAGTTCGTTAGTCTGTATCTCACTAATTAAGAGGCTGTTAGCAAAAATATTTGAGTTCTTGGCGTTTTTCATGGGTCCCAATTGGTTCTCAAAGTTTTACAAAAATCTGAGAGATGATGGCAGATTCTTTGATGATTTGAAATGGAATGACCCAGCCCCCCCCCCCCAACCTTTATTATACCTGTCAGCAAAGCAACGCGTTGTATTTGATAATACAGAATATGACAAACATAGAAAGTGTCCCTGAACCAATGATCCAAATAAGCTGTGTAATTACCACACTGTAATGATATTTTGGAGGCTGACAGGATAAGCTTCGATATACACCCACTCACTTTAGAGCTATCAATCTTCGGATAGAATATTGACCAACCTGTAAACCATCACTATGGTGGTTCACCTCCAGTGCGATGCATCATTGTGTGCACCCCTTCATCGGGGAAATGTTCTGCCCTAGGACCCACCGGCGACAGACATTTACGGTCCCATGGTGCATTTCACAAAAAAAGTAGGCGAGTTGGTGACGGCACCATGAACAACTTATGAATTCCTTCGCTGACTGCTTGGAAGGCAATGGCAAACCAACCGGCGTAACTCTTGCCAAGAGACTGCTTCACCAGCACCAATGCTTTGTAAAAAGGGTATGGTACATCGATGACGATGACGACAACAGGGAGAAGACTTCAGACTTGGAAAAAGCCCAGATGAACGAGGTGGTGTTAAAAATCTGACTGCCGAGATATCGGCTCGACCGGAGGACAAGTGACGATTTCAGGTACTTCAAAACATGACATATATGCAGAGTTTTAAATTGGAGCAATTATCACTCATTAACCTTAAGATGTGAACCCATGGCATTCAAAAACTATCTTATTGATAAACTAAGCAACAAGATGCATTATCAAATTGCAAAAAAAAAAAAAAAAAACCCAATGCTGACAAAACCATAAAGCAACACTTGAACTACACAGACTACCTGCATTCGCTTTAGGACCTGCACTTTGTTCTCTTAAAGTTTCTTGCCAAGTAGCTTATTTCTTCGTTTGCAGTTTCATTGTTTCAAGTTCTAAATGAATCAACAGGAAGCAGCATTTCAATTCATTTGATCGTCTATCAAATTCTACCTCAATTAGAGCTTTTAAAGGGGTCACAATAATAGCTTGCTAAGACTTTTCAAATGTTCTCAATTTGTTTTGAAAAGACAGTGTTCAAGTGGTGTTTAATTGTTGTTGTTGTTTATTTTGGCTCACAACTTGTTCTCATTGTTTCAACACATGCAAGTGTGAAAAAAGAAGACCGTTTTAAATGCCAAAAGGAATCTGTCAGCATACCAAACACGACAGTGGCGGCCAAAACGCTACACTGGTAATGCTTACAAAGTAACACTCAAACGTAAACTGCTAATCTGGCAGGGTAAAATAAATCACAGGGCCAGGAATTGTGGACTATGCCGTATTTCACGAAAGAACATCATGCCTGTTAATAGGCCTACATGTAATGGGGGTGGAGGGGGGGTGTTAAGAATCTTCATCATAGTGGTGACCCATTCAGGATTGCAACCATTGCCAAGGGACTACATTGGGTGTGTGTTTTTTTTTGTTGTTATTTTACAGCAGCACTGGGATCTTATTGTTGAAATGATTCATCCTCCTTTTTACATATAAAAATCGAGATTAAAGCAAAATCTCAGTTTCTATTTTATCGATTGAAAAAGCAGTGATCAGGTATGGCAATCTCCAATTTTGTAGGTATGGAGGAAGAGCATTGAAAAATGCCATACAAACTCATTTTCAATCCACAGCAATGCTTAAACAAGGGCAGGCCATTAACCCTAGATAATTGTCCGTTGTCAAGAGTGTCATCGCAGTTAAAGGCCACCATCAGATGACTTGAAAGGTAAATTTTCCCCTCACACAGCAAACAGTATTTTAAGAAATAGATACAGTGCCTTCAGAAAGTATCCATACCCCTTCACTTTTCCACATTTTGTTATGTTACAGTCTTAATTTAAAATGGATTCAATTCCAAAAATGTTGTCGCTGATCAAAACAAAATACCCCCATACAATGACAAAGTGAATTTTTAGAAATTAAAAATGAAAAGCTGAAATGTCCCGACTCAATAAAGTATTCAACCCCTTTGTTATGACACTCCAAATTCAGCTCAGATGCATCCAATTTCCTTTGATAATCCTTGAGATGTTTCTGCAACTTGATTGGAGTCACCTGTGGCCAATTCAAATGAATAGACATGATTTAGAAGGAAACACACCTTTCTATATAAGGTTCCACAGTTGACAGAGCACGTCAGAGCAGAAACTCTACCATTAATTCAAAGATAGAATTGTGAGGAGGCACAGATCTGGGGAAGGGTATAAACCAATTTCTAAAAGTGTTGAAAGTTCCCCAAGAGCTCAGTGAGCTCCATCATTAGGAAATGGAAAGAATATGAAACTGCACAGACTCCTTGAGCAAAGCTGATACAGACATACCCAAGAACACTCAAACCTGTAATCGCTGGCAAAGGTGCTTCTACAAAGCACTGACTCAGGGGGCTGAATACTTATGTAAATTAGATATTTCTATATTTCATTTTCAACTAATTTGGAAAGATTTATAAAAACATGTTTTCACTTTGTCATTATGGGGTATTTTGTGTGAATTGGTGACAAAAATTTTTTTTATTTAATCTATTTTAAATTCAGGCTGTAACACGACTAAATGTGACCAAAGTCGAGGGGTGTGAATACTTTCTGAAGGATATATATATATATATATATATATATATATATATATATATATATATATATATATATATATATATATATCTGAAAATAGATATATTTATGGGCTGGCAGAATGGCTTTGACTACTCGAGGTATGCACAGGCTTTGACTACTCGTATGCACACGAGGTATAACCTGTCCAGACCAGGTTTGAATCCTGACCCACCTTAAAACTGTCATCCCGGTGTTTCTCAGGCAGGGCGATTCAATGTGTGTGCTGTCCCTCAGATGGACGTTAAAGCTCCCACGGTGTCCTTCACGAAGAGTGGGTGAGCTATCGCCATGGATGTGGTCGAGCTCTTGCCAGCACCCTGAACAAATTCCTGCCCCAACTACCACTGGGAAGGCAATGGCAAAGCACCCAGTATAACCCTTGCCAAGCAACTGCTTCAGCAGCACTGACTCTCTGTAAGAGTAGAGTCCATCCGAATCAATAATTTTGGTCACCTGTACATGACTTTGGGATCATTGGCGAGTCATCTCCCCCTCCTTCACGGGGGGTGGGAGGAAAGAGGGGATTTTTTATCTTTTTTTTTTTTTTTACTTTGTGTCTTTGACCTGACCCAACTGCTCCCAAAAGTATGCAAAATTTGGTGTAGATCGGGCAACCCTGTTTTTGTTCTGCGATTTACGCGCACACACACACTTGCCTTAAATACTAGCATGGGTACTCAGCGTACCAGCAGGAGTGCCCGTTACTGCTCTAGTTGTTGGCATTTTGAAGAAATTAAATTTTGATTTTTCGTGGGGCCGAAAACACTTCCCTACTATACCCACTAAGGAATGGGGCCAAGGCTTTTATCGCTCACTTTAGAGCGATATATATATATATCCAACTTTATTTCTTTTTAACGTTTCAAACTTTTATTGGCCTAAAACACTCCCCGACACTCACTGTGGTCGAGCATACCAATCCACAACCTGTGAAAGTTTGCATTCAGCCATCTCTGAGAAACATGGCGGCACACACACACACACACACACACACACACCTTTCTTGTAGGATAAATAGGATAGTGGACAATCTATTTGTAATAAAGTGTTGGTTTTCACCAAACTAGTGTCTCAGTTGTGATGTGTTGTACATTAGCATTGTCGCAGGAAGTTTAAACGCATATGTAAGCCAGGGAGTATCACCACATCTGGTCGCTGCTTTCACTACACGGTGCATTCCTATTAACATTCTGCAAAAACTTCCAGTTTATTGTATTTCTTGATCAGCTTGCAATGAGCATGTTGAAGAAGCTGGTAGGATATGCCTTTATGTCATGACAGCCTTTAAGACTCATGAAGGAGCTTAGACATGTATTACATGAATGTCAATGGGAGACAATGGACAAATGAACACACCGTATGTATACAATTCAAACCCAGAGCTGCAGCATTACGAGTCGAGCACTCAAACAGCAAGACCAAACAAGCAAACTGGATTTTGGTCTGTCAGGGTTACTGGCACCGAATGTGACAGAGGAACCTTGTCAAGAAAAAAAAAATCTCGAACCAAATGGCACAATTTGAAACAAGAGAATCAAATACGATGCACACCATGTCCGCTTCATAGGTGAGGTAAATAACTTTTTAAACTCCCAGGTATCAATAAAGTTTCCATTGAACTCCATCACCCATAACATACTGGGGTGCAGCAGAAGAAATGAAGAGCAACAAAACGCACCATTCAACATGGTACAATTATCATTATCCTAAAATAGACAACTATTCATCACGAGTGGTGCCGCAGAGTGTGGCCTTGACTTTGTGTGTTGCAAGGTTTTTCCTATGTCATCACATTACATAATATCTGGATTACATACGGCTTTTTGTACACACCGGATGAGCCAAAAGATTCTCCATGAATACGAATCAATAAAATCCGAACCAACTTCAACGGCATTTGTAGACTTCACTATGTGCTACCACTACCACCACAACTACATCCTCCTGGGTAATACTTGTTTCATGACCCTAATTATTCCCACCTTGTTGTGGGGGAACGTTTTTGACTCGAGTCTTTCACAAACTGGCTGGCCACGCCTGCCATTTGACCGAAGGCGATTTAATATATAATAATAATAATAATTTCATGCTGTAAAGGCACATAGGGCTGCCGAGACAGTTTCATTGGCATGGAGTACAGTCCTGGATGGGTTGCCACTCTGATGCAGGTTGCCCCAAAATGATTATTACCCCCATTACACTGGTACTTATTTCACCGACTCCAGAAGGATGACAGGCTGAATCAACCCCACCTGGTGTTAATTTAACAGTCAACAGGGGCTCAAACTCAGGACCAAGGTGTCCCAAGCCAGACACCTTAACCGCTAAACCAACATCTGCCTAAATCGCTTTCAGCCTGATGTTTTACAATTAGGTAAGCACGCCGGTGATAACTCGTCTCCTCTTCATGAAAGACTAACGTCCACCAACAAGCGACGGTGGCACAAGGGTTTTCCAGCTAAACGTTTTTCGACAAATGGCGTGTCAGTCTGCATGTGAAACACCAGGGTGACAGTTTATAGCAGGATAGCAATTATTCAAACCCAGGTGTGACAGCTCAAAGGCGAGTGTGCATACCTCTCGGCTATCACACCAGCCTTGCATGGCAGACTCGACCAATTTTATTTTTCAATAAACCGCTGAAATCATGGCACCTCCACCTTTCCCACAAATAAATTAGCAACACTCCCAACCATCAAACTTCCTCATTCTATCTTCATCTCTCCCAATTACCCAGTTTACATGTTCCTTCTTTATGTCATCCACTTAACGCGGTGACACGATGACATTTTTCAAGTGTTCTCGATTGGAAACACCGTCGACTAGATCAACACCACTCAGGCCGGCATCCTTCTCGACAATGTCACGAAGGGTCGTCATTGGATGCCCCCTTCTCTGTCCGGGGGTTCTTCGGGCCACGAGAGTAGGACTTTCTTTGCTTGTTCTTCATGGTGAGTCACATGACCAGCATTCTTTATGGTTCACATATTAAAAATGGTTTTAAGGACCATGAACCAGTTTACAAACAGTATTCCTTTCACGCCCTTTTCCTGGTGTTCGTTCCCCCTCTTTTGATCCGCCCTTCCCTTGTACAACCGGTTAGCCAACCTACGAACGTACACAGGCTTTTGCAAATGGCAAGATTGGACAACATGTGACAATACTTCCGATGATTACAAAATGCACGTACAAGCCGTACGTCCAAATAGCACGATTCATCAAAAATGCTCATCTGTTATAGAAACCAAAACATCGTCTATCCACAAATCATCCGATGATGCCACGTCCATGAAAGCGAGCAAACAGGCACATTTGACTTTTTGGCTGCAAAAAATAAAAAATGTGAACACTTTACTGTTGAACGTTCATCGTAGGCGAAGCGTGGTTTGCAAACCCCAGGAAGCAAACAATGAATAAAATATCCGTCACAAAACACTGTAAATAACACGCAGCCGTGCTCAGCATCGATGTAAACGTTTTAAAATCCCAAACCTGGAGGGAGGTTTGAT
The DNA here is from genome assembly GCF_056783735.1 of Eptatretus burgeri. Lineage (NCBI taxonomy): Eukaryota > Metazoa > Chordata > Myxini > Myxiniformes > Myxinidae > Eptatretus > Eptatretus burgeri. The sequence continues at coordinate 110,042,310 of NC_140963.1, forward strand.
TTATTCTCTTTCGAAACTGCAGTGTTTGCTTAGCTGGAACTTCGATGCACATGAGCTGAAACCTCCATCAGATGTCAGGAAAGGGCACGACTGGCACCAGAGTTTGACGAAAGAACCCAAAAGCGGTCGACACGAACTGGTGTACCCGTACAAGGCTCATCGGCACGGATTGCTTCGTTTTGAGAAAACTTTTTACAACTACAACAGAGCATCATGCATTCGGGCTCATCGGAGGAGCTGGCACATCTATCAGATGCAGGACGAGGTCATCCGCGGGCATGGCTCACCGGGGTAGCTGGCACATCTATCAGATGCAGGACGAGGTCATCCGCGGGCATGGCTCATCGGGGGAGCTGGCACATCTATCAGATGCAGGACGAGGTCATCCGCGGGCATGGCTCATCGGCGTACTTTCTCACACGGACTTACCAGCACGTCAGTCCACTTTCTTATACGGCTTTACAAAGTAGTCAGCAGACAATGGACACCCAGCCACATGATGGGTCACATGGCATTTACGTCCCCTGTGCCAGTCATTAGACATGGGTTCAGATAGATAGGGAAGCAACTTGGGGGGGGGGGGTGAATAAACAAATGGTAGAACACACAGGATACAAGAGAAGAGAGCGTTGGCATGACAACCAATTATAACGATGAGTTTTCAACTCTTTTTTTTTTTCCTGTTGCCCATAACCGCGTGAAGGGATCGTTGAACCAGCACACCAGACACTCACTTGTGCAAAAAAAATTTAAAGAACAATGTGAGAATTTTAAAAACATCTTTCAACAATGGTCTCAAGGGGATCAATGGACGAGCAAGCAGAGTGAGCAGTCCGGAGGAAGAGCAAGAGATGATGATGATGATGATGATGATGATGATGATGATGATGACTTACGGGAAAGGAAACGATTGGAAGCGAACCACGAGGTGAGTGGTCCACACATGGACGGGACGCTTAATGTTGATGTGCTTTGAAGGGAGTACGAAACACGTATACAGGTTTCCATAATATATATATATATATATATATATATATATATATATATATATATATATATATATATATATATGTAGTTGATAAAGCAAAGACAAAGGAGAAACAAACTGACGTACTTGATGAAGAACACTCGGCCATCCTTGGTCACACCGAAGTACCAAGGATCGGGAAGCTTGGATCGTCGGAGATCGACTGCCATGGAGGGTCGGGGAGAGGGAAAGGGATGGGGGAGAGGGACGGGGAAGGCTAAACAGAGACACGATGGCGTGGATTATGGATACAGAAAGCGAGAGTGAGAGCGAGTCGACACAAGAACCGCCCTGCCTTCTCTTCCGCCCTCGTATCGACTTTTTTTTCCCCTCGATTAACAACAAAGAGCGCGGGAGTTGGAACGAGCAAATTGCAAGAGATGCCTGAAGGACCACGTCTCTGGGTGGGGGAAGGGAACGAATAAAGAGTACGAGAGAGAGAGGGAGAGGGAGAAAAAATAAAACAACCGCTGGGGGCACTGTCGCTACGGACTGGGGTGCTCCTCTTCTTCTTTAAAATAAACCTGGCTTCTCCCCTCCATTTTTACCGATTCTTCTTCCTCCTCATTGAACTATGGTTTCTTCTTCTTCTTCACATCCATTGACGTGTTCTTCTTCCTCAAAATAAAAACTAAGCGCCACAGCATCATCCGGACGATTTCTCTTCTGGTGTTTAATGTGAGGCGATGTCATGCCCCGAGCTTTGGCAAGGACACGGCTCGTGGAGTGACTCCCCCCCCCCACTACTGACCGTCAAATTGTGTGAAACATGTAAACACGGGATTTATAATAAACGGTAGATCATGTCTGTTCATGTTTTTCTGTTCGACATTCTTGAATCAAAATAATAATAATTTTTTTTTATGTAAATATAATATGTATAAACCACCCTGGGTGGTGTAGCACAGGCACGACGGGCCAAACAGCCTTCTCCTGTGTTCAACTTCTCCATTAGATTTCCCTCCCCCCCCCTTGGAAACAATCTATTTTTTACGTACGCAATTTTTGACACCTTTCCCCTCTCCCTCCCCCATTCCACGTATACTCCGTACATATACCCTTTCCCTTCTGTACATGTTGCGTTTCGATTTTCTCATTTATTCGTGCACTTGAAACCACGTACGTAATAAAAAAAATAGACGTGACGTCTTAATTATCATCAAAAAGAGTTCATTCCTCTTTGCAAAGGGGATTATATCCTCCGTATGTAGGGCACAAACACCCAAACTCTTATTAACTAGCTCCTGCAGTAAACTAAGATAAACAAAAATCCTCTAACAAGCAGATAAACGATGAAAAGTGTAATTATCCCATTCCTGAACCCAACAAGCCAACTTCTGGCCATTTTCAGCTTTTATCAAATGGTCCCCTTTACATGTACAATTGTTGTTTTGGAAAACATTCTGCGCTGTGTGTAAAGATCACCTTGTACAAACCCTTTTTATCGACACCGGAGAAGCTTCATCAGCAGGACTCTACATTTACATTACACATTACACACTGGTTCCAAGCACGCACCACACGGTCTTCTCACGCCAACCTTAACTTGGACGGTGTATAGGCAACTAACAGCTGCCTACATCGCTCCCGAAAATATAAACAAATATAAACCCAGACAAGTCTGGAGACGGCGATGGTTCACGAGCAATGTACACGGTTCACCTTTTTTATTTTTTGACCTTCGAGGGGACGCCACGGGCAAACTGGCGGGAATCGGGAAAAACGTAAATGATGAAAGTTGTAGTACTCGAAGAGCACTACTTGCGTACCAACTTTCATTCGAAACAGTTGAAAACCCTAGGAGCTCAATGCCCGATTCATTGATTTTTTTGACATTTTCTAAGTTCGTGACCTTGTGACCTTGACCTTGGGATGAAAATGAAAAAATAAAAATAAAAAAATCGAGCTCCGTGGGGCTATGCAGGTGCCATTGGGTTAACCAAATACCGAAACCCCTGCCAGATTCGACAAACCCCCTCGGAGAAGATGTAACTTGAAATCGGCTACCCCCTAAAAACACATGTTTTTTGGGCGTGGCTCCGCCCATAATGGGCGCAGCACGCCCATTCTCAGGAAAACACAACTGGATCATGATATAAACCACGCACCCAAATTTTATCAGGATCGAATCAAAACCCACGGAGCTATTCTCGGGACAGACAGACAGACAGACAGACAGACAGACAGACACCCATAACAAATTTAGTGGTCACTTACTGACTCGTGAACCAATTACGTGCATGAAGGTGCTGTGAATGGTGAACGCTCGTAGTACCCTTCCCCACTTGGAGGCGGCGCTACACGACATAAATTTACATCGAGAATCTGCGGACCCTCAAGACCACCGGAAAAGACAGAAGCATCCCTGTGCACTCATTGAGGTCATGCTGATCCTATGTAGCAAGTTTGGATGTAATCAACCCAGAACTGGAGGAGTAGCGTGGCAAACACACACAAGGGCAGATCTGGTGGGGGGGGGAGGTGCAGGGGGCCAGGGGTGTGTGTGTGTGTATGTGTGTGTTCCATTACTAATCACCTTGTAGAGTGCTTGCCAAGTGGCTTAAGCACTCAAGCAAGCGCCCCTGACGAAACGTGAACTGCTTGGTATAGTCTGGGAGCAAGAGGCAGATATTTTAGTGAACCTGGTTTTGCCAGATAAAGTTTTTTTCTATGCTGTTTCTTGTAGCCTAGGGGTAGCTCTTCATGATTCAGGGGGGTGACCGTTCGTAACCCTTGGGCAATTTGCTATCGTAACCCTTTTATTCCGGTTACACCCAAATGCACCCCAAAGTAATATTTTTTGCGATATCTTGTAAATAGCTGTGACCAAAAGTCATCACATTTATTTTTCATCATTATTATTCACAAGGCAAGTATTTTACAGCTGATTTGGACACAATTTGCCCAAACTTGATGATTATTAACCCTTTTCTGGCATTCCTAGGGGATCATATATACCCCAAACATAGGCCTACATTTCCTGCTTTGATCTGTTTATCACCCATGCATATTAAGATGAAGTATTGGCTGAGAGACTTCATTAGTTAGTTAAACTGACAAAACATGGCACCATTGCATTGTTTCAGATATTAGAAGCACATGGCTGGGCACCACTCCCACTCTGCTGTGCAGGTTTGTCATGGAATAGACTACCAGACTTCCAGTTGTCAAACTTTATATGAAGTAGTTAGTAAAATATAATCTCCAGAATAAAATACTAGACAAATTCAGATTGTATAAATTTAGTTTTTACAATGACAGTTATCAAAATGGGCATGACAGTTGTTGTTGGGTGCTGCCCTCTTTTAGCAGGGTGAGGGTGAGATTTGCTGTAAGCTCGTAAGCTTATCAGTCCATGGAGGTTAGATTTGCAGCAATTTTTTGCTACTGCCCTCTAATAAATGTGAACCTTTGTACGGTACTAGTATTGAGGCACAGTTATAAAATGCTTACTCCCAGGTTAGAATCTAATTTTTGACTTATTTATTTTCACGGTTGACATTTTATGGAGTCCGATCAGGAAAGATGTTCCCTCCAGTGGAAGTTTCGCTGTGAAACTAAGAAAGACCCATTAATCACCGCAACCGCTGTTCGAATAAGTAATATCACACGATGTAGCAAGATCTATGGTGATGGGAAGCATTTTGACCTCCAAGAAGCATTAAACCAGAATAGTGAACTTACTATAAAATACCATAAAACCTGTGTCTACACATACAAGCAGTAGACAAACAGATCGTTACAAACGGCAGAATGACAGAGAAGCAGACTCCGCAATACCTCGGAAAGTCACAAGACAGTCCCTGTCAAAACCTGGTGGTGAAACGTTCAACTTCAGACATCACTGTCTATTCTGTGGGGATCATTGTGACATTGAAAAGGACAAAAGGCACCCATCTAGGTGGAGAGCAGTATATTTATGTTGAGAAATTGACACCAAACAGTCTTTGCTGGAGATATGTGAAAAGAGAAATGATGCTGCTGCAGCGAGTGCTCGACATCGTGTTGAAGGGGCAGTCAGTGATCTGCATGCGGCAGATGTCCGTTACCACGCTGACTGTCGGCAGAGGTTCGTCTCATTTCGTGCATTACCTGGTGAATGTGAAACGAAAGGTGCCCAGGCAGATGATGACCTTCCCTTTGAGTCTCTTGTTCTGACGCTTACGAAGGACAGGTCGAGAATGTGGAACTCAGTGGAACTGTTCACAGCCTATGTAGACAGTGGTGGTGACAAACTTTCCCGTAGGACGCTTGTGCAAAGACTTCAGGACATGTTTGAGGATGATCTGCTTGTGTTATCATCACCAGGCATAGCAAACGTAGTTGCATTTCGGAGCTTTGCTTCAGAGACACTCCGTCTTCTAAATGACGGAGAAGATGAAACGGAAACGGTTGCTACAAAAGCTAGTAAGCTTATCAGAAATGAAGTGAAAGACATACACATTGACAGAGATCATTATGACATTACTGTTAGTAAAGACCTTGTCAAAGAATCTGTCAGCAATTTTTTGCTACTGTTATTAGGCAAACTCTCCACTAAACTAGACAACACTCTGCCTGCATTGCTCATTGGTTCTATAGTCACAAGTGTTGTCAAAGGTCACCCTACAAGTTTACACGTAGATCTCGCAGTGAAAATGAGTGAATCTAAAAAGCTAGTGAATAGCATGCATGCGTATGGTATCACATGTTCTTATACTGAACTCCGACATTTCAAAAGGTCGGCAGCATGCGCAGTTATTTCAGATACCAAACTGGCTGGTATCTCAAATTCTGAAAATGGTCTAGTCCAACTCATTGTCGACAATTTTGATGCTGACATAGCATCATAGAATGGAAAGCAATCTACCCATTCTTTGGCTGTCCTTCTCACACAGTCTGAGGCTGCAGATGAGCCGCATACCACTGATAAAATCAAGAGAATCAGCAGGGAAGACATGTCGGAAGAAATTCCTTACGATGTCAACATACACCGGTACCATGGGCCCAAGAATCCGAATATGCCACCTGATGGAGCTTGCAAGGCTGTGCTATCCCTGCGATCTCTGGCTCATCAAGCGCTGGTGAAAAAGAGGGCATTGGAGACAGACTTTGGGTTCTTGCAGGATGGTGTGATGCATAAGGGCATCCCAGAATTCCATGGCTACAAGACCAAGCTGACTAGACAACAAGGCCATGCAGAACAACCAAAGACAAAGGCAGTGTACCAGCCACTTATTGACATGAAGCCCTCTGATCCAGACACAATGTTAACAGCCATGGTGAGGGCACAGGAACTTACGCTTGAGACTGGTCAGAAGTTCACAGTGCTGACTTGCAATCAGCAGCTCTATCGAATTGCTGTGCAAGTGTTTTGGGCGCACCCAGAGAAATTCTCGGAGATGTACCTAAGACTTGGAGGGATGCATGCACTGATGAGTATTGTGGGAGCAATAGGTTCACTGAGGGCTGAAAGTGGATTATCAGATATCTTGGCAGATGTCTTCGGAAGTGTACCTAAGATGCAAAGCGGAAAAAAGTTCCTGCAGAACGTATGCGCTCTACAGATGCTTGCCGAGGGGATTGTCCGTGGTCTAGATGTTGGTCATTTTGATTCTTCTGATAGTCTAATGAAGGCCTTGGAGGAGAGAGCAAACCAGAGCAAGACCGTGAGGTTATGGGTTGATGTCCTTGTTAAGCCAGTCCTGCTGATGATGGTGTACATCAGGGCTGAGCATGAGGGTGATTGGCTCTTACACCTGGCGACATTCAGAAAGATGCTGCTATACTACTTTGGTCATGTCAATTACGTGAGATATGGCTTGTACTACCTTCGCAGTATGGAGAAGCTCCCACCTCATGTTCAGACCCATTTCATGAAGGGTGAACACGTCACTCGACACATTCGTGGTATCTGGAATGGGATTTGGAGCGACCAGTTCATTGAGTCCACATTCATGAGGTATGGGCACAGCAGTGGGGGCATCATTGGCATCACACTCAAGGAGGAGACTCTTAAGGTTTGGGCACTTAGCCGCCACCTGTGTTGTAAGATTGAGACCAGTTTGGACGAGATGGAGGAGGATGGTGCAGATGGTTGCAGCCAAACGTCCCACAAGGAGGAATCCAGGGCGAGAATAGCTGCAGACGCCAAAGACAGAGATGGGATCTGTCAGAAGCTGGCGACCTGCATTGACCCATTGAATCCCAGTGACCATCCCGACAAAATCGTGAATATAAGCAGTGGCAAGATTGGAGATTCCAGTGTGAATGTGCACAAGTCGGTTAGTATCGGAGAAGACCTGCTAGCAGAGTTTGAAAAAAGTTGGCCCCAGGGTTTTTACGCCACCATAGCAAAAAAGATGAAAACTATGGCAGCAACAGCTAAGTCAGTACAAGTTGGCAGTTCAAGAGTGACTGATCTTGATGCCATCTATGTGGGAGTGATAGCTTTGTTGTCAAGTGATCGGGACATTGACGTTAGAGATGTAATATCGCATGAACTTGCGCCCGTTCCAACGTCAATGTTCACTAAGGACGGAATGCGCACAGCAAAAGCGAAATCAGTACTCAAACGTTCACTACAGGTGGAGGTATCCAGTCATCTCTCGGGATGTGCAGATGTGACAGTCATTAATGGCTCAGCTCTTCTATGGACTATTCATTGGCCAGCAAACGGTACCGTAGCAGACTATGTCTCAAATGTGAAGACACGGGTTGCTAAATACCTGAACGACAGTGATGTCTACTTGATATTCGATAGGTACCATGATTTCAGCATAAAGTCGGTCATAAGGGATGGGAGAAAAGCAGGAGTAAGCCGCAACCACCAACTGCACCTGACAACAAAGCTGCCAGCGCAAAAGGTTGTCTTGTCTTCTGTGGACAATAAGAAGCAACTCATCAAAATCATTTGCGACGAACTGGCTCGAGATAGGTTGTTCCACACCAGTAGCACCAGGAATCACAAGTTTGTAATCACAGGAGAAGACCCTTGCCCAGTTCAAGTGTCCAATGAAGACATAAGCGCAAGACATGACCTTGAGACATCCCACGAAGAGGCTGATATCATTATTGTACAACAGGCGTTGAAATGTGCAAGTGAGGCCAGCAAACTGTCAGTCATGTCAGATGACACGGATGTCTTCATGCTCCTTGTCCACTTTTACAAGAAGGCCAATCTCACTCTCCAACATACCATGGAATCCCCAAGTAAAGAGAAGACCACTGTGGACATAAAGCAGACGGTGGTAAAACATGACAAAATTGTTAATGAACTTCTCCCTGCCCATGCTCTTTCAGGATGTGACACAGTTGCTTGCTACTTTGGGCTAGGGAAGGGCTGTGTACTTAAAACACTGAAGGCTGGCTATGAGTTATTGGCTGTAGGAGACATTGAAGCACCATTCACAGCTGTAATGGAACAGGCCACAACCTTCATCTCTGCAAGCTATGGTATGAAAAAAGCCAAAGACATCTCTGAGACAAGATTGCTTGTCTGGGGTAAAAAGAATGGGAAGGGTCACACATCATCACCCAAACTGTGCACCCTGCCACCGACAAAGGAGGCTTTCACAGAAAATATCAAGAGGACTCACTATCAGGCAATCTTATGGCGAATGCTTGAAACTAGCCATCCACCGGCACTGGACCCTGAGGAATATGGATGGATGAGAGATGTCAAGAACAAGTCGCTGTCACCAATTACAGTCACAGATGATGTGAAACTGGCCCCAGAATATGTTCTTGAAATGATCAGGTGTGGTTGCAAAAGTGAAAGTCCCTGTAATTCGAGAAGGTGTGGTTGTCAAGTCAGAGGTCTGCCTTGCGCAATTTTCTGTGCCTGTTATGCAGTTGGATGCTCACGTGTGCAGTAGCAAGGTTTGAGGAGATTGGGGAAACAACTAGTAGTAGCAGATTATTTGTTTGTTTCACAAATTTAATTGATCTTACGGTAGGTCAAACTAAACACATTGAGTGTCTAACCCAGTCTATTTTGCATCAATGTCAGCAGGTCGGGAAGCAAGAGATGGCATTAAAATCCCATGCCATAATTTTGGAGTGGTTTTTCTGCAATGATGTGTCAAAGACCCCTGTTGTCTATAGATGTTCAAATGTTTTGTGCTGGGTAAAATCAGTCAGGAAAGGGTTAATATTGAGTATTAAGTCATTATTCTATCTTTTAAGTTGTTTTTGCTTTCCTTATTTGTGACTAAAGTAAGGATGAGGTGGTTATTGTGCAATCATATGTTGTCCATGTTCAAATTTTATGTCCTGGGTTAAAATAGCCTGGAAGGGTTAATACTGAGTAATTCACAATTGTTTTATATCTTAAGTTGTTTTTGGTGACATAATTTGTGAATAAACATCGACACAAGCAAATGTGATCATGTTGGTTGGGTTCATTGCAATAAATAGTGAAAAAAACTGATTTTTTCATTATTTATGTGTTTACCGGCACAAAAGGGTTAATATAGCAAATTGCCCAAGGTATGTAAACGGTCACCCCCCTGAATCATGAAGAGCTTCCCCAAGGCTATAAGAAACACCAAAGAAAAAAACCTTTATCCGGCAAAACCAGGTTCACCCCCACTGCTCCCGGACGAGTAACTCCAGGGGTGTGTTCAATTATCAATAAGCTTGCTATGTTTTACCAAGCAAGCCGTTAAATGGAATGCATGCTTGAGTGCTTAAGCCACTTGGTGAGCACTCAAAAAGAAACTTGGTGGCGGTGGTCGTGTCGCGTGGTAGCTATCATTTCTTGAAGCACGACTGTGTCGTTGATGCAGTGCCCCTCTACCAGTACACACACTGCAACTGGTACTCATTTCACCGACCTCGGAAGGATGACAGGCTGAGTCAACCCCCTGGTGTATTTTAATTCATCGGTCGACGGGTCTTGAACTCAAGACCCTAGGATTCCAAGCCACCACCCTAACCACTGAGTCAACACCAGGCTCCCACTCAGGACCCTAGGATCCCAAGCTGCCACCCTAACCACTGAGCCAACACCAGGCTCCCACTCAGGACCCTAAGATCCCAAGCCGCCACCCTAACCACTGCGCCAACACTAGGCTCCCACTCAGGACCCTAGAATCCCAAGCTGCCACCCTAACCACTGAGCCAACACCAGGCTCCCATTCAGGACCCTAAGATCCCAAGCCGCCCTAGGATCCCAAGCCGCCACCATAACCACTGAGCCAACACCAGGCTACCACTCAGGACCCTAGGATCTCAAGCCACCACCCTAACCACTGAGCCAACACCAGGCTAACAAGAAACTTGGTAACTGAACGCTTCCCAGGTCTATCAGTCTGTGTGTCAATTCTTGCGAGTGGAATGGAAGTGAAACTTTGCGTTTTTAAGATTGATCGTTCTTTCCATCCAACACGCATTTGGGCCACAAATGAACGGGTCTGCAGGTTTTCAGAAACAAAACGGAAACTTTTCAGAAACAAACAGAAAGAAACTTTCTGTTTTCAGAAACAAAGCACTTGAAATCCGGGTCACTTGTCATCTATGACAAAGGGACACGACTCCGTCAAAGTTTTCAATCCATGGAAGCGCAAAAGTGCCACGGAAATAAACATTAATTTCATGTAACTGATGTTACCTCCACCACCCAAGGTGAAGGTAACTTTTTTTTTGTATACCTTGTCTAGGCTCGTATGAGAGGTAACACACGATGCACAACAAGGGGGGCACGAGACAAGAGGGGCAGGAGTGGAAAGGACAAAACAGTGGGGAATAGGGACATTATGAGATCTGTGGAAGGGAGAGGGATGGGGCAGGGAACATGGGGTATACAAGATGGACATTACATGGACTTTCAGGAAGGAAAGCAGGGAATATGAAGGAGGTGGGTTTGGGGTGGATTAACGGGGTTAGAAAAGATAAAGGATTTGGATGGGGGACGATAAGAGGTGGTGGTGAACAGCTGCTTTGAAGGCCTGGAGGGAAAATGGGATTGAACTGAGTGAGGGAGTCTATTCCAAAGGTGGGGAAAAAGAGGAATGAAAGCGTGAAGGTGAGCAGCGATTCGTGATTTTGGTAGTTTTGCCAGAAGGGGGTTGTTGGCGGAACTTGAGCACCCTGCGGAAATATGGTGGGGACAAGTCACAGACAGAGCAGGGGGGCGAGACCAGAGAGGAGACAGTATAAGATAGAAAGACCACCGACCTGCCTGCGGTGAGAGAGTGAGAGGCCCAAAAACTCAGCCTCATCGCGGAAGATACCAATGATCAAAAATGCCTTGGTTTCCACAGCGTGAAGCCGAGAAAGGTGGGAGGCAGGAGCACCAGTCAAGAGGGGAGAACAGTACTCCATCAGGTTGTGGACAAAAGCATTGTATGTGGTCAGGAGCTCAGGTGGGCCGAAGAAGGACTTCGGATGGAGGTTTCCCAGTCTGCGACTGGCTTTGGAGGCCAGGTTGGAAATGTGGCTTTTCCAGGAATGATCATGGCAGATAGTGAGACCCAGAAGCTTGAAAGAAAGGAATTCTTCCAGAGGATTGTTGAGAAAATAGACTGGGGGGGGGGGGGGTTCCAAATGGTCCTTTTGGAGAGACATAGTGAGAGTGTGAGATTTGTCCGGATTGAAAGACATGTTCCATGTGTTGGACCAGTTTGTGATTTTACCCAGATCTGCAGGGAGCGAAGAAGCTGCTGCATGCCGGTCTAGGAGATGATAGATGGTACGGCAGAGGGTGGAGTCATCAGCAAAGAGATAAAGAAGATTTTCCAGAGACCCTTAGAGTTGATTGGAGAGTTTCTATTGATTGTATCACATCTGGTCCTGAACATTTTCTGTCACCGCTCGAAGAGTATAAGCGGGTAGCACATGTTAAATATCTTGCTGCAGGAGGGTATGGGTATGGCTACAAACGGACTGAGGTATTGACCATGGCTACAGATTGTGCTGTTCACCTCGGGAAGCACCAGAAAGATGACAAGTGCCATGCAGTGTTTCTACAACTCCATGGACAGATGGCCTGCGCTGCGCGTGGTAAAACCATCAAGTTTATCTGATCTGTTAGAGCACGTTGTGCATCAGAAGAATCAGTCACAAACTACTGTACTTCAAAGAACCGGACCATATTCTAACCAAATACAAAAAACGGGACCATCTTCTAACCAAATACAGCAAAAGGACAAACCACAGCTTATTTATATTGGAGATGTGAAGGGCATCAATACAGAGTACAAGCCACCTAATTTTGTTGCAGGTGGAGGATATCAATCAAAAGCTGCCATGGCTGAAAGAAGCAAGACTGTTACCATTAGTGAAGTGGTTAATGCACAGGGAAAAATCAGATACCACCTTTCTTTGTTTTTCCCGGACGGTGAATGGTGCCAGACTTAATGCAGGGGGAAACTGTTGGTGCTGATGGAATCCTGACACACACGGGATGGTCAAATTCCCAGATTTTTAGAGACGATATGCAGGACCATTTCATTAAATATGTTTTAGGTCGGAATGCTGCAGACACAATACTTGTCCGATATGATGGTCACCAAAGCCACATAGCGATAGAAGACAAAAGCGACAGCAATTTGTAGTTTGTTCAATGTGTCGGTGATATCTCACGCACTATTCGTTGAAGACACCCTAGGGATTTTTTAAACATCCACCGGAATAATGCCAGCAGATGAAATACCGCCATCCATTGAAGGAATGGTGCATCTGCATCTCCGTGCGTGTGAAACACCATTGGTGGCAGTTTATAGCTCGGTTGAGATTTGAGAACAGGCGAGACAACTCAAAGGTGAATGCACATATGCACTGTAAATGTCTACCAGTCCCAAGCAATGACGCTTTATTCCAGGTTATTTTATTGTAGACATTTGTGTGTATACCTTTCCGGTTATATTGTAAAGACAAACAGCTGAGCACCTGTTCCACAGCCGATCTTGTTCCAAGCGTGCAACACATTCTTCTGACATTATTTTATCTGGGTGGTGTAGAGGAAATAGACTTGATGGCTCCTGAAAACAAAAATAACCCTGGTTACGTACATGAGGCAAAAATATAATGTGTACTGCTTATGTACATATATAATACATCATGGTTATATAGCTTGGATAATTCCAATTGCACTGGCCCATAGGCTAGCACCAGAGGCCTGAAGCCTGAGGCCTATACGTACTGTTGCCTTCACAAGGCCCATGACGCCTATTGCCTCCAACGTTTTGCTTTATGATGATGCTTTTAACAGTTGCTTTGGTTGTTTTCCACTAAACTGAAAAAATATAGGGAGGACATGTCGATTGTGAATATTACACGTCCGAAGATGTGTTAGGCTCACGAAAATGGCAGACGCATGATTGTTTTTTTTTCCTGGTTACAATTGTAGGTGGCATCAGGCCAGCTGTCCAATCAATGTGTATAGAGCAGACACACATATATACAAACGCTTGCTCCATTGTATATAGATTCAGTACCAATCATTTCTTTTATAGATGTATTCATGTTCAAACATCTGGACTCTATAGACAAACTCACAATCTTAATAGCACATCCTTTAAAACGTACTCACATTCTAATTGTACATACTTTAGAGACGTATTCACATTCTAATTGGACATATTTTATAGATGTTCTCACATTCTAATTGCACATACTTTATAGACGTACTCACATTCTAATTGTACATACTTTAGAGACGTATTCACATTCTAATTGGACATATTTTATAGACGTTCTCACATTCTAATTGCACATACTTTATAGACGTACTCACATTCTAATTGTACATACTTTAGAGACGTATTCACATTCTAATTGGACATATTTTATAGATGTTCTCACATTCTAATTGCACATACTTTATAGACGTACTCACATTCTAATTGTACATACTTTAGAGACGTATTCACATTCTAATTGTACATATTTTATAGACGTTCTCACATTCTAATTGCACATACTTTATAGACGTACTCACATTCTAATTGGACATATTTTATAGACGTACTCACATTCTAATTGTACATATTTTATACACATACTCACATTCTAATTGTACATATTTTATCGACGTTCTCACATTCTAATTGTACATATTTTAGAGACGTTCTCACATTCTAATTGTACATATTTTATAGACGTTCTCACATTCTAATTGTGCATATTTTATACACGTTCTCACATTCTAATTGCACATACTTTATAGACGTACTCACATTCTAATTGGACATATTTTATAGACGTACTCACATTCTAATTGTACATATTTTATAGACGTACTCACATTCTAATTGTACATACTTTAAAGACGAACTCACATTCTAATTGTGCATATTTTATACAAATACTCACATTCTAATTGGACATATTTTATAGATGTACTCACATTCTAATTGTACATATTTTATCGACGTTCTCACATTGTAATTGTACATATTTTATAGACGTACTCACATTCTAATTGTACATATTTTATAGAAGTTCTCACATTCTAATTGTGCATATTTTATACACGTACTCACATTCTAATTGGACATATTTTATAGACGTACTCACATTCTAATTGTACATATTTTATAGACGTACTCACATTCTAATTGTACATACTTTAAAGACGAACTCACATTCTAATTGTGCATATTTTATACACATACTCACATTCTAATTGGACATATTTTAGAGATGTACTCACATTCTAATTGTACATATTTTATAGACGTACTCACATTGTAATTGTACATACTCTATCGACGTACTTTCATTCGAATTGTACATATTTTATAGACATACTCATATTCTAATTGTACATATTTTATAGACGTATGCACATTCTAATTGTCCATATTTTATACACATACTCACATTCTAATTGGACATATTTTATAGATGTACTCACATTCTAATTGTACATATTTTATCGACGTTCTCACATTGTAATTGTACATATTTTATAGACGTACTCACATTATAATTGTACATATTTTATAGACGTACTCACATTCTAATTGGACATATTTTATCCACATCCTCACATTCTAATTGGACATATTTTAGAGATGTACTCACATTCTAATTGGACTTATTTTATAGACGTACTCACATTCTAATTGTACATATTTTATAGACGTACTCACATTGTAATTGTACATACTCTATCGACGTACTTTCATTCGAATTGTACATATTTTATAGACATACTCATATTCTAATTGTACATATTTTATAGACGTATGCACATTCTAATTGTCCATATTTTATACACATACTCACATTCTAATTGGACATATTTTATAGACGTACTCACATTCTAATTGTACATATTTTATCGACGTTCTCACATTCTAATTGGAAATATTTTATAGACGTACTCACATTCTAATTGTACATATTTTAGAGATGTACTCACATTCTAATTATACATACTTTATCGACGTACTCACATTCTAATTGTACATACTTTATAGACGTACTCACATTCTAATTGGACGTTCCTTATTGAGATACTCGGTTGGAAAAAGTTAACGTGTGACACTAGCTCCATCCAAGTGGCATTTCTGGCCTACATTAGCACATTATGTGCAGACAGACAGACAGACAGACCAAATTTCAATACCCTCTGGTGAGGGTAATAACAACCGACATCGTTATGAAAGTTTGTGTTCTAAATACATAGATGAAGTGTTCAATGTTTATTTATTTCTTAACTTCAACAGATGACAGTTGAGAGTTTGCAATACATTTTGATTTGGACAGAACAAGCAACAATAGAGGAATGACCATCACATTATGAATTTGGCTTTCATGTAAACAAACTGCACAATGTTATTTGGCTCACAATGAATCCCATAGTGCTACAATTCGTTTGCAAATTATAATCCAAATAGCGATTCCAGATGACAAAACACAATCCAAATTAAATAATCATCTCGAAGCACTGCCAGTAGAAATCTGTGAAGCTCCATTTTATTTCTGTGAACAAGTCCCCATAGTTTTCAACCTTATTCGATGTTGCTGTGGTTTACCCAGAGATTATCTGTGCTAGTTGCATCACTATTCATGCTTGGTTATGTCATTGATGGAGTGTGCCAAAGATTCAGATCGGATATTTTTTTTAATGGGCACAGATACTGGCTGGCTGGTATGATAGCTTGGCCTTAGAGACCTTTGAACTGTCCAGTTTGTGTTTGAGTTTGAGCTGTCTTGCCTGATTTCGAATATCGACCCAGCTATAAACTGGTACGATGCTTCATGCGTAGGGCGAGGCATCAATGTGTGGCCGTCCATTGGAGCGACGTTAGACTGGAGGATCTGTCTGCACAATTAACTGTTCATTGGTGGACGCTGAAGATGCCATGGTGTCTTTGGTGAAAAGTAGGCAAGTTATCACCGGCACCCTCGCTAAATTACCAATACTTGCCTTGGCTGACTGTTGGGTTGATTATGTTGTACCATGCTCTTTACAGAGTGTTAGGACTGCCAAAGCAGTTTTATGGCAAGGGTCATGCTGGGTGGTTTGCCATTGCCTTACCAGCAATAAGTCAGGGCAAGGTTTTGGAATTTGTTCAGTTTGCCACCGATTGCTCACCTACACTTTGCGAAGGACACCGTGGGATCGTTAACGTCCACCAATACTGGCAGACCAGATACCCAGTTTAACGTCCATTCGAGGCACGACACACAATTATGCCTCACCCTGCCTTCGAAACAGCACGATGACAGTTTATAATTGAACCGAGTTTCGAGCCCAGGCACGTTTGATCAGAAGCGAGTGTGAATACCTCAAGGCTATCCAGGCAGTTCAGCTGCTGGAAAGGCAATGATAAACAACCAGCATGACCCTTGTCAAGAGACTGCTTCAGCACCACTAACATTATGGGATGATGATGATGATGATGATGATTATTATTATTATTATTATTATTATTATTATTACTGACACACATGACCAGCTTGGTGGTGGAGTGGTTAAAGCCTTGCTGCATTGTCCTCACTCGAGTGATTTCAATTCGGATGGCTGCTCAGTGGAAATCTTTTCACTCTGTTCCAGAGTGGTGACCTGTGCAGTATTGGTTCTTAGCTACGGAAGCATTCACAGATGTCCGACTGATCCGACAAAGAACAGACATGAATATACCCCCAACATGCAGTGGCCTACTCTTATCAGAAGGTGATATGGAATAACCCCGAACAAATCTTGCAATTCTCTAAAATTTCAGAAAACGGTATCATTACATTGCAATGTTTTCTGTTTTTAATGTATACATGATCGAGGCATGATACATGGAAGGGTGAGAACATAATGGAATGGAACCAAATGGAAAGGGGGAAACACTAACAGCAGAGTCGAAGTGACAAGTGAGAGTGAGAGTGAGGTCAAGGGGATGGCATGTAGGGGTGAACAAGCTGAATGAAACATGGCCGAGCTGAAGAAGAGGGAGGGGAAAGCAGAGGGGAAACAGAAAAGAAACAAACCAACCGACAACCAACAAACGAAAAGAGGTTTGGGGGGTGGGGGGGTAAGAAATCACTATGACCTGGAAGAAGGGAGTGCTTGGGAATGGGGTCATTTGGGGTCGAAGAGATCATGGGTACGAATGGGGGTGATGGTAATGGACGTCAAAGGTCCCACATTGTTTTGTTGGTAGAATAGCCCCTTCATTCAGTACCCTAATTAAATTCAAAACTAGCTGCAT
>NC_140963.1:110067473-110292473 GCF_056783735.1 Eptatretus burgeri
AAATCAGAGCCATATCCCGAGATATATCGCGTGCTTTTGACATGGTCTGGAACCCTGCCCAACTCACCAAACTCTCTTCCTATGGTATCCATGGCCATCACCACTCACGGCTCGCACACTTCCTCTCCTGTCGCAGTCAACGTGTGGCCCTAAATGGAGTTCTTCCATCCATTCTTCATGTCCGGGCTGGAGTTCCTCAAGGTAGCGTTCTGAGCCCTGTTCTTTTTCTGGTTTTCATCAATGATCTCTCTGACTCTCTGGAAAATCCTCTTTATCGCTTTGCTGAAGACTCCACCCTCTGCCGTACCATCTGTCATCCCTCAGACCGGCAAGCAGCAGCTTCTTCGCTCACTGCAGATCTGGGTAAAATCACAAACTGGTCCAACACGTGTAACATGTCTTTCAATCCGGACAAATCTCACACTCTCACTATGTCTCTCCAAAACGACCTTTTGGAACCCCCCCCCCCCGTCTACTTTCTCAACAATTCTCTGGAAGAAGTCTTTTCTTTCAAGCTTCTGGGTCTCACTATCTGCCATGATCTTTCCTGGGAAAGCTACATTTCCATCCTTGCCACCAAAGCCAGTCATTGACTGGGAATCCTCTGTCATGCAAAGTCCTTCCTCAGCCCACCTGAGCTCCTGACCACATACAAAGCTTTTATCCACAGCCTGATGGAGCAATGCTCTCCCCTCTGGGCTGATGCTCCTGCCTCTCCCCTTTCTCGGCTTCACGCTGTGGAAACTAAGGCATTTCAGATCATTGGCATCTTCCACGATGAGGCTGAGCCTTTGGGTCTCTCACTCTCTCACCACAGGCAGGTCGGTGGTCTTTCTGTTTTCTACGGTCTCCTCTTCGGTCTTGCCCCCCCCCCTGCTGTGTCTGTGATTTGTCCCCACCATTTTTCCGCAGGGCGCTCAATGTCCGCCAACAACCCCCTTCTGGTAAAACTACCAAAATCACGAATCACTGCTCACCTTCACCCTTTCATTCCTCTTTTTTTCCTGCCTTTGGAATCAACTCCCTCACTCTATTCAATCCCATTCTTCCCTCCTGGCCTTAAAAACAGCTGTTCACCACCACCTCTTATCATCCCCCCATCCAAATCCTCGATCTTTTCTACCCCCGTTAATCCACCCCAAACCCACCTACTTCAAATTCCCTGCTTTCCTTCCTGAAAGTCCCTGTAATGTCCATCTTCTATTCCCCATGTTCCCTGCCCCATCCCTCTCCCTTCCACAGATCTCCAAATGTCTCTGTTCCCCACCGTTTTGTCCTCCCCTCTTGTCTCATGCCCCCCCCCCTTTGCTGTGCATTGTGTGTTAGCTCTCATACGAGCCTCGACAAGGTATACAAAAAACAAAAAGCGTTTCCATTGCACATTTTTCTGGTCGCAATTCCTCACCTGGCACCTTCCACTTTCAGGGAGGTTTCACATGTTTGACCCTACCCTGTCTATCCTAAAGTCGACACTCATTTCCCCCTCCCCCCTCTCAGTACACGTATTACATACGACTCAGCCTAACATTCCCCTGTTACAAATCTAAATCTAAACAATGGGAAACACACGGGGCACACAATAATCCAACTACATTATAACTATGGATTCCGCCTTCCACATTACACAAATACATGAAACACAGGATATTATTAAAAACCACAGGTACAAACAAATAATTTATAAGTGTTTTCTGTCGGCTTTTTTTTTTCTGTGCACCAAATCGAGGCTTTTTGAAGAGCTAGAACACAGAACAGAACAGAATAAAAGAAAACACGAAAGAACAGAAGAGAAGGAATACAGTGGAAAGGAGGAAAACAAATCGCAAGCTCCAGGGATACCACAGGACAGTCGGAAGAAGAATGAATCAGTGAAATAATGATAGCAATAGGGGCAGGTGGAGGAAGACACAGAGGTGAACAAGCTGGATGCAAGATGAAACAGGAAGAAGGGGGCTCAAAGAACATGAAGGGGGAACCAGGAATGAGAACAGCGATTAAAGCTGGACATCTGCAATCAAAAAGCCATCGCCAAGGGTAACCCTCCCTAGGTTTACTCTTGGCATCCCCCGTGACTTACCCTTGGTCCACGATCTAATGATGGCCATATTTTTTTTCGGACCACCATATATGACATTGACCTTCAACATTTAGGGATTCTTCTATTTCTTCGTCTGTATGCAGCACAAGGCTGCGGGTCAGCATCATTGGCTGAGGGCGCAGCTGTGCTACTGATGCAATGCCCTCTGCTGGTTTGGACAGGAATTGGGAATTTGGCCATGGTAACGGTGACAGCTCGCCGACTCTTCATGAAGGACACCATTGGGCCTTTAACGTCCACCATCGAATGCTGGCAGACGGGATGCCCAGTTTATCGTCAATCCAAGGGACGGCACACACTTTGATGAATCACCCTCCCTGCTAAACACCAGGATGACAGATTATAGCTGAGTCTGGATTCTATCCCAGGCTAGACAACTTAGAGGTGAGTATGCGTACCTCGAGGCCATCAATTCATCCAACATTTATGGGGATCGAGTGTAAATTAAGAAAATGTGTTCCCATTGACAGTCTATCCATAAAACTGAACATCATGAAAATTGGAGGAAAATTATTCAAGTTATGATCGAAATTGTGATTTTTTGTTAGTTTTTCAGATTGTAATCGAATTAAGTCAAGTGCACAACTTCAGTGCAGGTCTACCATTATGATGCAAGAGCATCTTGGAAGGCCAAGCAGTCTTTTTCGAGATTCCGCATTGGCAAAATTGAGTGATGACAAAAAACGTGTAATTTTTGTTTTTCAAACCACCGTTTGACCTTGATCTTTAACCTGGAGGGATAAGATGTAAACGAATCGTAAATGCACCTTACTCCAGGCTATCAAGAGAGGGCAATTTCGTTCCGATCGGACAAGCCTCTGTCGAGTTTTGGTGAAAATGTTAAATTGTCTATAATTAGGTCATGACCTTGAAATTCGGTCAAGGTAAAAAGGTCAACCCCACATACTTTCTATTCGCATTATTGATGCAAAATTTCATTCTGAAAGGCCCAGCCAACTCCGAGATACAGGTCGGTAATTTCGGAAATTGGGAGCGCACTCGATGGAGCGCATACCTCCGCCAGGCGGAACAGTTTACATTTTGTACCCCATTGATAGGCTGGATCTCAATCCGGACCTGAACCAAAAAAGAATCGGCTTGTTCTTGTCATCCACCTAATCATCCACCTCGTTTTGTCATAATCATTGCACAACTTTTTGAAATATCATGCTATGTATCGTTTTTGGCCCCATCCCTCAATGGTGATGAATCTCTTGAGAAAATTTTTTTTTTTAATCGTATCTGGATCACAATGAGGTAGGGAGGTACGATGCAGATCTTCACCAAAATTGAATCAATTTGTCCATATCCGTCCATAATTTTTTATGAGCTATCGTGCTGGACATCGTTTTTGACCCTATCTCTCAATGGTGAAGAGACACTTGATTAAAACATTGAACTATCCGGATCCGGATCCAGATCTTCACCAAAATCTAATCAATTAGTCCTTGTCACACACTCAACCTGTCCACGAAGCTTCGTCCAGATCCGTTCATAACTTTTTGAGATATCATGCTCACGGCCAAACAGACAGAGAGGGGTGAAAACTTAACCTCAGTCCACCTTCGGTGACAGAGGTAAAAAAAAAACACAAACAAACAAACAAACAAACAAACCTAAATGGTGGTTTCATTCTCCTCGCTGGATCTCATAAACTCTGGGGGACCATTAAATATTGGAGGCACCAATTGCAGAAACAAACCTGACAACAGGCATAAGCCTCCCTCTATCCTATAGGGGGCGTCTTAACTATCGATTGCCTGCTTTGCATTTTTTGAACTTACTTGTGATTATGGATTCTCCCAAATATATATATATATATATATATATATATATATATATATATATATATATTTTTAATATTGCTGTTTGTCATTCACCAAATGGATCCTTCCTCTTTAACTCCTCTTCTTGCAGTTTTGTTTTATCCTCAGGTTCAAATTCTGATGATGATTCACACCCTGAGCTATCAGCTTGTGCTGTGGTCAGCTCTGCACTGCCTTTCTGTAGCTGCGTTCACCTGTTGCATGTGCAAGGCAAAGTCATGCAAAGCTGCATGTTGACGTGTCATTAAAAAGAAGCTGTTGCTTCCACAGAATCCAAATGGCCGGGAAATGTTCCAATGCCGCCATCCAAAACCATATGCAATCAGCATCATGCAACTACAAGACTGCAGTTACTTGAGTGGGAATCAAGGGGGAGCTGGCAAGGTGTTTCAAGGTGTTTCTCTAGATCCGTATGAATGACCATCCAGATGCAAGAGCAATGTTATGGTTAACTTTGGTCTACGTCCGTTTTTATCAATTCATGAAAGTTGATAAAAGTCAGCACACCTGTCGGCTTATTTCGTGATGTTATATTCACAAGCTAGGTGTCGCTGCTGGCTCGTTTAAGGGATGTGATTAGCGGATGAGGTGGGGTAGAGGATGTACGATGCATTTTATTGGCAGGCAACTTGTCGTCGTCGGCTCATATAAGGGTGAAGGTGTTACGGAGTTAGAGTGACACACTAGATGTGTTGTTTGCTGGCTCGTTTTGAGAGTGAAGAGTCAAAAGTACTGCTGCGAGTTACGTGAATGCTCTCTGTACTGAGTAGAACATTAAACCTGCACCCTTCTCACTTTCTGTACTTGCTGTTCATCATGATGCTTTGCCTTTAATGTATGTACTGATCATGAACACGTATTACAGGATCCACTTAACTATCCTAAACCATCTTTAAAAACATTTGGATCGATCATAACTAGAACTTTTCATTTTTTCCGCATTTTTCGGTGTTGTCAATAATAATAATAATGAATAGTCTCGAGTGGGACGGAGGCTTGTCTCCTGATGGAGGGCAGTCATAGTTGGGGTGCATATTAGGTGATAAAGTTTATTTTCAGTTTGATTTGATGGAAAATTAGGGGCCCGTGGGGGCTGAAAGGCCTGATAACACGATTGTATTCACACAGTGAAAGCTATGTAGGATGAACAGTGAAAACAAACAAACAAACAAACACACAAACAAGCCGGTAGGCGGCGATGGGTCGCCGAGCATGGAAACTATAAGATATAGAGCAAAATGGATATCATATAGCGGATAGGGAATCACCTTAAGATTATGCATATCAAATCTCATCCGGTTCCATCTACTGATAACTACTCGGTATCCATTAGAATGAAAAGTACCGAAAATGCGGTTTGAAATCGGAAATCCCCAAAGTTCGAGGGGGTGCTGTGGGTGAACAACGATCTAAATCAAAAATCCGCCCACGTTTCCTGCCAATTATGCTGATGACAAACGAACAAACATCCAAACAAACAGACAGAATTACTGACAATAAGGGTCACCTATTTCGGCGACCCAACAAATGTACAAACACACAAACAAATGCAGAAACACACAAACAAGCACACAAGAACACACAAACAAACGTACAAACAAACAACACATAAGCAAGCGTTCAAACAATACCAACGTGCAAACAAATAAACGTACAAACAAACGCATAAACAAAGAAAGTTCAAACACACCCAAAAAAAAATACACAAAAAAGCGAAATATTTATTAGATTTAGACAAACATTGGAGGGAGGAAAGGTTTTGCACTCCATAACCCTCACACATCACAAAGTATTCAGTACACAAGGAGGAGGAGGAGATTGGGACCATACTCTGTACAGAGCGTTGGTGCTGCTTAAGCAGTCTCCTTGGCTATTGGGCACAATCCTGGATGGGTCGCCACTCCGACACAGGATACCAGCAAGCTGGCACTCATTTTGCCGACCTCAGAAGGATGACAGGCAGAGTAAACCCCACCTGGTATTAATTCAACAGCTGAGCAGGATTTGAACTCTGGACCCGAGGATCCAAAGCCCACCACCCTAACCATTAAGCCAACATCAGGCGCGGCACACAAGTAGTGACCGGAAACCACAGGACACGGCCATTGATCCCAAATAACGATGATGATGATGATGATCATTATCATCATTATGAATAATTATTACTCCCAAGCTTCATCGAATTCCCTTTCTCCATAGTTTTACATTTAAAATATATTGCTTAACTTAAGGGGCTTCGTTTTAAAATTTTGCTTTGTAAAATTTTGACTGTTTGCTTGGTTACATAACAGAAAGGTCTGGACATTTTCCACATTCAATGTGGACTTTATCAAACGTAACTGAAACCATTGTCCATTTTCAAAAAAATCTCCAACGGTCGCGTGGTTTGAAAAACCCGCCGAACAGTGAGATCGGGGATGAGGAGTTGGGGGAGGGATGTTGTGGATTTGCGGCAGGAGAGGGGGTCATTTATGAGGAGAGTGCAGGCGCGGATTAGCCCATAGTTACGCCTGTTAACAGGCAGGCGTGGAATCCTTCACGCTTGTTAACAGATTGCCCAACGGTAACTGCAACGCCTTTTTGTCACTTTTTACGAAATGTGAAACCGTCTCAGATAGGAGAATAATCTCTCTAGGGTCTGGAACCATTTTCTTGTGGATGTTCCTTGTGATTCCATCAGAAATTGTTTTTGACCCCGCACACAAAACGGGGTTAGGCAATTGGTTCATCTGTCTGTCTGGCAGTCAAATTGGGGAGAGTTGAATGCCAAGATAGAGTGAGACTTTGACAAACGATGGGTGTGGGGTCTTGTGATGGTTTAACATAGAAAGAAAAAAAAATGGCATTGAAAAGATCATAATTTTTGATGGAGGATTATCCGAGATACATGACCTGTGATCTGCTGGCGTATCACGTGACTACGCAAACACAACACTCATACTGTGTAGCCGGTACTATCACAATAAATTTGTTTGTTGGAAGTTGGCGCAAGAGGATCAATTAAACTGAAAAGGATTGCCCGTGTTGTGGCAGTGCAGCTCATATAATAATACGTTAATGAGAGGATGGTGACATGTTGGTTTTGCATATCTATAAGAAAATAGTTCCATTGTTTCTCAATCTCACTGAACAGATGTTTCTCACTCATTCCCGGCATTCGTCTACTGTTACAGCCCAGGCAGCATTTGTTGGAGTTCCACGGCAGTTAGCATTGTTTACATTATGAGCACCGAGTTCCGTTGGAGTGCTTGTTTGAGCGCTTTGAATCAAGCAAGCCACTTACTCGTGGAACACATCCCTGCTCTTTGTTGACCAGCCCAATTTATACGCAGGAGCATCCAATCACATTTCGAGTCGAAAGGTTTAACAGGTACATTCCAATAGTACATAATTAATAGACGTACGTATAGTTAGGGTGAAACAGCATAACAAACAGTGCTGTTATGTTTGTGGGGTAGAGGGAGGAATTTCATGGGAAAGATAAGATTGTGTGGAATTGCTTGGTCCGGGGACGTGTTGGATTAAGTTGGGAAACTGTAAGCTTAAGTGTTCCTTCACCACACCAGGGGGGGGGGGGGAGGGTGGTGCTGTGTTAATTAGGTAAGGATTAAGGATAATTTCCCCAAGTACATGATTAATCCCTGTGACCTTCTATGTTTTTGTTTTTCAAGACTGGAGATAAAAAGGGATCATGTCCTTAAAACAACAACAACAACAACCGAGCTGCACATCCAAGCAGGCAGAAAGCCCCACCTCCAAGGGGACAACAACAAAACCATGCCCACATAGTGGATCATTGATGGGTATGACGTCAGAAAGCCAGGAGGAAGACGGCAGTCAGAGAGTCTCGCGTGGTGTGACAAGAAGGCAGGGAGTGAGGTTCGGAGTGGAGCACGAAGAAGGCGCGGGACAGAGGCGAGTGAGGAGATGGCAGTTGGAAGAGAAGGGCATTATGGCTTGCTTTCCCTCGACATGGTGAAGAAGATGGCATGATTCTTGTGTTCGTGTTGAGGCAAATTAACTCGCATGGTGGAGCAAGACGCTGACCATTGACTGTTGGCTGGTTCATATGAGACCAGCCTCGAAGCCTCGTGTTGTGCCATTGGGGAAAGAGACGGCGCCATTTTGCAGAGCAGCGGCGTCGGCGAGGGCGCTCGATGAAAGAAGCTGCATGGCGGTTTCTGATCCTCGGCATAGAGTATCGCCGCCCAAGTTGTCTCCTGTATGTTTGCCCACCCAGAGAGCGGCTGCACGCCATTTTGGTCGCATTTTCCCGTGCAGTGACAAAGCGGTTTGGTGACCTTCAAGGGAACAAAACTCACTTCTGGGCCTGAAGCTAATTGCAGAAATAAAGGAGGGATTCTTCTTTTATTATTCTATCCTTTGTCTGTTTTTAAGTCTGTGTGGAGGCGCCTCAAATAGGAATTTAGTTTTACCTCGTGTTCCGTTTCATTATTATCCCGTTTTGCGTTATTACCATTGTAAATATTTGATTTATTTTCATTAAACCTCGTATTTATTTAAGTTGCTTGTGTCTGTCTATTTGTCGTGGGTTCGGGTTCAAGATAAACCACTTTGTGATGTGCTTTTGTTTGCTCCGTCATTACCGCCATTTCCTTTCCACACACGCCGTAATCTCCGAGAATCTCGACTGTAAGCCTCCAAGGGAAATCTTTTGGCTATCCATCCAGGTAGGGGCAAAACCCCTGGACACGACAATCCATAATGAAGAGACATCCGGATGCACTATTTTTTTGGTTTTTATCTGTACATGGATAGATAATTATTGACAACTCGTGCTAAATAAGGTTTGATAACTGAAACATCATAGGTCACATGGTAGAACAGCAATGTTGGATTAAAGCTAAAACCTTTCAAAAAGACTTATTCTGTCAAACCGCTGAACCATACGATTCAAAACTTTCAATATATAATCGAGTAACCACGGGGATAAAAGTTTGATCATTCAAACCTCATCGGTTAAGTGGTTCAGAGAAAAAGATTTGAAAAGGTTTTCCTTCAATCCAGTTTGACCTCCAAACCATGTGATCCATGGCGAATAATACTTATCCAACTTTATTCCTCGTGGCTCACAGTTTTGTTGGCGCCCATGTAGAAAGCACAGCATGCAGTTACAAATGGCAGTTTGTGGATTCGACTTGCCATGAGAAATATAGTTTGATTAAAAGTGACGTAATAGGATGACATCTCGTCATTGGAATGGGGTTGGCGGGGGGGGGGGGTGAGGGGGGGGTGACATGATGGCCTGGAGTTATGCACACCTGACTCTTTGCTGTCTCGCCTGGGTTTGAATTCCGACCCGGCTGTAAACTGTCATCCCGATGTTCCACGGGCAGGGCGATTCATCAATGTGTGTGCCGTCCCTCGGATGGATGTGAAATGGGTGTCCTGTCTGCCAGCATTCGCTCGTGGACGTTAAAGATCCCACGGTGTCCTTCATGAAGAGTAGGTGAGCTATTGCCGGCATCATGATCAAATTCCAAATTCCTGCCTTAACGAGTCGAATGTCAGACCTGGCCAGCAGGTTCGGGAAAACTCGGGCCAAGCTTTCCCCGGCCGACCCCACAAGAAATGTGGGATGATGGTGGCCATTGAAGAAGAAGAAAGAGAAGACGAAGAAGTAGATCGTCATTGGAATGGTCACCTGAAAAAGTTGGTGGACAATATTCTTGGCTACTTTTCATTTCAAATGTCAAAGATTTGAGTTTTCACAAATTTATTGAATAAACCCATAAATATTATCAAATTATCGAGTTGAGAGTTTGTTTTTCTGCTCATCAAAACTTTTGTATTGTACACCATAGCATATTTGATGAATCAAACTGTATTTCATTCGATTAGAGCAAGTCTTGGTTCTTGCATCAGTAAGTGCTTGTTTGGAAGATGCAATTATAATGTAAATGAAAGTATTCGATTGTGATTATGGGTTCGGATTCTGTCTCAAATACATTTGTTTTGCTTTTTTTTTTTTACAGATGTCAGATGACATCACACACTGCAATGTGAAATACAGTCCACCACCCATTTTTAAGTCTTCTGACCGAAAAATTAAAAAAAAAATAACAGTTTGCGACGAATGCTCGTTTTCCATCGACGATTCTTTTTTTCCAACTTCAGTGCCAACTCACCACTCTTACCCCTCCCTCTCAAAGCAACCATCACACTCTTCTCCCTCCAAGTTTCCCTCTCACCTTTCTCAAAAACTCCCCACTCACCCTTCTCCCACCATTCACCCCCCTCACTCACCTTTCTCAAAGTTACCCCCTTCACATCCACAAACCTGCCTCCTCCCCCTGCCCTCTCACCTCCATCTCATCACTCCACCTCCTCAAATCCTCAACTGCCTTCTGCTCCCTCTCCCACCCCCCCCCATCCCCCAGCACCACAAAGCCTTTTCTCCTCCTCATCCGGCCCCCTCCCCTAGTTATTCTGCAATCCCTCACCACTTTCAAAAACTCTCCTTACCTCTCCCCCTCCTCCCTTGTTCTACCCTCCCCCTCCCCTCCCATCCCCTGCACCTAAAACCTCCTCCCTCCTTCTTCATTAACAGTGTGGACCTCAAATATCCAGGGCCTTCGCTCAAACTTTACAGATCTTTCCATACAGGTTGCCACTGACAAACCAGATATAATCTGCCTAACAGAAACTTTCCTCCCTCAAGACGTCTCTGACTCCCAAGTATCTCTCGCTGGTTACTCCCTCCTCCAGTATGACAGACCTGAGCCTCGTCCTCGTGGAGGAGTTGCTCTCTTCATCAAAGATTCTATTCCTCACTCTCCCTGCACTGCCCTCACTCCCCCTCACCCCCAGGAATACCTCTGGCTACAGCTTTCCCTCCACTCCCACCTCATGTTTATATGTGTACTGTACCGTCCACCAAAATGTGATGACTCCATTTACACCTCACTATCCGAAAACATGGACCAACTTCTATCCTCTCATGCGAAATCTCTCTTCCTCATATGTGGTGACTTCAATTGCCATCATGCCAGTTAGCTAGGTGTGGGTACCTCTCTCACCTGTCATGGCACTTCAACAAAAGACTTCTGCAACTCAATGAGACTGACTCAATCGGTCAACTTCCAGACCCAGAACTCAGCCAATGGTACTCGATCTCTTCTGGATCTGATTTTGACAAATTTCCCTGACAATATCTGCTGCTCTTCCTCCGCTCCAATCGGTTCTTCTGACCACGTCCTTGTCAAAGTGGACATCTCTCTGGCTGTTATCAGAAAACCACCACAGCACCGTCGAGTCTGGCATTTCACTCAAGCTGACTGGCAAGGTCTCCAAGCAGCCATTAAACTTCTAGACTGGTCTCCCATCACTACTTTCTCCAACATCAACTTATCCTGGGCATTCTTTCAAAGAAACTTGCTCTCCCTCATGCAAGATTTATCCCCTCTCGTCTTCAGTTGTCCAACCCTTCCACCCGCCCTTGGTTCACGGAAGCTTGTGGCGAGGCAGTTGTCCTGAAACAACTTTCCTTTGCCTCATGGAAAGCAAACCCAACTGAGGGCAATCTCAGTTCCTTCCATAACGCTCGGAACAAGTGTGTATCTACCCTCAGGAGAGCCAGAAAACAACATCTTTCTAATCTCAAGTCTGAACTCTCAAACCTCTCTCTCTCTCTCCTCCAAATCCTGGTGGCATCTAATCAAATCTGTTTCTGGTGTATGTTCCCCCTCCATCCCCTCCCTTACCTCAACTGGCTGCACTGCTGATACCGCACGTGAAAAGGTTGAATGCCTAAACTCGGTGTTTGCAGCTAAATCTTGTGACCAAAACCCATCACTTTCTCTACCCACTTAACCCAGCCGCACCCAACTGTCCCTGGACTCTTTGTCCTTTTCTCCTGACAAGGTGGAGAGCTTGCTGTCAAACCTCGACTCAGATTCTGCAACCGGTCCAGACGGCATCAGCCCACGTGTCCTGAAAACCTGCAACTCTGCTCTTGCTCACCCTCTCTCCATTCCATTCAGCCTCTCGTTTACTCAAGGTCATCTGCCATCTGCTTGCAAATCAGCAAACATTACTGCCCTGCATAAAAAGGTGCAAAAACAGATCCCTGCAAAGACAGACCAATCAGCCTTCTCCCAATCATCAGCAAGGTTATGGAGTCCATCATCGCTTCAGACATTAAATCCTTCTTCTTCTCCAATGGCTTGATTTCCGATCATCAATTTGGTTTCAGACCAGGTCACTCTACCCTGGATATGCTGCTTCTGCTCTCCCAACAATGGATGGAGGATTGGAGGTCCTCAATGCCGGACATTAAATCAGAGCCATATCCCGAGATATATCGCGTGCTTTTGACATGGTCTGGCACCCTGCCCTGCTCACCAAACTCTATTCCTATGGTATCCAAGGCCATCTCCACTCATGGCTCGCAGACTTCCACTCCTGTCACAGTCATCACATGGCTCTTAATGGAATTCTGTCATCTCCTCTTCCCATCCAGACTGGAGTTCCTCAATGCAGTGTTCTGGGCCCTGTACTTTTTCTGGTTTTCATCAATGATCTCTCAGATTCCCTGGAAAATCCTCTTTATCTCTTTGCTAATGACTCCACCCTCTGTCGTACCATCCGTCATCCCTCAGACCGGCAAGCAGCAGCTTCTTCGCTCTCTGCAGATCTGGATAAAATCACAAACTGGTCCAACACATGGAACATGTCTTTCAATCCTGACAAATCTCATACTCTCACTATGTCTGTCTGAAAGGACCGTTTGGACCCCCCCCCCATCTACTTTCTCAACAATCCTCTGGAAGAAGTCCTTTCTTTCAAGCTTCTGGGTCTCACTATCTGCCATGATCTTTCCTGGGAAAGCCACATTTCCAACCTGGCCTCCATAGCCAATCGCCGACTGGGAATCCTCCGTCGTGCAAAGTCCTTCCTCGGCCCACCTGAGCTCCTGACCACATACAAAGCTTTTATCCGCAGCCTGATGGAGTACTGCTCTCCCCTCTGGTCTGGTGCTCCTGCCTTTCACCTTTCTCGGCTCCACGCTGTAGAAACCAAGGCATTTCGGATCATTGGTATCTTCCGCGATGAGGCTGAGTCTTTGGGCCTCTCTGCCTCTCTGCCTCTCTGCCTCTCTGCCTCTCTGCCTCTCTCTCTCTCTCTCTCTCTCTCTCTCTCTCTCTCTCTCTCTCTCTCTCTCTCTCTCTCTCTCTCTGCCTCTCTCTCTCTCTGCCTCTCTCTCTCTCTCTCTCTCTCTCTCTCTCTCTCTCTCTCTCACCGTAGGCAGATCAGTGGTCTTTCTGTCTTCTACCATCTCCTCTTCGGTCTCCCCCCCCACCCCTCCTCCCACTCTATCTGCGATTTCTCCCCATCATATTTCCGCAGGGTACTCAAGGTCCGCCAATAACCCCCTTCTGGTAAAACTACCAAAATCACGAATCACTGCTCACCTTCACTCTTTCATTCCTCTTTTTCCCCACCTTTGGAATATACTCTCACACTCTGCCCAATCCCATTCTTCCCTCCAGGCCTTCAAAACAGCTGTTCACCACCAGCTCTTGTCATCCCCATCTAAAACCTCGATCTTTTCTACCCCCATTAATCCACCCCAAACCTGCCACCTTCAAATTCCCTGCTTTCCTTCCTGAAAGTCCCTGTTATGTCCATCTTGTATATCCCGTGTTCCCCACCCCATCCCAGATATAATGTCTCTTTTCCCCACTGTTTTATCCTTCCTTCTCCCACCACTCTTGTCTCGTGCCCCCCTTGCTGTGTGTTGTGTCTTAGCTCTCATACGAGCCTCGACAAGGTATACAAAAAAATGAATAAAAAAAAAAATAGTCAACCAATGGCTTTTCTTCTGACTTGGATGTTTTGTAAGGATCCTTTCGAGCGACTCACTATACATGTGAGGGTTTGATACTGTATTTAATTGTTTGATTTGAATGCACAAGCATGTTCACACATGCTGGGGTTGCTGACCTCCTGTTATTGTGGAGCAAAATGCTATTACTAACGAGTGTAGGTGTTTCATGATCGTAGTTATGTTAATGTGATTCCAACACATTCATTGTTTTCCAGAAGATTGTGAAATGCATGTTTTGAAATGCACCTTTAACTCCATGGATAACTCATCAATTTGAAGGTAACCAGCCTTCCTCTTTTGTACAGGGTGTTCCAAAAAGACCTGGATAACTTTGATTGTTAATATATTTAGAACCACAAAAGATATAATGATACCCTACGAGTTCTTGCCATGTTTGCATCCACCAGTGCGCATGCAGCTGTGATCCGAGAATGAAGATCCTGCAGGTTTGCCACCTTGGAGTTGTAGACAACATCTTTGACAAACCCTCAAAGGGAAAAAAAATCAAGGGAGTTATGTCTGGTGATCGTGGGGGCCAGGCGGTTGATCCGTCTCGGCCAATCCAGCGACCTGGAAATTTTTCATTCAGGACGGCTCGAACAACTAGGACCTCGTGAGGGGAGCGCCGTCCTGTTGAAAAATTATATTGGGTTGCAGGTGGTACTAAATATATTAAGAACCAAAGTTTTCCAGGTCTTTTTGGAACACCCTGCACTTTTATAAAATATCTTCCATTCTTCTCCGGAAGATGGAGCCTCATGGAAGAGCAAGGTGACGGAGAGCATAAACTGTTCTTGGGCAGCAGGGCAACTCTTGGACAAAACGAACATGAACTTGTACTTCCGGGACTGAGTGCATTTGAGTTGGATCGTGCAGTGCTTTTGTTCCACTTGATCAAAGATATGTTTTCGGACCAGATCTGTCGTATCTCTGTCTTTTTGTCCCTGTGTTGTTTGTTTTCAGACATTTTTTCCATGTTTAACCAAATCTTGTGGTGTTTTGTCGAATTTGTGTCCTTGTGAATGTCTGGCAGTCTCGCAAAGGAAAATATTATGGTTTTGGATGGGGGATGATTTGCGATGTTGGTGAACAGATGTCTTGAAGACCTGGAGGGAAGAATGAGAATTAAGAGAATGCAGAGGTTGGCTCCACATTTGGGGGCGGGAGGAGAGAAGAAAGGAAAAAGGAACAAAAGAGTGGAGGTGAGCAATGATTCTGGATTTCAAGAGTTTCAGCAGAAAGAGGTTGATGGAGAACCATGTGAGCCCTGTATAAACGTGGGGGGGGGGGGGGGGGAAGAGGACAAAGCAAGGAAAGAGCAGAGGAGTGCAAGACCATAAACAAGATGGTAGAAGACTAGGATTGGTTTCCACGGCATCAAGCTGACAGAGTTAGGACAGCATTGAGGCAAAGGTCTTTTACACTGAGTAGTTAATGTGTGGAATGGTTTCTCGAGAAAGGTGGTCGCAGCAGAAACAGTAGATAACTTTAAAGTGTAATGGGATAGCACTTGGGAAAAATTGGAATAGCAAATTACAAAAGCAAATGTAAAACATGTGGAGTACCTTGTTTTAAGTGGGTTTAAATTGGTGCAAACTTGTGATGTTGTTTTCATGGCACACAGGACCCAGATGCTGACTTTACCTGGAAAAGTGGACATTCTATCAAGCACTTCCAGTCAATCTTGGGAACAAGCGTGAGAAGAAAAAAAATTTGAAGTGATCTGATTTGCAATGAATCAAGTGACATTAATGTTTGTTGTATAATATTCATGTTTTTTGAAATTGGTGTGAATAATAAATGTTTGTTGATAATAATGATCCTATCTATTATATAATGTGAAGTGTGAGTTTGTCTGTCCGTGCATTTGTGCGTTTGGCTGTCTCCCGTTTTCAGCGGCCGCTTCCCGCCCTGTGTTTGAAAAGCTCCACATACAGGCAAAGCTCAACATTCAACCAGAAGATGAACAACATGCCAAATGAGATACATTTAAACGTACAATACAACATGGAACCACAGTTTGTTTATTTACAGTGCATAAAGACATGACCTTGGCTGACATGGTGGCCTTGACGAACGCACATCCGCTTCTAAGCTGTCTCGCCTGGGTTTGAATCTCGGCCCAGCTATAAACTGTCACCCCAGTGTTTCACAGGCTGGTAGTGGGCATGGGGGGTGAGCGAGTTATCAGCGGCAACTTGACCAAATTGCAAATTCCTGTCTAGACTATTGCTGGGAAGACAATGGCAAACCACCCAGTACAATTCCCTTGCTGTGGAAGTTGCTTCGGTGGCACCGATGCTCTGTAAAGATTATATTCCATCAAATATCAAATAAAAGTGATGACTGAATAGTGAAAATAAACAGATGTTTGGTACTACAGAACTTCAATATGGATACAAACAAACATGACATAATAGTGACCGAAGCTTTTTGTGCTGCACTCTTCAGGGTAAAAAAAAATCGCAGCAAGTGAAGGAGGAAGTGAAGGCGCGTGCTTTATACGCAGGTCTCAATAAGGTACACGCTGATTGGTTCAACCGTAATGACGTCACGGTTAATCCGAACACCCATTGGTCGGCTCATCATCTTCACCTCGAGCTCCCATTGGCTGGAGCAGAGTTCATCGATGATTGACGTTTGCAACCGCATCCTGGAGAGAGGGTGGATGGGTTTCCCCTCAGGTCCATTCACCATTTGTTACCGTACTTTCCTTGATCTTTCCATGCTGAAAGAGACGCAGAGATCGTAGAAATTCCTTTTGACGACATAATATTGGATCGGTGGTAAGGATGAACGTTGCTTCCAACATACGTCAATGAAACGAGCTCCGACCTCGGCTCAATATCCTGAACATATCTGCATTGTACTGGTCTGCACAGATAGGGTCAGCAACCAGGTGCTTTGTAATGGCAGATGAAGCAGGTACAGTGGCCGGTGGTTGCTGGATATTTCTACATACTCACACTGATTGTGTTCGAGCCCTCACAATCTTTCTTCGAATTGCCAAGTGGATGTGTTGTTTGATCCGATCAGCCAATCTTAGTGTTGTGCGGCCCATGTCGGCACTTAAACTCATAAATAACATTGCTGGTTTGTGAGGTGGGTAGCAGCACATCCTTGTTTACTGACGTCAGCAAACGGCGAGAAGTAAAGATTACTCGGGGTTGCACAGCCAGAAACGTGTTAGACACAATATGTTTGATTTGTACTTCAAACCTTCGTGATGATTGCCCTTTCCAGGGCATCCTGATATAGACTCGACATTTGTCCGGACCAATCTTCTGATCTTTTGTCGTGTTTAGAAACTTGTGCACGTATCTCTTAACTATATGCTCAGGATAACCATTCTCACCGAGTATATTCATGATTTTGTCAATTTCAGCAGGAAGATTACAAGGTGAACAAATCCTCTGTGCTCTGTTAACCAGGATATTGATCAAGGCAATTTTGTATCTCATGGAACTGTAGGAGTCCCAGCGAGTATACTGCCCTGTGAAAGTCGGCTTCCGGTAGATGGATGTGAAACCAAGGTTGGATCTGTCAACCAACACATCCAAAAACGGTAACGTGTTTGACGATTCCAGCTCCGTGGTAAACTTCAGCGCTGGATGTTGAGTGTTGAGCCATGCCTGGAAATTGTCGCATGCCGTCCGAGACTCAGACAAAGCAAAAATGTCATCAACATACCGATAGTATACGATGGGGGAATCGTCCCCTTGCTGACCAGTAAGTTTCTGCATTTCATGATAGCCCACAAAGTCATTTGCAAGAGCTGGGCCTAATGGAGAACCTATGGCCAGACCGTCCGTTTGAACATACATCATGTTGTTAAAACTGAAATCCACCTCCCTTGTTGCTGTGTTCATTAATTCAACGAAGACGTGTTCCGAGATCATCGGTTGTTCCACATCGGTGTGATACAGCAAATGTGCGCATATCTCAATCGTCTCCGTCAATGGGACATTCGTGAACAAGCTTTTAATATCAAAGGATGCCATGATGTTGTGCTCACTTGTCGGTGTTAAATAATTATGTTCTTAATCAATCCACTCATGGCATACCAAAACCACCACTGTTTCACGTGAATGAGAACTTTTTGAAAGTCAAGTAATTCATGGGAAAATGAATAATTATCAGTCGATTAATTGATTCATCAATAAATCAAAAACACCCTTTATGGACAAATCACTTGGTCACTGTCATGTCCAAATATCAGCTTCCTCGCTCAAAAGGTGCCTGAGATGTTGCCAGGATGAGAAATAAAATAAGTAAGCAGTTAATAAATCCATAATAATTAAGTAATCAATCAATTAATCAATTAATAAAAAACACCGTTTTTGCCAAAGCACATCTTCACTTTTTTCCCCAAATTTCAGCTTCCTAGCTCAAAGGATAGCTGAGATATCGCCCGAACAAACAAACAAACAAACAAGAAAACAAACAAACGGAGTGAAAACCGACTCCTCCATGTTTTCGGCGTCCAGCAATGGCGTCATGCATCGCCTGGATATGGAATTGGGAAGGAGCAGTATACAATATGTACAGAAATCCAAACACGTGGAGTTTTATACACAACATACTGATGTAGGTATTTGAGGATCATGTCCATATCCGTCAAGCTTTGTGACGTCATGAAATTGCTAATTGCGTAAGTGTAAACTATGGACTTCTTTTACATGTGTTCACTTTCAATGAGTGGTGGAAATATTCCAACTTGAGAAAGTTTTATACACCGCAAAATGGCACAGTCGATAGCCATTTGCAGCGGGACTCTTGAGTATGTCCTGTAATTTTGAAAATTGCCGGAGAAAACTAAATAACTGAAAATTATGTACAGAAATGATTTTTTTTTAATCAGGCAATTGTGTCAAGAAGAAGAAGAAGAAGAGAAGAAGATCACCCTTTTGGTGAATCTCACGTGTTTCTGGTATCACCTGAGCATCTGTTAAACAAAAACTAATTTTTACCTCCGGTTTGTTATCATAATTGTCTTTATTGGTTTCTAGTCTCCAAAAAATATCAGTAAATGAAAATAAATTGTTTCCCCTTTCAATTTGGTGAATATACCCATGATCCAATGTGAACGAATATGGTGACCTCCATTGTGGTGACGTTCGTGATGACGTATCGACACAGTTTCCAAACACGATTGACGATTGGTATAGAGTTCATTTTTCTTCTTCATTTTGGTTCTTTCTCTGACTTATGTACACTAGTGCGGGCGCGTACGTGCAAAAAATAAATAAATAAATAAATGAAGAAGAAGAATTGTGCCGTCAATATCCTGATGTCATAGCACCGTGTCCTGTCATTGGTTGACAGTAGGGTGAATATACTGGTTCTGGCTCACTTTTCCCCATGTAAATGAATGGGGGATTTTCAGCGATTCATATTTTTTTTCCCTAAAAATAAACCCCCTTTTTATCCCAAGGTATATTTATTTGTCTCCCCTTTTAACCTGGGGACACTTTTTTTTTCAAATAATCCATACAATAAGATAAAGATTTGTTCAAGGTGATTCGAAAGAAATATCTGAAACATCTAAGCCTCGGGACACTCTTTATCAAATAACCGATGCATATTGTTTAGCTCACTCATTGAACCTATAAAGATTTGTTCATTCTCAAATTCCTTCAATAGTTTAATTTTCTTTGCACAATAATCCCCATCTAAAATATTGAAAAACAAAACATTTGAATCTTTATATTTTTTAAGATACCCCTTTTGTGCCATTACGAAATGATAAACTTCTCTTAATGATCTCATCTGGCCACCGCCCGAGTTGCAAATCATTTTTGTACATAAACCACGCCATAAAAAAAGTTTTGTTTCAAATGTTTTCAGTTCGTGTCATGAAAATGAGGAAGTGTTTTTTTTTGACACGGTCGTGCTGTGTGAATGAGGAAGTGTTTTTGGACAGTCGTGCTGTGAAAAAATAGGAACTATTCTGTGAGATAAGGTCTCGTGTTTATATTTTATCTCAGAACACGAACTGAAAACATTTGAATCAAAACCATTTTAGGGTATTTTAAGTATGTTTTAAAAATGATTCATACAATTTGAGAATATATCTCCCAGTTCTTTTCCAAGCTGTCTCTCCCGAAGCGTCATTTCCTGTGGCCACACCCAATGATTAAGCAATCTCCTCATCGTTGCTTTATAAGTGATTCGCCAGACAAAGTTTCTGTCAGACGGGATTTTCATTTTTACAACCGAGACATGAGCGATCTTTCTTCCGCGAACAAAACAGCTCAACACAAAGTTGGTAAGCCTGTGTATAGGTTCCTCTTTGAACGATGAAGCAATTGATTATAAATTAAATCGTGATAATTCTGATATATATATATATATATTTTTTTTTTCTTGGCAGGTCCTTGGAAGAAAAGCAGTTTACATATCACGACTAGGTGCATGAAATTAATGCTCTTATTGAAGAGGTCAATCATCTTAGAAGAGAATTGAAAAACATTTTTAAAGACTGACACGACGTCTTATCACGGCCTCTGATCTTTTTGCCATCTTGTACCAATGGTAAAAAAAACTGAGACATGGACTCACTCTCTTCCGATGAAGATAACAGCTCACTACAAAGTTGGTAAGTTTGTGTATGGTTTCCTCTTTGAACGATGAAGCAATCGATTATAAATTAAATCGTGATAATGCGAAAATATATATTTTTTCCTGGCAGGTCCTTGGAAGAAGTGGAGTTTACATATCACGATGAGGTGCATCAAATGAATGCTCTTATTGAAGAGGTCAATGATTTTAGAAGAGAATTGAAAAACATTTATAATGACTGGTACGAAGTCTTATCACGGCCTCTGATCTCGAATAAATTAAACCAATGGTGAGACACGTGTGTGTGTGTGTGTGTGTGTATATGTGTGTGTGTGTGTGTGTGTGTGTGTGTGTGTGTGTGTGTGTGTGTGTGTGTGTGTGTGTGTGTGTGTGTGTGTGTGTGTGTGTGTGTATATGTGTGTGTGTGAATAGATATATATAGATATATATATATATATATATATATATATATATATATATATATATATGTGTGTGTGTGTGTGTGTGTGTGTGTGTGTGTGTGTGTGTGTGTGTGTGTGTGTGTCTCTTTCCATGTCTGTTTGTCTCTCTCTATCTCTCCCTGTCTGTTTCTTTGTATCTCTCTCTGTCTGTCTTTCTACCTACCTCTCTCTGTCTGTCTCTCCATCTATACCCTTGACTCATTATTAATTTTTTTTTTCAGCTCTTCTTCTTCAATTGTTGAACACATCAGCTGTTCTTCAACACATCAGCTGTTGAAGCAATCTGGTACAACACATGATTTTCTGGAGGTAAATGTTTCTGAATTATTATTTAGTTATTTGTTTATTAATATCACTCTCTCTTTGGAATGTCGTCTTATGTTGGTTGCATCATTAGTTTGGACGCGGTTTTACCAGTACACTGGAATTCATTTTATTGGCCTTGGAAGGATGACAGGCTGAGTCGGCCTCCTGGTGTGTTAATTCAGTGGTCAACGAGGCTTGAACTTAGAACCAACACCAGGCTTACTCATATTACCATGTAATTATCTTTATAAAACCTAATTATTATCCACTTTTTGTTTCAAAACAGAATATGGTGTCTGAGTTTCGAAATCACAAGACATCTGAAGAAGATTGCTGGGAAAGATTATACATTCTCGCAAATGAATATTTAATATTTTCAATTTTGATTAATTATATTTGTTTTGTTTACAATTACTTGATTTTGAATTTCAAAAAAAGGATCAAGACATTAAGGAGAGGGAGGGGGTGGGGGGGGGTAGGTGCGCTCCCCCAACGACCCATCACCTCCTC
Source organism: Eptatretus burgeri (assembly GCF_056783735.1). Taxonomy (NCBI): domain Eukaryota; kingdom Metazoa; phylum Chordata; class Myxini; order Myxiniformes; family Myxinidae; genus Eptatretus; species Eptatretus burgeri. The sequence continues at coordinate 110,089,086 of NC_140963.1, forward strand.
ATCCCACCCCTCCCCTCCCCATGTGTGTGTGTGTGGGGAAGGGTGGGGGTGGGATGAGGGAGGTGGTGGCTCAAAGGTGGGGGCGCACAGGGGGATGAGGGGGTGGGGCTTGTGTGGGCGGGGCTTGTGTGGGTGGGGTTTATGTGAGCGGGGCTTCGGTGTGGGCGGGGCGTGTGTGGGCGGGGTTTGTGGGAGGGCGTTTATGTGGGTGGGGCTTGTGTGGGCGGGGCTTCGGTGGGGTTTATGTGGGTGGGCTTCGGTGGGGTTTGTGTGGGCAGGGTTTATGTGGGTGGAGCTTGTGTGGGAGGGGTTTATGTGGGCAGGGTTTATGTGGGTGGAGCTTGTGTGGGTGGGGTGAATGTGGATGACGTTTGTGTGGATAAATGGATGGGTGGATGGGTGGATGAGTGGAGCTTGTGTGGATAATTTTTTAATTAAATAAACATGTTGTGTGTGGGGAACTAATTAACTAATCACTAATTATGTGAATATGATGAATATGGGTGGAGCTTGTGTGGGGTTTGTGTGTGTGGAGCTTGTGTGGGGTGGAGTTTTTGTGTGGAGCTTGTGAGGGGTTTGTGTGTGGTGGGGTTTGTGTGGGGTTTGTGTGGGGTTTGTGTGGGGTGGGGTTTGTGTGGGGTGGGGTTTATGTGGGTGGGTTTTGTGTGGGCGGAGTCAAAAAGGGGCGGAGTCAAAAAATTTCAATTTATCTTTGTCTTTTGTAATTCCTGTGAATAAAATGAACCTAAAATCTCTTCCCCTTCCAAATCATATATCTTATAAGTCCAAGGAACCGTATCTATTACATCAACAATTTTAAAAAGTTCATTCGTCCATCGTTTAGTAAAACCCTTTTCAAAATGAGATTTCCACCTATATATTCTTACGATATCACCAACTTTGAACTTAGGTTTTCTGACATTAATCTCTTTTTCATATTTTAATTTTGTAAATGTTTCTGATGGTTTCATATTTGTTGACGTGTGAATCGTGTCATTATACTTATCCAAAATATCCTGAATAAAAGATGACCATTGTTGTGAACCGAGTTGTGTGAATTTTTTATATAATCTCTCTTTTAAGGTACGATTAAAATGTTCAACAACAACTGCCTTCCCTTCATTAAAGGTACTGTATAATGTAATACTGTTATTTTTTAGAAAATTCATAAATGTCTTGTTATAAAACTCTCTACCCTCATCACTCCACAATTTTTTAGGTTTTCTCTTACTTTTATTAAATATCTGTTGAAAGGCTAACATAAGAGTATTACCTGTTTTGTTTTTTAATGGTACAACCCATGCGTATCTACTCCTCAAATCAATAACGGTTAAAGCATACTTGTACCCCTTATCAATATTGAGTTCAATCAAATCAGCAGACCAGATATAATCAACTTCCTTGGAATAAACTTTCCTTCTCTGAAACTTTGTGAATATTGGTTTATGTAATTCATCAGCTAATTGCTCTTCAGTCTTAATGACATCATTAGAGCCTATAAGTTTTTTGAATTTCCAAGTCCAAGTTTCAATTTAGCACTGATCATCTTCTTCACAATGAACCGATCAACTTTTTCTCTCAAGGTTGGATTTTGTATCAGAGACAAATTATACAACATTTCTCTATCGGCTTCATGCTTTTCTTCCAACGTTGTGGTATTCCCATAATCAATATCGTGTCTCATGCACACTTCATCAACTCTATTGATGGGTTTACTCCAGGATTTAGGATTGTCTGCCTCATCTAATCTTTTATCCAAGTTTGTGCCTGGACCACAGAAAGAATACCCTGGAAGATGTAATTCCCCTGGTATTCCAGTAGTTGTAAATTTACTCCCTGATAAAAACTTTTGTATATCTCCTCGTTTGTGTTTGGAGATAAATTGATTTTTTTTTGAACCACACACCGAACATATACCTTTTTGTATAACCCTGTTATTTTTACTTTTAATATATGAAATATTTTTAGTATTAGTTTTCTTTTTACATTTGAGACAATAACTCATTTATTTATGTGAAAAATTCCTGCAGAGTGCAAAAACCTTTTTAGTTTCCAACATGCACATTTGAATCTTAATTTTTAAACATAAAGAATCCTTAGAAATGCCTTCACTCTCTCCTCCATTTATTTAAGAAAAAAAATGAAAAACTTGAATTAAAATGAATAGCTTGTCGATGTCAATAGTCTTGTCGAAAATATGTCAAATAGACTTGTCAATTCTTTGTTTTCCTCCTCGGTGGGTTGAGTTATTTTCTGTAATACCTCCAATCTTCTTTTAATCTCATCGGTTTCCATATTTTCATATTTATTTCGTCTCGCTCTTTCCTCCCTCTCCTTCTTTCTTCTCCCTCTCCTCCTTCTCTCTCTTCCCCTTTTCCTCCTCTTTCTTCTCCCTCTCCTCCTTTTCCTCCTCTTTCTTCTCCCTCTCCTCCTTCTCTTTCTTCTCATTTTCCTCCTCTTCCCTCTCTTCTTCAACTCCTTCCTCATCCCTTATTATCCTTGAATCGCTTACACCCCATAGAATATCATACATATATTCATCAGGATTTCTTGTTATTCCTGTATCCAAAATAATTTTTTTTACAACAGGAAACCAATAAAATTTCTTTTGAATTTCTAAAAGAGCCTTACCTTTTATTAACTTTATAATTTTTTCATTATTTAACATTCTAATTAAATCTAAAGTTGTCGGTTTATCAACATCAGCATAATGCCAATCTTTTATTGAAAATACCTCATTCTTATGTTGTAGAACATATTTATTAAAATACCGAATACCCTTTTCTTGAAGGTATGCTTGGACACAGAAATGATAATTTTCTTGAAGCCTTCTTGCTGTCATTTATGTATTAGAAATATATGTTAGAATAATATTATGGCACGAAACACCTCCCCATATTCCCATAGTTAAATCATTTTGTATTTCCTTACTTATTATATATAATCCTGTTTTTTCTGTTTTCATGATATAAACAAGGGCAAAACCATTATTATATTTACCCTTATTAAATTCTTTTATTTGTTGTTTACTAACCGTGGCCCCACAAAACTCATTCTCGATACCAAGTGGATAATATTCTTCCTTACGAGACTGATTTAATTGTTCCAGGTCTTCGAGGTTAATTTTAAATGACCAATTATACCCTAAATCATTCATATCATACCCCCATTGTTCTATTCTCACACAAACGATACGCCCTTCTTTATAAAAATTTATTTTAATTCGAACTGTGAATTCTGTATGACCTGGAGATAATATCAACACTTCTGTATCTTTGGAATACACGGGCGTTTTATTTAAGGATATATATTGTGATAAATCGCTTAATCTCACCAAGTCATTCGCGTCAGTCGGGCTTGGATAATTTTTTAATTTATAAGCATTTTTCATGTTAATATGTTTGGTTATATTATATTTATGTCGTTCAGCCTGTGCCTTTGTGTAATAATTTGATAAATCAATATCCAGTTCTTGAGATACACCAAAGATAGAACCATCTTTACCAACATAAGTCATTTATATTAGATTAAAAATAATATCATAAATTTTTTTATTTTTGTTGAGTTGAAATAACACATATAGACATAATTGACCACAACACTTGGAATTTAATTCTTGGACTTGAAATGTTTGATAAACACCATTCTGTAAGAATTTTATGACTTCAACAGGTGGTGGAAGACCAAAACTATCAAAATAATATTTGTCTTGACTATTAAAAATACAAACCCAATGAGAACCGTTCCCATTATTATCTTCTAAGTTCATAATAATATTCTTTGTATGTTTCGGCACATTTGTTAATTCATCTCTCATACAAATAACCACATGATGAATTTTTAATTTCTTACAATATTTGACAAGTTGTAAATTTGATGTTGTATTCTTTCCAAATTCTTTAAACCACTCATCAATGCTCATTTATTTATTAGAAAGATATAATCCATTACCTCTTTTCGTTAATTTTACACCTGCTTGTGCTATAGAAGAAAGCATATCTCCAACTAACAATCTCGCTTTATCAGGCAGACCTTCAAGTTTTTCAGCAAAATCTACAATTACACCACTTCCACTAATTTGTTTCTCCAACTCTTTGTTATGTCTTTCCAATTCTTTTTGAGCCTGGAGTTGAGCCTTCCTTTCGTTGGCAGTTTTCACCGCTGTTGAAATACCACCCGTCAATGCTCCAACCGCACTTAAACCAGCAAATAAAGGAATTAGAAATGGGAGAAATCCTCCACTCGTCTCTCTTATTGAATATTTTTTCAACATTGGTTTTGTCATTTTAATTTTAAGTGAGCCAGTGTCATTCAAGATTTTAACCTGTTCTCTTGTGAGCAGAACATCAATTCTTACTGCTCCTTTTCTCTGAATTGTATTAACGTTAATCGTACAAGGCTTTTGATTTTGAACACAAGATGATAGTTTATGAAGATTGATTTGATTAACATATACCCCAGTTGGTACTTTGCCACTCATTTATTTAACAAAAAATTATGTGAGACTAATCATCACACCATTATCTGTATTAATCTGCAATTCTGTTTCTTCCAAAAGCAAACAATATGTATCAACTTCTTCACTCTCTCCTCTTTCAATGTATGGGGAAGTATCCACTCGATTAGACTTTAAAGTTTCCTTTTGAGCGCTCAGGTCAAACGCATAGATTGTATACAAACTTTTAAATGCTGTCATATCCAAAATAGGTTCTTTATTTCCATTACTTTCACACACCTTTTGGTAAGACTTGTATGCTTCAGCAAAATCATTTTTTTCCCCAATTAATTTCCAATCTATCTCGTGGATAAAATGTTCCATCTAGAGAAACGCGAAGTTGTTTCACCTTAGCATTATCACTCAATGCATTATTCTTATCAGTCGCAGTATCACCATCTGGCTTTTTAAAAATGATCCACAGATATCGTGGCTTTCCTTCCAGAACACCCAAATTCCACGTGCAAGTAGTTTGGTTGAGTTTAACTTGTTGACATCTTCTTTTGAGGTATGATACACTGAGTGGTTTCTTTGAGTTAAGTCTTCTATTCAACATCTCTTCTGTTTTAAGATTAGGAGTATATTCACTGATATACCAACTCATTTCTTCAATTACAAATTTATTCTGATCACCAAAAGCATTACCAACACCAAAAAGCAATCGATTTTCATTATCATTCCTTTGTAGTTGAAATCTAATTTTAAGACCATACAGAACTTTATCATGATCACAAAATCCAAATATACCTTTAAGAGGAACTGCCACAGTAAAACTATTTTCTGCTTTTGTATCATCATTATACATTCCTTTCCTTTGAGTATATCCAGGGTCTGTGTTTGTTCCCGTTGACATATCAGGAATAAAACCTTCGACAGACCCCTTTCCCATTCTATCACTGAATGTATAGAGTGTAAATTTCATCATTTCAGATACAGCAGAGACATAATCAACCGCTTCAACTTCTTGTGTTCCAATATACAAACGCACACTATCAAACATTTTCCAGAAGAAATCATTTACAAGTGTAGCGTTTGTGTTAGTCGCAGCCTTAGTGAATTTAAATTTACACAACAAGAAACTTTCGGATAGATTCAAATAAGTTTGTTGATTATTTATTTCAAAACTTTTTGTACCATTCGTATTCCAGTCTGTTCCAGTTATTGCATTTACCTTGATGTAATCTTCTTTTTTAGTGGAGTTTGAGATAATAATAGTATCATCCAAATCATAGATACTATCAATTGCTTCCATACTTGTATTTATTTAGGAAAAAAGATGTTAAAACTTTTGAAACCCTGATCCAAGTATTCGAATTATTTTCTGTCGTTCTTGGGGGGACAACTGAGTTTTGCCTTTCTTAATTTCTTTTATTGCTTGTAATTTATGAGATTCCTTCTGGGCATCTTTTATGCTCTTTACAGCACCTGCTACATTTCCCACAGCAGAAGCAGTTGAACCAATTAGATCTTTATGTTTAAGAATAGTTGAACCAATACCCATAAGAGTATCAATTATCCCATCTCCTCTAAATTGATGTCCAACACCCCTTTGTCTCTTAGGTTTATAGTATCCTCTACCAAGATACATACCTTCACCCTTGTAGTATGGGGAAAGGAACATCCCATCCCCTGTAATTATTTTATATTTTCCCAACTCGTGTTTCCTCACAATAACCATCGTATTTATTTATTGGAAAACTTCACGTAGGTGAATTCTGATGGATATAACTTCTCCATTAAAAGAAATCATACGATTATCTTGGTCGGTTATCCTAAAATTTACTCTGTGTATGGTTTTTCCTGACACAGGGAGATAAACCAAATTTTTGGGTTCCATATTGAATTTATAACCAATTGGGGTTGAGTATGCGCTGAATGAAAATATTGCATTTGTTTTTTTTCCATCATTATAAGCACCATCAATCAAATCACAGTGAATTAACACCGAATTTATTCCTGAGGATATTTGAATGACATTATCACTGTAAAACGTCCCATTAGTTTCAATATTTTTTGAGGAGAAACCCAATAACTCTAAATGAATTATCAATTGTGAAATCAACCTTGTAGTTATTTTTAACTTTAATCGTTGATTTTGAAGTATGTTTTTGAATGTCTATAACAATATTTTTTGGTTCATCACCCTGTTCTTTCATAAGACGAGCAATTTCGGAAGATATTTGAGAAATCTCATATGCTCCGGGTGAGACTGTTATCGTTTTGTATCCACTTCCGGGATTATAACTAAACTTGTCATTTTTATCAGTTATATTAAATAAGGTATTATAAGTTTCCATGGACAATAAAGATGCCTCATATTCTTTTGTTGGGTCAAGTTGTAGTGGGTATGGAAATGAAGATGTGTGGTCGCTTGTTGTGAAATTGAAACTAAGGATTGTGCTTCTCATCTTATTTAATATGAGATAAAATGTCTTTATATTGATATTTATTAATTATTTTCATGTTCATCAACTGGTCTAAAATGGCTGATGCTTCATGAAAACAATTGTTATTTCCAGCCTTCTTACTACCTAACAACAATCACAGTCTATTAACTAATTGCGATGGGTCATTTGGAAGAAAACTAATACCTGAACCAAGGATACTTGGTTCTTGTGTTGATTCTTGTGTTGTGTGTTATATCTTGTGTTGATATTTCCCTGAAAATCACATCCATGAATAATATATAACAACAATCCTTTGAACATTTCTATAATACGTTCAGTTTCTTCCCTTGTAAGGAAAGGTGTGTTATCACCCTCATACTGTACATTCATTTCTCTAATCAATCTTGTAAAGTAATTCATTTTTGGTGTAAATCTAAAAGAATTATTTTCCTTTTTATATTTTTTATTATCATTAATTAGAAGATAATCACAGAATATACATTGTTTATAGGCTTTTGACTCTGTGTTTAATCCCCGTCTTTCACACGCAGGACAATTCTCAAATTTGTCATATGGAGAATCAGGAAAGTCTAGCATATTTATAAAGTAAAACTTTACTTAAACTGAAATTCATCTATACTTTCAGTTGTATATTGACTCATATTTAAGAATATTACCATCGATATCAATATACTTTTTTTCATTACCAGATTCAACGACAACATTTTTTATATTAAAGGTAATTTTAAAATGATCGTTAACTACTATTGAACGAAATGTCATGTCACCTGATATATTAACATCCTTTATTTCATCAGGATTTACATCTTTAGGGTTGTTGAAAAAAATACAAATTTCTCCTTGCATATTACAGATGGTCTTATCTTTTCTTTCTAAAGCTTCATCCATAAGGTTTTTGTTTTTTGATACTTTTTCTTGTTTCATTGCTTTTTCTAGTTTTGAATATATTACCAGAAGGAGAGGAGAAACTTTTGTTAGAGATACTTTAATTGATGTTCTACCAGGTATACTAAAAGCCCTTCCACTGAAGGAAATTGAAGAACTCATATTATTTACCATAATAGTTTTTATCCAATAGTTGTGATATTTATCTTTGTTCAATTTTACATCCTTGACATATTTCTCAGTATCTTTAACAAATGAAGAGATTGATTGAAACTTGTCTTTTGTGTCTTGAAACATTGTATTTATTAAGTGAAATCGTTGGAGGATAAAATGGTTTTAAGCACAGATTCACCTGTAAAATAAACGAAATTTTCATCAAGAAAATTTTAGTTTAAGCAAAGATTTATTATATAAATATGGTGAATACAACATACTGCGATGTTTGTAATCACAAATATAAACATTATAGAAAACACCTCCGAACCAACAAACACACATTTAATCTATTTCATAAAATATCTCCTCTTGAGTTGGAAAGAAAACATTGTGATATCTGCTCAAAGGATGTTTTGAAGAGTAGTTATAATAGACATCTTCAATCACAAAAACACAAGCAAAATGAATTTAAAGTAAAGGGAGACTATTATATTGAAAACACTGATGGGGCATTTAAAGGGCATATAAAAATGAGGATTTTTCAATTTGGAGAACCCGGTCCATCATCAATAGCTGAATCAATTGAAATAGTGTAACCTGATGTTGAAAAAGTTATTAAAAAGACATTAAAAGAAATGAAAACTTTAAAGTTTTATATGGGAGTGAAAATGAATATGAAAAGACAAGATGAAGAACAAACTCCTTATATGAGAACAGATCTTCATTTTATAACATCATTTCAAGATTTTTTGAATGGTGGGGTTTATGAAGAACTATCAAAACAAGAGGAGGATGTTGATAATACAGTGGTAGGAAGTGGATTCAATATTAAAAAAAAATCATCTTTTTAGATATACACATTCTAAAATCAAACCCTCTTAAAGCTTCTTCTTATATTGAATTACCAAAAGAAATAAAACTAAAGAAGGCAGTTGTTAATATTAAGAACAATGATAATAAATGTTTTCTCTGGTCTGTTCTTGCTCACTTTCATCCACCAAAATGTAATTCAGAAAGAGTAAAACAATATATGAAATATGAGAATACCTTGGACATTAAAGATTTTAAATTCCCAATGCCACTAACAGATATTCCTAAATTTGAGAAAAAGAATAATCTTTCTATTAATGTATATGGATTAACGGATACAAACAAAGTTCAAATATTAAAAATTTCAAACTATAAAAATGAAGAAACACACATTGATCTTTTATATTTTAGTGTTGGAAATAATTCACATTACACATACATCAATAATTTATCAAGATTAATCTCTTCTCAGGTATTCAGAACAGCAAACAAAATATATCCTTGTAAGCGATGTCTTAATTCATTTCATACAAAAGAACGATTAGAACAACATTCAAAATATTGTAGTAATCATAAATCAGCTGTAATTACAATGCCTAAACCTGGTGAAAAGATTTCTTTTGAAGATTATAATAAATCTATCATGCACCCATTTGTGGTATACGCTGAATTTGAATGTATCCTTAAAAAGATAAATACTGCTTCTCCTAATCCAAAAGAAGCATATACAAATAAATATCAAAAACATATTCCTTGTGGTTTCTGTTATTATATCAAATCATCTGTTGGAGAAAAGTATAACAAACTTGAACATTATAGTGGAAAAAATGCTTCACAAGAGTTTGTAAAACGATTAGAAAAGGATTGTAAAAGACTCACTAAATTAATGAAAGAAACAAATGAACCGATGAAATTAACCAAAGAAGAAAAATTAGAATTTAGAAAGAACAATATCTGTCATATTTGTGAGGGGGAAATTAAGGAGTCTAAAATTAGGGATCATTGTCATCTTACTGGTAAATATAGAGGTCCCGCTCATTCCTGTTGTAATCTTAATTATAAATTACCTTCTTTTATTCCAGTCTTTCTTCACAACAGTGCCAACTATGATACACATCTATTTATAAATGAACTCTCAAAAACACCAGGGAATATTTCTGCCATAACAAACACAAGTCAAAAGTATATTTCATTTACAAAAATGATATTCACAAAACCTTTAACTCGTATTAGGTTTCTAGATTCTTACAAGTTTATGGGAACACCACTAGCCTACCTCGCATCAAATCTAAGCTCCACGGATTCTTTTCCAAATCTTAATTCATTCTTTCCAAAAGAGGAAATTCTCACTAAAGAGGAAATTCCGATTAAAGAGAGAATTCAAAGTAAAGAGGAAACTCTAATTAATGAGGAAATTAATGAAGAAATTCTAACTGAAGATGAAATTCTAAATATAAAGAAAATTCGAACAATGAATGAAATTCTAACTAAAGAGGAAATTCAGATTAAAGATGAAATTCTGATAAAAGAAGGAATTCTCACGAGAGAAGAAATTCAAACAAGGAATGAAATTCAAAGTAAAGAGAAAATTCTTACAAGTAAGGGAATTTATCCTTATGATTATATGGATTCATTTATGAGATTTAAAGAAACACAACTTCCTTCAAAAGAAAATTTCTATAATAACCTTTATGAAGAAGAGATAAGTGATAAGGAATATAAACACGCACAAGAAATATGGAAAATATTTAAGATAAAGAACCTTGGAGAATATCATGATTTATATCTAAAAACAGATGTTTTATTGTTAGCTGATGTGTTTGAAGCTTTTAGATCACTCTGTCATAATAAAAATTGTTATGGATTAGATCCTGCCCACTATTTCACAGCTCCTAGTTTAGCTTGGAGTGCAATGTTGAAAATGACAAAACAAGATATAGATTTAATCAGTGATGTTGATATGCTTTTGATGAAGTCCAAGAGAGGTGGAATATCACAAGTATGTTCAAAAAGATATGCTAAAGCAAATAATAAATATCTTCCAAATTATGATAGTGAAAAAGATAGTAATTATTTGATGTATTTTGATGCTAATAATTTGTATGGATGGGCAATGTCTCAATCTCTGCCTTATGGTAAGTTAGAGTGGGTGGAAGAAAAGGATTATGAAAAGGCTTTGATGAATATTGTTATTTCTTCTCAAGAGGAATTGAATGACGAAGAAGAAGGTTATTATTTTGAAGTTGATTTGAGGTACCCGAGTGATCTTCATAATAAGCATAAAGACCTTCCTTTTGCATGTGAGAAAGAAATCTCAAAGAAAGAATGGTTCAGTGATTATCATAAAAGTTTTAATATTAAAGGCAAATCAACAGAAAAGTTATTAACAACATTCTATGATAAAGAGGGATATGTTTTGCATCAGAGAAGCTTAAAACAGTTTTTGAGAGAAGGATTGAGAGTAGCTAAAATTCATAGAGTTTTAAAATTTAAACAAAGTCCTTGGGTGAAAAAGTATATTCAATTCAATACAGATATGAGAGCAAATACAAAAGTAAAATTTGAAGGGGACTTTTATAAATCAATGAATAATGCTGTATTTGGAAAGACTATGGAAAATGGTAGAAACAGGCAAAACATTAGATTCGCAACATCTTGGAAAGAAGCTTCGAGATTGATAAATAAACCAAGTTTTGAGAGAGAAGAGGTTTTTTCAGAGAACTTTTCTGCAATTCATATGAAAAAGGAAAGTATTGTAATGGATAAACCAATTTATATTGGAACAGCAGTTCTTGATTTATCAAAGATATTGATGTATGATTATTTGTATAATGACTTAAAGAAAGAGTATGGTGAAAATGTTTCATTGTTGTATATGGACACTGATAGTTTTATCCTAGATATAAAAACTGATGATGTTTATAAAGATATGAAGAAAAATATTGGAGTATATGATACAAGTAATTTCAGCAAGAAGAGTGAGTTATTTTCCAAAAAGAATGAAAAGGTTATTGGTAAGTTTAAGGATGAGTTGGGTGGAAAAGTAATGAGTGAGTTTATTGGATTGAGAGCAAAGGCATATGCTTATAAATATGGTGATCAGATTGATAAGAGGTTAAAGGGAATAAAGAAATATGTAATAAAGAAATCAATAACTTTTAGAAATTATTATAATTGTTTGATGAATAAGAAAGAAGAATATAGGAAAATGAATACAATAAGAAGTTATAAACATAACATATATAGTGAAGAAGTAAATAAAAAGGCATTAGGAGCCTTTGATGATAAGAGATTTATTTTAGATAATGGAATAGATTGTGTTCCATATGGATATTGTATGATAGAGTGAATAGAATAGATTGTGTTTTAACGATGGGAAGATGGGTTAGGGTTTTTTAAGGGCTACCGCCGCGTTTTTTTGCAATATATAAATGGTCAAACCAAGTATTAATCAAACTAAAGAGTGGAGAAAATCTCAGTCTTGGTATATAAATGGAAAACATAATGAATGTGAAAAATATCAAATAAGTCTTATTGAAAAAATAACTAAAACAAAGGTAAATAAAACAAATAAGCGAATCAATTTAAAAAGTAGTAAGTTAGAGGATGTAAAGAAAAAAATGAATATCCTTGAATGGACTGAAAACTTTTATGGTTATCAATTGAACAATGAAAAAACAATTTACTATAATCTCAAAATGATATGTGGCTCAGGAGGTGGTCAAACAAGAGCATTAAGAGAAGTTTATCATTTCGTAATGACACAAAAGGGGTATCTTAAAAAATATAAAGATTCAAATGTTTTGTTTTTCAATATTTTAGATGGGGATTATTGTGCAAAGAAAATTAAACTATTGAAGGAATTTGAGAATGAACAAATCTTTATAGGTTCAATGAGTGAGCTAAACAATATGCATCGGTTATTTGATAAAGAGTGTCCCGAGGCTTAGACGTTTTAGACATTTCTTTCGAATCACCTTTAACAAATCACATTACCACTTTAGTACTTGAACAAATCTTTATCTTATTGCATGGATTATTTGAAAAAAATGTCCCCAGGTTCAAAGGGGAGACAAATAAATATACCTTGGGATAAAAAGGGGGTTTATTTTTCGGGAAAAAAAATATGAATCGCTGAAAATCCCCCATTCATTTACACGGGGAAAAGTGAGCCAGAACCAGTATATTCACCCTACTGTTGACAAATAAATGGCCATAACTTTGGAACCACTTGTCCGATTAATATCAAACCTTGAAAAGGCACGTATTCAGGTCCCCAGCAATATACCTGGCAAGTTTCAATTAGATCGGACCGGTGGTTGTCGAGAAACAGCGGTCACAGACAGACAGACACACAGAGATTGCTGGAATTATAGATAGATTATACATGTTATGTTAAGAACGAACTTTTCTTCCGTTACAAAGTTTGAATGGTGAGATTGCATTGCCATGTCGACTGACTATATGGACACAGCTGAGATTGTGGATCCACTGATGTCGACCCACTGCCACAGTTGTGGACCCACTGTTTGGAAAGGTTCTGGGCTGAAAGGATCGAAACCCAATGAAGAGAGCAGCACAGTTGATGATCTGGACAGTCGGAGAATCATTAAGTTGCTTACAAGTTATTGTTAACGTGCTTCTTCATTTTGAGGTTTGTGATTAAAATAAAGTTAAATCTGAGGTGTTGTAGAATTCGTTTCATTTACAACTTGCTTTTATGGCTGATGTCATGCTTCAGGAAAATAGCTGTTACTGTTCACCAAATGATTCAATTTGTGATGAACATACCCATCATTCCAAGCTTGTTTGGTATTCATAGCATGGCACAGCAGGTGTGAAGAGGTAAATGATGCAGTCCACATAGACTTAACTTGTGTTATGTTCACCACTCTGCACGATAGCTCATGGGCAATGGTGATGACGTCATTGTTCTTGAAAGGTAATATTGCTTCTTGCATTGGTCGGGAAGAAGTAGATAATTGTTAATTGTTCCCCAATGTTTGTCACATCAGATCAGAACCTCGTCCACCAAGCATGGTAACATATATACAGTGGCATGTTCATTCGTTCCTCTCCAAAGTTTTCACATTTTGATGCCACCTAAGTTTATTTCATGACGCTTTCAAATCAAATTTTGTCAAGATTGTTAGGATTGTCAGGAGACCTCACAAACTAGTCCAAAGTGATAAAGCTGAAAAATGCAGATAAAATATGAATAAGTTCGATTAACAGAGACAATCAGATGATTCTCAGTTGCATAAGGATTGAAACACTTTACCTGATTAACCCTAAATCACTTCAGGAGAAAAAAAATTTGTTTGAAAGTTTACAAAATATGTGTAATAGGTTTCACCTGCATATAATCAGTGGTTGAAATTAAAAATTCATCTCCCCCACTTATCCAAGGAGTTTTAACGTGTAATTCACTTGGTCAACCAACAAGGCAAACATGAAGACCAAGGAGCTTTCCAAAGAAGTCAGACATAAAGTGGTGGAGAAGTACCGTTCAGGAGAGGGTTATAAGAAGATTTTAAAGTCGCTCATTATCCCTTTGAGTATGGTGAAATCCATCATGAAGAAGTGGAAGACGTATCATACCACCCAGACTCGACCTAGATCAGGTCGCTCATCCAATCTCAGCAGCCGGGCAAGTAGGAAACTGGTTTGAGATGTCATTGTCAATCAAACAATGACTTTGAAAGATCTGCAAGGCTCTATGTCCAAGATGGGGGTCAGTGTTGATCAATCAATAATATCCTGTTCCGTTCAAAAAGCTGGCGTCGAATGAACAGGTGGCAAGATAGAAGTCATTACTGAAAAAGACACATCGAAAAGCTCGTATGGAGTATACAAAAAGGTATCTTAATGATACTGCAGGAATGTGGAGAAACGTTTTGTGGTCAGATGAGACAAAAATTGAACTTTTTGCTCGAAATTAAAAGCGTTACACCTGGTGCAACCCTACAACTGTACATCACCCAGTCAACACCATCCCCACTGTCAAGAATGGTGGTGGCAGCATCATGTTATGAGGCTGCTTTTTATCAGCAGGGACTGGCCTGCTTATCCGGAAAGAAGGGACAATGGACGGTGCAAAGTACAGGAGAATCCTTGATGAAAACCTGCTTGAGTCAGCCATGAATCTGAAAATGGGTAGAAGATTCACATTTCAGCAAGACAACGATCTGAAGTACAAAGCTAAGTCCACACTGAAGTGGGTGAATAAGAAGAAAATAAATGTTCTTGAGTGGCCTAGTCAAAGTCCTGACCTGAACTCAAATGGACAACTTGAAGATTGCAGTCCATCGACGATCCCCATCAAACTTGGCATAACTCGAACAATTTTCACGTGAAGAATGGACAAAGATTTCACCATCTCACTGTGAAAACCTGGTAGAGACTCGTAACAGTCATTGCTGAAAAAAGTGCTTCCACCAAGTAAGGGTGAGTACTTTTACAACCAGTGAATTTTGATTTGTACATGTTTTTTGCTGGTATTCCTGACATGTAACCTCCTTCAGCTAAATTAGTGTTTAATTTGATCTCTTCAGTTATGAATAACTAAAGTATAAAAATTTGGAAAATAGTTTTTCTACATAATTTTTCTACACCATTCTTAATTTATCTAAATGTGGAAGTATTGCTTGGGGTGAATACTGTTGCAGGCCACTGTACCTCGTGTTGTTATCGGATCCATACATAGATTTTAAAAGATGTGTTGCCCCCCCCCCCCCTGCGAGTCACCTACACATGCGTGTGAATGACGTCACTGCCTTAAAAACGCTGCTTCGCTCTTATAAGAACCACGTGACTGTAATTACCTCTGCCCACTGAAGGTTATGTTTTCACTCCTGTCTGTCTGTCTGTGGTTTTTTTTTTGTACTTGGGCCAAATAATTTTGCCAAGTATTTTAGTCTGTCATGTCTGTTTGTCCATCTGCTTGTCACACAATTTTTTTTCTACAGTTTTTAAGCAATCGTTCTGAATTTTTCTGTGTATGGAGGTGACCGGACAAGGACAGCAAAGCATAATTTTTGTGAATATTTCAAACCTGGATCTGGATACTAGAATTTTTAAGTGATTCTTCACCATTGAGAGAAAAGGCCAAAAACGATATATAAGCACAATATCTCAAAAGGTTATGGACGCATTCGGGCAAAAATTGGTGGATGGGTTGAACGTTAAACAAGGAAGAATTGATTGAATTTTAATTCAGATCCGGCTTATCAGTGGAATACAAAATGTAAACTGTTCAGCCTGGTGGAGGGATGCACTCTACCGAGTGTCGTTCTTGTTACTTGCAAAATCGAAAATTTTCAAGTATATTGGTCAGTCGACTTTGTTATTCTGTCTGTCTGTCTGTCTGTCTGTCTGTTAACCATCTGCCAGTCAAAATTTAAACCGATCTTCAGAAAAGTTCACCGTCTGGTAGAGTTCATCACAAGCAAGAAGCCTATTGCTTTCCAGGTCAAAAAGTCAACAAAGGCAAAAGGTCAACAACCTTGTCAAATTTATAAAATCCTCAATTCTCATCCGATTGACTTGAGATTGTAACAGGATTTTGCAGATCAAGTCAATGAATTCAACCACTAATTATTTTTGAGGTCAGCGTTGGCTAAAAGGTCAACATAGGCCTAATTTCTGAAATTGTCAATTTTCATCCGATTGACTTGAAATTTTAACAGGATTTGCATGTCAAGTTACTGAATTCAACCACCAATTGTTTTTGAGGTCTAAAGGTCAAAAGGGAGCACATAGATCATTGCAGTCTTAAAGGAGCACATAGCTACACAATATTAAATTCACATGATATTTAACTGTCCTTTGCATAATATTCATAAAGTTACATTTTACATTATGTGGAATGTCAGCGGGTACCTGGGAGTCATATTGTAATATCTTACTGTTTGTGTGTTTGTTTGACAAGGCCCTGGAGTTACGCACACTCGCCTCGAAGCTGTCTCACCTGGGTTCAAATCTCGACGCGGTTACAAATTGTCATCCCTGTGTTTCACAGTCAGGGTGATTCATCAATATGTGTGCCGTCCTTTTAATGGATGTTAAATGGGAATCCCGTCTGGCAGCACTCGTTAGTGGACGTTTTAGATACCACAATGTCTTTCGCAAAGAGTAGGCGAGTTATTGCCGGGCACTCTGAACCAATTATAAAGTCTTGCCCTAACCCAATTTGTCGAAAGTTTCGCCAGGCAGATGGTTGGTAAAAGATGGGGCCCAAATCTTTCCCAGTCGATCTCACTCACTGGAATAATTGTGACCATTAAAGAATCATCATCAAGTTCAATAAAGCTCTTTCTGTTGATTGATGTTACATTTTATATCCATCCAATTAAGGATTAGAATTAAAAAATTGATAAGGCTTGTTTTTGAAATATAAGTTTTTCTCTTCGATTTAATTGGGTGAATTTATGAAAGTTATGCAAATGTATAGGATCTCAAATCTGTGATTACTAAATTTATTGTGTAAATTGAAAATTAAGATGTGGAAGGACATGACAACTGCTCTTGTGACATTGGTACTACTGTGCTTTAGCAGGCCCAATTATTCCTACATTCCTGTGAGGTCAGCCAGGGAACCTTTTTGGCCCAAGTCCTTCACAAACAGGTTGGCCAGGCCTGACGTTCGATTGAATGTGATTTGGACAGGAATTTGGTATTTTTTCAGGGCGGCAGAGATAATTCGCCCACTCTTTGCAAAACACACTTTGGGATCTGCAATGACCACTAACAACCAATGATTGCTGGCAGGTCCTCGGGCTTTAACATCCTTTGATGAACGGTTCAGACATTCATGAATCACCTTATGTGCGATCCATCAGGATGACAGTTTCTATCTTGGTTGATATTCAAAACCAGGATAGACAGTTCAAAAGCTAGTGCAAATACCTCTGATCTATCCTACAAGTAAGTACCCAGAAGGACATGAAGAACTAGAGAGTTCATAGAATGCCTTACCTTGTTGCAGTCTCGAGAAAAAGGACATGGGTCTTTGTTGCAACTTAGACATGGGAATTTTTTGGAAACAATTTATTGGAAGAAATATAAGAACAACAATCTCGAAGTTACCGCACCCTGAGAGCAGCAAATTTGATTGGCCGGGACAATTTTTCCCGGGACAATACAATTTTTCCCAGTAACTGTTAAACTAGTGGTTTTTGAGAGTTCAGACAAGGCGATTTGTGTTATTCAGTGTTAAAGTATATTGTTAAATTGAATTGAAATAAATGTATTAAAAGCTGAAGAAAAAATCAAAACATTGAATGGGAAGTTTTCTGCCGTTGATGCACCATCTTTTATACCATCTTATTTAACACGTTGATTTTATTTACGTACTTGTTGTTTGTGTCCTTTATGATGTCCCTAAAAATAGTAAGATTCTGATTTGGAATGATTGTCAATTTTGTTTGACTGCCAGACAGGCAGACAGATTAAAACAATTACCTTACTTCTCTGTGTGCATGTTGATCAGGACTAATTCCATACGATTTGCCAAATTCAGAGCCAAAGTGCTGCTGAACTGCAGGTTCGTATTCCGATTCATGATCCAATTCGTGTTCTAGTGTCAAAAATATAAAACTGAATTGAAAGCGAGTAGTTCTGCGATCATAGACAGCCAGACAGACAGATGAACCAATTGCCTAACCCCGTTTTATGTGTGGGGGCAAAAACAATTTCTGATGGAATCAGAAGAAACACATCCACAAGAAAATGGTTCCAGACCCCGGAGAGATTATTCTCCTATCTAAGACGGTTTCACATTTCGTAAAAAGTGACAAAAAGGCGTTGCAGTTACCGTTGGGCAATCTGTTAACAAGCGTGAAGGATTCCACGCCTGCCTGTTAACAGGCGTAACTATGGGCTAATCCGCGCCTGCACTCTCCTCATAAATGACCCCCTCTCCTGCCGCAAATCCACAACATCCCTCCCCCAACTCCTCATCCCCGATCTCACTGTTCGGCGGGTTTTTCAAAACCACGCGACCGTTGGAGATTTTTTCGAAAATGGACAATGGTTTCAGTTACGTTTGATAAAGTCCACATTGAATGTGGAAAATGTCCAGACCTTTCTGTTATGTAACCAAGCAAACAGTCAAAATTTTACAAACCAAATTTTAAAACGAAGCCCCTTAAGTTCAGCAATATATTTTAAATGTAAAACTATGGAGAAAGGGAATTCGATGTTGCTCGGGAGTAATTATTCATAATGATGATAATGATGATGATCATCATCATCATCGTCATCGTCGTCATCATCATCATCATCATCGTTATTTGGGATAAAAGGTCGTGTCCTGTGGTTTCCGGTCACTTCTTGTGTACTAAATACTTTGTGATGTGTGTTGCGGTTATGGAGTACAAAACCTTTCCCCCTCCAATGTTTGTCTAAATCTAATAAATATTTTCAAGTGTTTGCATTTGTTTGTGTGTTTGTGTTTCTTTGTGTGTTTATGCATCTGTGTGTTTTTGTGTCTTTGTGTGTGTGTTTGTGTATTTGTGTGTTTGCATGTCTTTGTGTGTTTGCGTGTCTTTGTGTCTTTGTGTGTGCGCTTGTGCATTTGTGTGTTTGCGTGTTTTTGTGTCTTTGTGTGTGCGTTTGTTTATTTGTGTGTTTGCGTGTATTTGTGTGTGTGTTTGCGTGTCTTTGTGTGTGTATTTGTGTCTTTGCGTGTCTTTGTGTCTGTGTTTGTTTATTATCTTGCCAAAACGAAGTTTTTCCAAGATATGTTAGTCAGCTTGTATGTTTTTTGTTTTTTTTGTCTGTAATCACGTATCGATCACTCTGCAGAGCACAGTTATCATTGGAAATTTTTGTGACTTCGCATATCAGAGGCCTATAGAGGTCCCTTTCAGTGCATAACATTTTCAAGGTCAAGGTCAAAGGTCAAGGTCACTTTGTCGCAAATCAGGGGGGTCGACGAAACCCTTATTTTTTGAGTAATTTTGATCAGATCGTCTTCAAACTTCATGGGAATATAGTTCATGGTCTGGCCCTCAGCTGATTAATTTTTGGTGGCGATCGGCCTTGACCTTCATGGTTAGCACTGGAGATCGAATGTTTTTGACCCCAAGGTCAAATTTTGAAATCTTAGATACCATATCGAGTAATACCTCATATGAAAGCGCTTGAGAAGTGCTTTCCACATCTGTCAAAAGTTTGACGCTATGACGTCATTTGATGACGTCATGACGGAAAAACGGATTTTTCATGAAAATATTATTTCCTCAGTTCTCATCAAAATCTCGATATTTCATGTACAACGGTCCTGGAGAGATACCATTAACCGTACGAAAATATAAAGGTCAAGGTCAAAGGTCAAGGTCACAAAAAGGTCAAGCATCAAGGTCGACGAAACCCTTATTTTTTGAGTAACTTTAATCAAATAAATAAGTCACTCATGTTCACATTTTGGCAAGATACCGGTCACCCTGGGGGTGACATTGGTTTATTATTTTATTTGTGTGTTTGCGTGTATCTGTGTCTTTGTGTGTGTGTTTGTTTATTTGTGTTGGTACTTCAGAATCTGGGCAAGGTTTAGAGCTGCGGCATGTTGGACTTTACGTCCGTTTTGAGGCCACCAAAGGCCGCTATAAAGTGTATATTGGGATTTGGGATCAGGTAGTGCTGCCGACGGGCCGCATGTAAAAGGTAACCACCGTGAGGCCAATAACTCTCCATGGTGTTTCCCTATGCAACACATCCCCAAACCACTGCTGGGAAAAGCTCACCCAGCCGGGCAATGCCGGGTATCCTCCCCCCTCCTCACTGCCCCCCCTATCCCCGGGTAGCCCCTGCGAGTCACTTTTCATAAATGTCACAATTCTGTTCAGTTCAATAATTATCTGCTGTGGTTACTTCAAAATCTTCTTCTTCACATCTGGGCGACTTTCTCCCGTGAATAGTTTCAGTGAATTCCCCCTTGTTGATGTGTATTTGTCGGTAGGGAAGATGTGGTTTGAGTCTATTGTCAGTTTTTCACCATTCTGTGCATGATCTTATGACCATTTCCATGTCCCTTGTTCTTATTCCGTGGAATAGCAAATGCATGTTGAGGATTTTTTTTTTTTTAGCCTTTGTTGATTATGGGAGATCACTGACATTGTGGACCAGCTTCGTTGTCCTCCTCTGGACCTTCTCTACTCTCTCAGCATCCTCTTTGATGTGAAGGTGCCACAGGATGTTGCCATATTCTAGGTGAGGCCTCACCAAGGTTTTGAAGAGTCGTGGTCGAGTCTCTCTGTTAAGTTGGTTGAATGTCATTTTGATAACCAGCAAGTGACACATGTTGATGGAATTTCAATTCACTATCAATTGTAATACCCAGGAGTCAGGACCTTCTGTCTGGTCTGTAGTTCAACTGATCCATTCATTTTGGTATGTATTCAGTTTGTGCATTTCCTTGACCAATGGGAAGAAACTTAATTTTGTTGTTGTTGTTGTTAAAAGGTAGTTGCTATCTTTAAGACCTTTCTGACGGTCTATCCAGGTTAATTTTTAAGTTTCTTGTTATTCTGTGCTACCTGATGGGCCATACAACTGAGTGTCATGAGCAAATCGATGGACAGCTCCTTGCATTTCACTGGGGAGGTCATTAATGAAGATCACTGATAGCACTGGTCCCAGCACACTACCTTGTGGTATACCACTAGAAACTGGTGACCATGATGACGTGGCCCTATTCACGATAACTCTGTTTCCTGTGGGATAGAAAGACTTTTATACATGTCAGTGTCTTCCCTCTTACTCCATTAAAGCTCATGGCTTACCGAAGAGTCGTTCATGGGGGATACTGTCAAATACTCTTCTGAAATCTAGGCAGAGCACATCTGTTGGTTTTCTCTCATCTATCACCTGGCCCATTCGTCCAGCACCCAAGTAATTGTGTGTCACATCATCTTCCTGGCATGAAGCCATGTTGAGAGTCGACAAGCATGCTACACTCAACCAGGTGATTCATCAATGCATCTTTCCATTGACTGATTTGAGGCTGACTGGTGTCTTGTGCTGCATACGACAGAAGAACAAGAATTGGAAAACATTTCCGAGTTTACATTCATCTGGAAGAACTTCCTCTTGTGGAGATTTTGCGAAGATTGCTGCTAACCCTTTGGCTATAACATCCGTCGTCTCTTTTGAACAGTCGTGGGTGGAAACCATCGGGATCTGCTGATTTCTATTGTCCTCCAAGTCGGATCCTTCGTTGACATAATTTTGTTTGCAGGTCAAGGATATCTCATTGATTGGTTATTGTGATGATTGTACTTATGTACACAACACCTACCATCATGAGTGCAGCAGAGAAGTGAAAAATAATAAAATATATAATCCTCCATACATACGGAACAAAACGCAATGACGCCGACAACAATGGTATGGAATGATGAATCAAACATTCGATTGTTTCTCCCATGAATTTGACATCGATGTATTAGGTACGCATGGAGGGATGGGTGTGAGGTTTGGCCCAGTACATACATTGTATGTTAAGGCAAGAGGAACGAAAGAAATAAAATCTGCTGTATTTGCGTACATACTAAATAGATAACCCTGCAAACAGTAGTTATGTTATTTTGAGGTACATTATTGTGTATTTTTGTTGCTGTTTTCTAACGCATCATCTTCAAATGTAGAGATTATTGTGGATAAACTTTGGGGAATAACGAAGGAAACATATCCCTGATTTAATAATTTATTGACCGGAAAAAATCTCGATGTTATTCACCCATCATTGAGGTATATCCATCAATTCACTTGCTTTTCTACTTCGCACCGATATCCCATTTACCTAGTTTTGTACTAAATATCAACTTAACATCCATGTACAAGCGAATCTCTTAACGGAGTCTATATAGACATGATACATGTTTTGTTTAATGTACAGCCGTGATGCCACTTCAATATATGGCTGTGATGTTAGTTCAATATATGGCTGTGATGTTCAAGATATGGCCATGATGCCACTTCAATATATGGCTGTGATATTCAAGATATGGCTGTGATGTTCAATATATGGCTGTGATGCCACTTCAATATATGGCTGTGATGTTCAAGATATGGATGTGATGTTAGTTCAAAATATGGCTGTGATGTTCAAGATATGGCTGTGATGCCACTTCAATATATGGCTCTGATGTTCAAGATATGGATGTGATGTTACTTCAATATATGGCTGTGATGTTCAAGATATGGCTGTGATGTTACTTCAATATATGGCCGTGAATCCAGTTCAATCTTCACTTTCACCACCGAAGGTGACCATGATGATGCAGCCGTTTGGTTTTCACCCCTGTTTGTCTGTCTGTCTCTGAAAAGGAATTCTAAAAATATTATGGATGAATTGAGACAAAATTTGGTGGACAAACTGGATGTGTGACAAGGACAAATTGATTAGATTTTAGATTTTGGTGAAGATACAGATCTGGCGACTAGAATTTTTAGATCCTCATCGAGGATATTTAAGTCTTACTCACGTTGTTGTTCTTCTGCTTCTTCTTGTGGACTTTTTTGTTTCACAGCCTACAGTTTTCATCAAAACTTCCTGAAACTTGGCGTATATATGTAATAATACCCTGCGCAGACAGTAACCATCTCCGATTTTGAAAATTCCTCCTATAAAATAAGTTATGACGTCAAAATATCTCCGCTAATGGAAATCGCTGAAAAAATTATCTCCGAAACTACGCAAGCTTTTTGAATTCTGTTTGCGGGAATCGAACAGGGCATTAGCAGAGATTAATTACCGCACATATGATACGTCACTATGACGTCATATCAATTTTTATGGCGTCATTCCTATTTTTTGACATTTTTTTGTTTCACAACCCAGAGTTTTCATCGGATCGTCGTGAAACTTGCCATGTATATGCAGAAAGCCCACGCACAGGCAGTAACCATCTCAGATTTTGGAAATTCTTCTGAGAAAAAAAGTTGATGTCATAATATCGCCGCTAATGGAAATCCCCTATACCATTATCTCCGAAACTAGACAAGCTGTTTGAATTTTGTTTGCAGGAATCAAGCTGGGCATTAGCACAGATAATTTATCGCAAACCTGATACATCACAATGACGTCATATTCGTTTTTATGACGTCATCATTAAGAGGACGAGGATCTTTGCTCATTTAAGCTTGTTAAAGTGGTTCTTTACCATCGAGTGATAGGGCCAAACACGATATATCACACGATATCTCAAAAAGTTGTGGACGGATTCAAACGTTAGGGGTGTGACAAGGCAAGGAAGTATTGGTTCGATTTTGGCGATGATCCGGATACAGATCCAACCTATCAGTTGGCTATAAATCAAACTATTCAGCCTGGTGCAGTTATGCACTCTACAGAGTGCTGTTCCAGTTGGCCATGATTCTAATTCAATATATAGCCATCATATCAGTTCAATATTTCACCAGGAACCGTCGCTGGGCATGACACATGCTTCGAGAGCCTGCCTGTTCGACACACCCAGAGTGCACGCACCAACTTCAGACAGGCTGAAGCCAAACGTGAGTCACGTGGTGTCTCAAGCCACGACCTGCCTCCCATTGGTTGCTCTACCGATTTTTGTGAGCAACCAACGGTTCGGCCGGACTCGTGGGGATGGGTCCCTCTGATAGAACATGCGATATTACCGCTCCATCCCAGAAGAGGGTTCCCCAATGAAACGGGTCCTACTGCTGCGAATTTGGAAGCTTACTGCACACAACAGCCAGGTCCTATAGATAAGCTATATCGGTATGCGTTTCTAGTTAGGGTCCCGTCCTATGTTTAATGGGTGATTAATTGTACGTGTGCTGTGAGTTATTTTGATAGTTAGGATTTAAATTACCAACAACCAAAATAACAACACCTGCCCTCACTTCCTTCCACAATCATTCACCGGCACCATTGCACGCATGTGTGTCAGCACGTACGTGGGCGGAGTCCAGTGTGCTAGGCAGGGTTTATCTGGACGTTGGTGTGCTGGCTTCACCCCAAATATGGGCACAAGCGTTTCGTTCTGGCTTGGCTCCAAATATGGGCATAGAGCGTTCTCTCTGCCCAATGAGGGAGTGCAAGCGGGGGATAAGAGAAGCACGTGTGTGGGCCAAAACGAGAGTTGTTGTTGAGAGTAGTTGTTGAGAGTTGTCTTCTGGTCTTGAGAGAGTTGAGAATTGTCTGCGGGTCTTCAGTCTTCGGACGTCTGGTGGTCTTCTGAAGCCAGTCGTTGCCTTCCTGGGATCGCGCCAACAGAGCGTCTTCTCTGGTAGCCTGTGTGCCTGCGAGCCTGTTCCGCGAGGATCGCCTGCCTGGGCTTGGAGTGGCATTGTGTGGCGGGTTTGAGTCCTACCACACCGGATCGTCGAAGACTGCACGAGGCGGAGAGGTCCGAGAATAGGTTCTGACCTCCAGCTCACCTTTTCTCGAACTGGAGGCCTCCAATAAAGACCTGATGGTTCCGTTTCTTTTTGGGTGTAAGAGTGTGTGTGTGTGTGTGTGTGTGTGTGTGTGTGTTTGTGTGTGTGTGTGTGTGTGTGTGTGTGTGTGTGTGTGTGTGTGTGTTGTGGCGCCAGTCTATTAAGTAAAACTGCATAAGTGCTTGTACATAAATTGCTATTCCTTCAGTATTCGGTTAACTCTGCCTTCTTGCGTGCTCCTCTGCCCCATTATAAATAAATATCCCTTTTGTTAAATGTTCCAGCTCATTTCTGTGTTTCTTTCATTGGCTTGGCACGGTGTGTGTTGAGAAATAGCAAGGCCGTAAATTGTTTATTTGGTCCGACAGGCCTTGGTAATCTCCGCTCGGGTTACACACAGTTCGGGCTTGGTAACGGCTCGTTCCGCTCGAGGGTGTGAATTCCCCGGTAGCTTTGTCCGCGTGGGTAATTAGGTATATTGAAGTTTGGCCATTGACCCTACCCCACGCCGTCAAATTATTGGCGATTCATGGTCCAGTAAGGGACCCGTGCCTTTCAGACGACCTGAATTCCGGTGTGTTCGGTGTAGCCGACTCTACTGCTCCCTCTAGCGATCGTGCTCGCCACCAATACCCGGCCCCGTAACACTACTTCCCTCCTTTAGGATTTCTCCACGGTACTTGCGACACACTATGTGTGGCATGGTTCCCTCAGGGGAGCCTGTTCGGGTAGGTGAGCGGTATTCCACCAGCAACCTCAGACTCCTGACCTGAGTTGGCCGAGCCATACATTGTCAACCCCCCAGTCATTACAAGCTAAATGCCGCTGGCTGGGAAATCTCAGTGGGTACTGTGCCCTGCACTGCTACGGGCAGATGGTCTTGCTCGCCATGCCAGTGTGTTGAGGGAGAGGGGAATAAGTGCTCCTCCCCTCTCCCTTAACACACTGTCATCTAGTTCAGGCCTGGCCCAGACCACCGCATGGGTTTTGAGGCTGCAAAGGTGCTCCAGAACCTGGAGGATTGGCTGGTGGGGATTTATTCCCCTTGCCGATTTCCACTGGGTCTGGAGACGCTGGAGCTGCCTCACAACGTGCCCGGTGATGGTTCCTGGCAAAATGTGCCAGTGCATCATGGGATCCACACCCATCATTAGGATGTAGTCCGTGGCCGGGCAGGTTGTCATTCGATCTCTGAGATCGTCTGGCATCCCCGGAAAGTGAGGAACAGAACCGCCAAATCGAGTCCATGATTCCACTTCAACATAGGGTCATAATATCAGTTCAATATATGACCATGATTCTAGTTCAGTCTTTATTAATTTAAATTAGCCTTCCACAAGGGTGGGAGCCACTATACTTGTAAGGCTACAAATGAAAACAAAAATGAAGAAAAGAAGAATGATCAAAGATGAAGTAGATAGTAATTTATATTATTATTTAAAGAAAATGGATCATAAGATGTGGGAAGCATGTGAACGGCAAATGATTCCAAATTGATGCAGCACGTGTAAAAAAGCAACTTGCATAGCTCTTCGTTCTTCACCTCGGTATGGCCAGAGTGTATAGGTGTGAAGTGGTGGCAAGACGATACTCCCAACCAAAGATCCTGAAAAAAGGTACCAAGCTGGAAAGAGTAGTAGAGCAATTACCATGAAAATATCTGTAAAACAAACTTAGAGTAGCAACGCACCTACGATATGGAAGTGCTTGGAGAGAAGAGCCGAGCTCTCCTCCAACCAAATTGACTACATGCTTCTGGAGCCTGTATAATAAGGACAGATGACAAGCTGGTGCTCCAGCCCAAATGTGACAACAGTACTCCACAATGAGGTGTATAGTTGTCTTGTACAAATAGAGGATAGCATACGGAGGTAGATATTTCTGAGCTCGACAGAGACAACCAATTCTCATAGAGTCACTTTTTGCAATACGTGATGTATACTTCTCCCAGCCGAGATTATGGGAAATATGAAGTCCAAGTCGGCACAGGTCTGATGCTTCTGGCAAGACCAAATGACCCATATGCACAGGAGGAAAAGACCAACGTCGAGAACGAGACAGGGACAGCAATTTAGTCTTCTTGACATTGAAGGTTACCAGCTAATCGTGACCTTACTTCAACACGTTCTATAAATCATTGTTTAGTGATGCACAAACCTCGTTACAAGTGTGACTTGAATGATGAGACACACAGTAGAGTGTGGAATCATCAGCATACGTGGCGAGCTCGGATAAAACGTTATCAGACAAGTCATTGATAAATACCAGAAAGAGAGTAGGACCAAGAACAGAACCCTGAGGAACACAAGAATTTCCAGAGCAAATTGGGGGGATGATTGAGCATCAAGGACCGCCTTCAACTTTCGGTTAGAAAGGAAAGTAGAAATTATGGGCAAATTTCCACCCGACACACCATACGACTGAAGCTTGCACAGTCGTCTCTTATGCCACATCTTCTCAAAGGCCTTTGAAGAAATATCCAAAGCAACTAAATGGGTCTCAGCCCTAAAATCTAAGGCCCTGTTAAAATGATCAGTAATTTGGTACCATTAGTTTGCCAATTGACCTGGAAGAGCGAAAGCCAGACTGACAGTCAGTAAGAAGTTCATTGTCTTCATGGTGAATAAGAAGGATTCAAAGATCTTACAAATCACAGGAAGAAGACTAATGGGACAATAATTAGTAGCCAGAGAATGCTCACTGGCTCCTTTAAAAGCAGTGACAACGGAAGCCATTTCCCATGATGATGGAGACACTGAATCGGCAAAAAACATTATATAGCAAGGCAAGAATTGGTGCAAGTTCAGGGAAACACCTTTGCAATACAACTCCAGAAATCCCATCAGGACCAGTAACTTTTGAGGCATCCAAAAAATGAATAATTCTGGCAACATTCTTAGGAGCGACAATGGGGCCAGAAACAACCTTAACTGTGCAAGATGGAAAAAGAGGAAGGGAATGTTGGTCAACATTAAGTGAGGAATTGGAGGAAAATTGCTCTGCAAAAAGATTGGCCTTTTCTAAAGGGGGGGGGGTAAGAACCTCAGGACCCTGAAACAGAGGAGGTATAGAGGACTTGTTGTGGTTAAGAACACTGTCGGCAATCTGCCAAAAGTCTCTCGAGCCAACCGCTGAGTCGTAATAGAGCCAGCACCAAGAGTCTGCATATTGTTGCTTGGCATCCTTCAAAACTCTTTTACAGCAATTATTTGCTTCACGAAACAGACGCTTTGAATCAAAGGTCCCCAGCAACTGTAACTGCTTGCAAAAATGGTTACGATGAGCAATTGCTGCAACACAAGCAAGAGTGAACGAGGGTTGAGAATGAGGCTTTATCTCATAGGTACGTGAAGGAATATAATTCTCAATCCCAATGTGAATCCATTGGGATACTTCCTCAGCAGCCAAATCCGGACCCAGTCGGAAAGCAGATGCCTGTGGCACATTGGCCAGAAAAAAAAACTAAATCCGTCCCAATTAGCCTTCCCAAACTGAAAAAAAGATGGAATGGAGTTGTGGGTGAAGGATATAATACTAGCAGATTTACTTGGCACATAGAAAGAGAAACGTGAATAAGTAACAATTTGCAGCCAATCACAAAGATTGATTAATTGATTGGCTGATTGAAGCTCTGTTTCAATTTCCACATGCGTCTGACCCTGAATATGTCGGAGGAAGAAGACATCTGAATACAAATGGCTTTGCATTTTGAATGCAAACGGGCTTTCCATTTTTGGTTCGTGAGCCAGTAAGTGACCACTATATTCGTTATGGGTGTGTGTCTGTCTGTCTGTCTTTCCCGAGCACAGCTCCGTGGGTTTTGATCCGATCTTGATAAAATTAGGGTGCGAGGTTTGTATCATGATCTAGTTGTGTTTTCCGGAGAACGGGCATGGTGAGCCCATTATGGGCGGAGCCACTCCCCAAAAAACATGACTTTTTAGGGGGTAGCTGGTTTCAAGTTACATCTTCTCCAAGGGGGTTTATCGAATCTGGCAGGGTTTCGGTATTTGGTTAGCCCAATGGCACCTGCATAGCCCCACAGAGCTCGATTTTTCATTTTCATCTCAAGGTCAAAGTCACAAGGTCACAAACTTATAAAATGTCAAAAAAATCAATAAGTTGGGCATCGAGCTCCTAGGGTTTTCAACTGTTTCGAATGAAAGTTGGTATGCAAGTAGTGCTCTTCGAGTACTACAACTTATATAATTTACGTTTTTCCCGATTCCCACCAGTTTGCCCGTGGCGTCCCCTCGAAGGGATGTTTCAGCGAGACACTACTACCGTGTACATTGCTCGTGAACCATCGCCGTCTCCAGACTTGTATATTTGTATTTTTATTTCCCTTTAATGTGTTGTTGTATATCATTCACAATTCACCATCTAAAAAGGCTGTGATGATTATCCCATTACCAATATCCCCTTCCTCGCTCCTTTTACACCGAATAATTTAATTTTTACCCAAAGCGGATACTGACGGGATTTGTGGGGATGGGACGGGCGGGTGCTTTCTAGTTTTATAGAAACCCATACTGGCATCACCTCAACTCACCGTTTTAAACAATTCATCACAGGTTTCCTGGTGAGGAGGGTGTGGATATGAACACCCAATGGACTACAATACCACGATATGGACACCCATCAGGATTAAAAACAAAACCTGTCAAAGGGCGGAGGAGCTCCTTGTGAGCCAACGGCCATCCATATCTAGTGCCCAACTGTGTCTGCGGACGTCCTCCTGCAGTTGGGTAACTTTTTTTGAGGAGGTTGGTGGCAGGATTTGCACTCCGGCCACCGTAAAACCCTTCATTTTGCAAAACACAAGAAAAACGCAAGCAAAATTGAAAACCCACTCCGTGGGAGTACTTCCTGTGCAGCTTCCCTCCGCAGGACAACTCAACGGATGACGGGATTGGGGCAAAGCCTTCGGGACCCGACTCTTTGATGATAGGAGGGAAACCACGGGGTAATCTTCCCAGGTCAGATTGCGGTAGTGTGTTTTGTTGTGTTTCTGAGGTGTCGTCCACCAGAAGGCGGTCTCCTTGGGATAACCTGGAGCGAACCCTTCGGGTGGGTGCCTGAAATGCCCTTTCCCTAAGAGAGGATGATCATCTGTCTCTGTTATCATCTGAGCTCAAGCGTTTGAACATTGGTATTGCAGCTCTCTCTGTGGTTCGGAGACTGGATAGTGGCGAGATCATGGCGGGTGGCTACACATACTATTGGTCTTGTTGCTCTGATGGTTACCATGCCGAAGAAGTTGCTGTAGGTGTGCCCAATAAGCTGACTTCAATGATAATTGAGTTAACACCGTTCAATGAGCGTGTTATGAGATTGAGGATTCGTCACTCCTTGGGTGTCATTTCCCTGATCTCTGTCTATGCTCCGACTGAGGCGAGGGCTCTCACCGTGAAGGACGCATTTTATGCCACGCTCGAGTCTGTGGTTGATCAGTGCACCAGGTGAGAAACTCTTTTAGTCTTGGGGGATATCAATGCATCGACTAGAACGGACGGGGATGGTTATGAGACATGTGTTGGCCACTATGGGTCTAGAACTGTGAACCTTAATAGCACTAAGTTCCTTGACTTTGCAAGAAGTTATGGAGGTAGGGTGGCTGGTTCATAGTTCCAGTGCCCTCAGGCTCATCACTGGACTTGGTATTCCATCGCTGGTTGTGTGGCAAAGGACATTGACCATGTGCTCATTTATGGTCATTGGAGGGTGATCCAGAACTGCAGGGTCTACCGGAGTGTTCAGTTCCTACAATACCACAGGCTTGTGGTAGCAACTCTGAAGTTGCAGCTTAAATCCACAAGATTGGTACCATCCCAGCCTCGGTTGGATGTTGGCAAGCTCAAGGATGAGAGGGTAGCTGAGGAGTTTGTGAACAGGCTGAGTGGACATTTTGGGTGTCTGAGTGCATTGGGGAATCCTGAAGAGTTGTGGAGTGCCTTCAAGACCACCATCCTTGATGTTGCCGGTGGATGTCTTGGAACTCACTGAAGGGTGAAGAATAATTTTGTCTATCAAGGGACACTGGCTGGATACCATTGACCAGAGTCACAGGGCCAGGTTTAATAGCAGAGCTGAGCTGTTTATAGAGTTAAGGCATAAAACTGTACGTGCGCTGAGAGTAGACAAGGAGGCCTGTGTGTGAGGAATCTGTAAGGGGTAGAGCATCACCTTTGCTTCAGTGATTCTTATCCTGCTTACAGGGGAATTCGTGCATTGCGTTCCTCCAAGCCAGGTCCCTTGGTGTACTGCAGTTGGAGCGGAGGGTGGTGGGCTCTTGAGAGAGGAGTCTGAAATGAAGTCCCGCTGGGCTGGTTACTTTGAGCGGCTACACCAGGCTGATTCACCAGCTGTTGAGATGGATGTCAGGGGTGTTACTATCCCCATTGTTGACCCTCCAATCAACTGTGATCCACCTTCATTTGTGGAAACACAGGCTGCGGTGAACCGGTTGAAGTGGGGTAAAGCTCTTGGGATCTGTGACATCCATGCTGAACTTCTCAAGGTTGATGGAAATGCTGCACTCATGTTGTTGCATGCAGTTCTGTGCTCTGCCTGGAACACAGCCATCATCCCAACTGACTGGAAGAGGGGCCTTGCTATCCCTCTCTGGAAAGGGACGGGTGATCGCCAGGACTGCAATAACTACTGAGGGGTAACGCTGCTCTCAGTGCCCATCAAGATCTTTGCTCGGGTAATTATTGATCAGGTTCGCCACCATCTGCTTGAGCACCAGTGTCCAGAGCAATCAGGCTTTACACCAAAGAGGTCAATGATTGACTGTACCGTTGCCATTCGGGTCCTCACCAAACGCAGACGAGAGTTTCAGTGGTGGCTGCTTGCAGCCTATGTTGATCTCTGTAAAGTGTTTGATTCCATGAATCTGGATACCCTCTGGAGGATTCTTGGTCTTCATAGGGTGCCATCAAAACTGATCAATCTGATGTCTGAACTATTCTCTCTTTCTGAGAGTGATGTGAGATGTGCTGATACCATCTCCAACTTATTGTACTCCAACATCCTGGATATGTACTGGCCCCCACACTTTTCACTGCTTGTGTGGACTGGATTATGGGGAGGATTTCAGAGAGATCAATTTGCAGTGCATCGTTTGGGAATGTCAAGATTTCTGACCTTGATTTTTCAGATGATGCAGTCATCTTTGCGGAGAGTCCAGCTATCCTTTTGGGGGCCCTCAAAGTGCTGAATGAGGAGTCGGAGCCACTGGGATGATGGATTTCCTGGGTAAAAACTAAGATCCAGGCTTTCAATGACATCTTGCATGCTGTTATCTTGTCTGTTCCTGTTTGTGGTGAGGATGTTGAGGTCATGGAGAGATTCACTTACCTTGGCAGTGATATTCATGTCTGTGCTGGCTGTGAGCCAGAGGTCAATAGACATCTGGGTCGGGCCTGGGGAGTTATGGATTCACTGGATCATGGGGTGTGGCACTGCCGGTACCTGTGCGGGAGGATGAAAGTCCAAGTCTTCAGGTCCTTGGTGCTTCCAGTCTTGCTCTATGGATGTGAGACTTGGATTCTGACCAGAGATCTGAGATGGAGACTTAATTTCTTTGGTTCTAGGTCTTTTCAGATAATTCCTTGACTATCACTGGTCAGACTTTGTGTCCAACGAGTGGCTGCTGAGAGAGACTCAAATTACATTTGTTACCTGCATAGTCCGTGAGCACCAGCTGCAGCTGTATGGACATGTGGCCCGTTTTCCTGATGCTGATCCTGCTCACCAGATTCTCTCAGCGAGGAAGCCTCAAGAGTGGAGGAGGCCAATGGGCCATCCATATTCCTCGTGGTTGCAGCAGGTTGATCGGCATTATAAGGAGATGGAGAAGGGCCAGGCATGTGCCTGGTTGTTGGCCAAATGGAGGCCCCTGGAGTACCGGCGGAAAGTCGACGCAGAGACATGCTGCTCTGGCGCCTGCTCCCATACCTGACCTGACCTGACCCCCCCCCCACCCTGCCAGCTCTCCTGCCTCTTTCTCATTCCATGGAGCTCTCCTGCCCCCTCCCCCACATCATCGGCTATCCTGCCTCCCTCCCCCCAGGCAGGCAAAACGATATGCTGCCTTGGTATGTAACAGTGGGGATTAATTTACATCGAGAATTTACACCCCCCCCCCACTACCCCCACACCTCCACTTGAGGCTGCGACCACATCGCCTATGCTACCCCTGGGCCCCCACACAAAGTTGTATTTGTACCCCGAGTTTGGAGTTTGTAACTTGAAAGTTGTGGCCGTGCATAAGGGAGAGAGGGATAGAGATGGAGATAGAGATTGAGAGATTTTTCCTTTTCATAGGTATAGATGTATATAAACAGTTGAGTGGTCCATCTTACTGGTTGGAGACAAAACCTTGGCAACGCATTCATCTGGGTTGGAACACATGAAGAGATCAAGTAAGTACCTTTCATAAGAATCACGATTAGGGATATGAGTAGGACATGATATGATGTGGGTGAGATTTTGAAAAACAGAAAAATTACAAGTTTCAATGCCAGGAGGGTCAGTATTATGAGAATATATCAGCCATTCCTTGTGGTGAATGTCGAAGTCGCCAAATACGATGATCCGTGCTGAAGGCGCTGTCACACCTTGACGATTTAGCCAGCAAAGGCAACGTATAAAAATGTATGTAAAACGTTGGCGTACGCTGAAATTTTGATGTATTTTTTTTAAAGTTTTGGTCGTATTCATAAGGTGTTGGTCGTATGCATAACATATTAGTAATGGGCACAGAACGTTTCGTTGTCTTGTAGATAATTTATACCAACGAATGCTTAGCCTGTTGTCGGCGTTCACAACCTATGCCCAACGATAGTTTAACTTAGGCATAGCGCGCTGCACGTATCGCCGACGATCATGTGGCGAGCCTGTTAAAAACCTGACGCTCGCCGATTCAAATCATAACCGCCTGAGAATTGGAAGTGTCAACATTGCAGTCACACCTTAACGATTTAGCCAGCGTATGCCGACCTTTGAAAAATGTGTCTAAAACGCTGGCACACGTCGAATACGGTATGGGTAAGTTGTGTATACGTTAAGAGCACGCTGAAAAACGATGAAGTACGCTGTCGTATTTCGTGGTACGTTTAGTACGTCGTAAAATTTCAAGCATGCTGAAAATTTTACGACGTACTCGCCGTATGGCTCACACGTTCCGCTACGCTGGGAATAAGTTGTCGGCACGATATGCAATTGTTAACACACGTCGACACAAGTTCCTGGTAAGTTACTCATAAGTCGAAACACGTCGACGTAATGTTTAGCATACCCGAAACTTATTTTCTCCGTCAAGGCACATTTTATTTTTTTCTCCTTGGCTCCGTGAAGGCACGTGACAAAATATCTGAAGTTGTTGTTGTTGTTTTTTTGTTGTTGTTAGTCTATCACGAATTTTAAAATATATTCGGACATTTGCTTTTAAGTTTGGATGTCGACGTGACAATATCCTCAAACAGAAAATATTCACAGAGGAGGAACTAAGAATAAGACATGAGCAAACTGAAGAGGCAATCGGACGTGACGTAACGGCATGTGACGAAATATCGGAAGTTATTGTTTTTTTTGTTTTTTTTTTAAATGCTGCCAATACGCTATTATACAGTACCTGTAAATTAGAAACACATTCAGTAAGTTCTGTGGTCATCCGGAAGACGTCAATCAAATACGTCTACATACATCAATATGCGTTGGAGGTACGTTACACATAGGTTCAAAGCACGTTACTCAAAGGTTAGAAATAAGTTTTGGGTACGCTAAGCATTACCTCGAAGTGTTTCGACTTATGAGTAACTTACAAGTAACGTGTGTCGACGTGTGTCAACGATGGCATAACGTGCCTACAACTTATGGCCAGCGTAGCGGAACATGTGAGCCATACGCTGGCATACGTCGTAAAATTTCAAGCATGCTAAAATTTGAAGACAACCGCAAAGTACAACGATGAAAGCCAGCGTACTACGACATATGGCAGTGTTTTTCAGCGTGCTCTTAATGTGTACAAACTTACCCATAACATATTCGACGTGTGCCGGTGTTTTAGCCCAATTTTGCATACGTCAGGCATACGTTGGCTAAATCGTCAAGGTGTGACAGGGCCTTGAAGGATGCAATAAAGTAGCATGGTCAGTGCTGTCCGAGATGGCATCAAGCACTGCGCAGGAGGATGATGAAGGTGAATGGCATAGAAAGTACAGATATGGTGTGGAATGGAGAAGAGCAAGACGAAAACACATAAACTCATGAGTGCTACATTTAAAGTAGTTTTCACGAGCTACAGGCAAAGAGTCTTTGACATCAATACCAAGGCCACGAGATGGAGGATGATCAAGTCGATAAAAGATGTAACCAGGTACTGGTATTACAAAAGAGAGATGTCATCATCCAATCCAAATATTACATCGCAAGAGATGTCATCATCCAATCTACTTTCTGACACAGCCAGCAGACCACGTGAATTGACATGAATATATGATTGAACAGAAGTAAAATTTGATCGAAAATCCATAATATTGGAGAAAACTATACGAAAGTAAGTTGAGCGTGGTGCACAAGTTGGTGGGTTGACACGTGAAGGTAGTCTTAACATCATTTAATTAGAAATGATTAACAGACCAGTCATTCATCAGTCACAGCTAACGAGAAAGTCCAAAACCAGGTCAACACATTCCATAGGTGTCCAAGGAACTCAAACAAACATATTGTCATAACAATGCCACTCCGCCTCAGGAATGGAACCGAAAGTGGCTTCACGGATCACCATCCATGCATGTCCGTGGCAGTACAACCACTTTGACACTTAACACCCGTTGATAGATCAGCCTCCCATAGCATCACCAATGGGTTTGGGATCCTCTACTACCAGGCGGCCATGATTTGTGACATGTTTATTTATGGGACCCGAGAGAGGCAGAATTCATCAGATTCCACAGGAGGTCCCAATGAAGTGGGACACAGGATAGCTGAGACTGAAAGTAGAAGAATAGGAGAGAAAAAAATAAAAGAAGAAAAAAATGAAAAGGAAGAAGAAAAGAAGAGTAAAATTGGGAAAATGAACAGAAACCCAGACCCCAACACATAAAACAACCACCCCTTTGTTCTGAAACAAAACATGAGAAACCAGAATTTCTTCACAGTGCAAATGGAACTGGAAGGGATAAACTAGTCCGTGTCGAGGCAACAGGAGGTACCTCGACCCCTATTGGTGGGAGACTTTTGGCCAAGGCTGACGAGCTCTACCTGCTCAGGTTTGAAATCAGAGTTGTCCTGCTCTTAGACAGACTGCAAATCAAGGCTAACAAGTTCCACCTACCCAGAGCAAGCCTGGTTTAAAAGTGCCAGACACCCGCCTTTCACACCTCCGCATTTAGTTTAAAACAGGGGTCGGCACGAGAAGCCATGCAGTCGGAGTTCGATTAAGGGAGGCTATCTCTGAGGCACAGACCATATGGGATATCTTATGGATGAGTTTTTATTTTATTCTATTTTTTTATATACAATGTCGAGGCTTGTGGAAGAGCTAAGACACAGAACGTATAACAAGGGGAGCAGGAGACAAGAGGGATGGGATAGGTAAGCACAAAGCAGTGGGTTGCTCAGTTCTTCACCCTCTCCCAGTCATTCCTCACCCTTTGACCCCCTATCCAGACCCACAATATATGACCATGATTCTACTTCAATACAGGGTCATGACAACAATTCAGTATATGGTCATATCAGTTCCATATATGACTACGATGCTAGTTCAATATATTGCTTTGACACTACTTCAATATATGGTCATGATTCTAGTTCAATTTATGGCCATGATGCTATCTTTCAATATGGCGATATGGCGAGACACAGAGTTCACAAAGACACACAGAGCATCACAGGCATATAGCTCTGGGGTTTTTTCACCATTCTGTGCATGTGCAAGATGTTGCAAAGAATAACTCTTCCTTATCATCACTCTCTGGATGGTTCGCTGCAGGCATGTATTGATCTTCATTCTTCTTTTGACTGCTTCTTTACTTCCCCCAAAGGGTCCTTAAACCTGACCCGAATCTCTTGCCCTGAGGGTGTTATTCTATGGATTTCTGACTCCCTTAGTAAGGAGTCAAAGTTCATACCCCATGCGCATGAAGTGAAGAGTGGGGTTAAGCAATTGGTTCACTTTGTCTGTCTCTGTGTCCACAAACATCAGTCTATGATCGAGGAACGACTTAATTTCACTTGAATTATATATTTTGAACAATGTAGAACATGGATCAGAATTAAATCAGAAAACGAACCTGCAGTTTACAATACTTTGGCTTTAAATTTGGCAAAATGTACGGAATCTCGTCCCGATCGAGCATGCACAGAGAGGAGTAAGAAAACAATTTTACTCTGTCTGCCTGTCTGGTAGTTAAAATAGAAAATCATTCAAAACAGGACACTTACTGTTTTTAATGACGTTACAAAGGACACAAACAACAAGCATGAAAAACTAATGCAACTGATAAATAAGGTGCTGTAAAAGATGTTGCATCAATGGCGGTCAATTTCTGAATTTTTTTTTTCCCCCTACAGCCATTAAAATATTTATTTAATTATATACGTGAACACCATAGAATACAAATCACCTTTTTGGCACTTTTAAAAACCTCCAAGTTAGCAGTACTGACAAAATTTCACAATATATATATATATATATATATATATATATATATATATCTCTCTCTCTCTCTCTCTCTCTCTCTCTCTCTCTCTCTCTCTCTCTCTCTCTCTCTCTCTCTCTCTCTCTCTCTCTCTCTCTCTCTCTCTCTCTCTCTTCCTCTCTCTCTCTCTCTCTCTCTCTCTCTCTCTTTCTTTCTCTCTTTCTCTCTTTCTCTCTTTCTTTCTCTCTTTCTCTCTTTCTCTCTTTCTCTCTTTCTCTCTTTCTCTCTTTCTCTCTTTCTCTCTTTCTCTCTTTCTCTCTCTCTGGATCCCACGGTGTGAAATAAAGATCATATTCGGAAACGCACCAAGCAAAAATTAAAAAAAAAACCCTTCGCATGTCCTTTTCTCTCTCAAGACTGTGTGAGGTAAGGTGTTCTCTGAACTTTAGAGTTATTTTTATTTTACATTATGGGTCGTGATGTCAAGGAAGTCAAACAAGTCCACAAACGTTTATTCTATAGCTCACAGGCAGGTGAGCACTCAACACCTCATCTCACAAAAATACATTGAGGATTCCAACAGGACAAGGAAATAAGGGAAGAGGAAAATCATGGTATTATCTCGGAGAATAAATAAATAAATAAATAAAAACATGAGGTGTAGGAAAATACGATGGGGGAGGTGAGGAAGAAGAGGAAGAAACAGGAGAGTGAGAGGAGTTCACAACCACAGCAAACAAGGAAAGGCCTTTTCTCCCTGAAGGCCTGCCCGTCTCAGTCTCGTCACCCCCCTTCAAAACACAAACCAGGGAAGGCCTATTCAGCATTGGTCGGCCAGGTGTTGGTTCAGAATGGCCGGGTAGGCACGACGGGAGCTTTGCGCCGCCGTGAGGTGGGGTCGACCAGGCAGGGCTGCTTTTGAGGGGGTTGCTTAGGCCCCGCCGAGATAGGTTAAACAAAACAACACCGCTTCTGCCTCGCCACGATCCCATCAGTCACGGGCATCTGTGCTGGAGTGTAAAAGCTAAATAAACCGAAATTAGATGGCTATAGGCACCAGCAGCTGCTCCCAAACGTCTCGTTTCTTTCCTATTTGATAGCATTAACAGGGGGCTTATGGCAGTGCCGTTAACAAAGTACCACTTTAGCCTGGTTTGTCTTTCACGCTGAATGCAGGTGCCAATCTCTCTACCTCCTCCTTTCCCTCCGCTTCACTTTCGCACGTTGTTTTTCTTCAAACTTTTTCAATCTCTCATTTTCTTTTCATGAAAGTTTTAATGGTATTGCTCAAATCAACGAGGATTTGCATATGTCACACACCTTATATAACGACCCCTTTACCCCGCCCCATGCACTTCTGCTCACACACACCCACCTTTTCAATAATAAAATAAATAAATAAAGAAGTATGGGATTATCAAGACCTATTCTTCATCTCTAATTCAAACCACATCAAATGCTCCAGACTGTCCTTTTGTAATTATTACACCATAATAATATGATAGTTAGACTGGCTGGATAGCCTAGGACCTGAGAAGGATGTGCACAAGCATTTGAGGCATTTGAACTGCTTTGTCTGGGTTTGAATCTCGACTCAGCTATAGAATGTCATCCTATTATTTCGCATGCAGTGCGAGGCATCAACGTGCGTGCCATAAATTTGGAAGGACCTGAAATCGAAGAACCCATCCGCTAGTATCGGTTGGTGGATGTTGAAAATCCCACGATGTGATTGAAGAATTGGCGAGTTGAACAAATTACAAATCCCAGCCCAAACTGGTAAGCGTGGTGAATATGCCAACACATCTAACGAGGTGTTCTTCCTGCAGTGGACTTAACGCAGGCTGATTTTGAGGATCATGATGAATATAATCGCTGCCAGGTTCTTCAAAAATGGCATCACAAACGTCCGATGAAAGATTTCACTGTTTATGCTCAATATGACATTAAAAGAAACACAAAATGGTTACATTTCACCCAAAACACAACCTATTACAGTATACATCTGAAAGTTACTGCAAACACAGCATAAACTAGAGGGGGAGCACTCGGTAGAGTGCAAAACCTCGTCCGCCAATACTGCTGGGTCACTTAAGTGAACCTGATATCCTATTCATTGTAGGTCAAAACGGATCAGACTCTACTGAACCACGATTGAATAAACTAAACTAGATCGACGCACATGTAGAAATGCCCAAAAAAGAAATCAAAATTTTTTTGAAAAAAAAAGTTTCAAAATTTCTGGGTTTTTTTCTCTAACAAATTAATTTTTTCGGGGGGGGCGGGGGGGTTGGAAATCACTTAAAACATGTAGAAATGCAAAAAAAAACTTCAAATTTTTTCAAATAAAATCGAAATTTTTTTTTTTTTAAGTTGCAAATTTTTTTTTTCTCTAACAAATTTTTTTTTGGTAGGAAATCACTTAAAACATGTAGAAATACAAAAACAAAATTTCAAATATTTTTTCAAAATGGCCGCCATAGCGGCCATATTGGACTTTGGACCAAGTCCAAAATCTAATGGCATGATCCTTGGACCATACCTAATCCCCCCACCAAGTTTTGTCGAAATCCGTCCAGGAGTTTTTCCGTAATACTGTTCACAAACAAACAAACAAACAAACAGACAGGGGTGAAAACAGTAACCTCCATCCATCTTCGATGGCGGAGGTTAATTATTTACGATGTGGAGTTATTCTTTTAAAATCTGAAATATTGAAGTGTACTGAAAATAAACCTCTATAAAATAAAGCCTCTCTTCCGGGGTCCACATAGACCATCCATAGGGCAACGACATGTGCTGAGTTCTCTGGAGACAGCCGATTCACGTGACACGAGTCATTAAATGCTGGTGGCAAACCTCTTCACATCCTGGTAGTCACCTAATAATCACTAGGGGTGTGTTCAGTTATGAAGCAGCTCTCTTGCACTTGCTAAGCCAGTTGTCCCTTATCAACGATTTCCAATAGAGTGCTTGCCAGAGTTATTAAGCCACTTGGAGAGCACTCTCCAAGAAACTTGGTAACCGAACACACCCTGGAAATTTGACCATCCTTGCGGACAAGTGTTACTCATAATTCACATTCAAAATCACATTTTTACACCAAAATTGGAAATTATCCAAGATGAATGGGTATGTAAATATGTAACCTGGTTAACCTCCGCCATCGAAGATCGGAGGTTACTGTTTTTACCCCTTTCTGTTTGTTTGTTTGTTATCTTGCCAAAACGAAGTTTTTGCAAGATATGTTAGGCAGCTTGTATGGTTTTTCTTGTTTTTTTTTATTATTTCTTTTTGTTTGTCTGTAATCACGTATCAATCACTCTGCAGAGCACAGTTATCATTGGAAATTTTTGTGACTTCGCATATCAGAGTCCTATAGAGGTCCCTTTCAGCGCATAAAATTTTCAAGGTCAAGGTCAAAGGTCAAGGTCACTGTCGCAAATCAGGGGAGTCGACGAAACCCTTATTTTTTGAGTAATTTTGATCGGATCGTCTTCAAACTTGATGGGAATATAGTTCATGGTCTGGCGCTCAGCTGATTAATTTTTGGTGGCGATCGGCCTTGACCTTCATGGTTAGCACGTGAGGTCAAACATTTGACCCCAAGGTCAAATTTTCAAGTTTTAGGAACCATATTGTGTAGTACCTCAAATTGAACACCTCGATGAGTGCTTTCTCGATATGTCAAGCTTGAGACATTATGACGTCATTTGGTGACGTTATGAGGCAAACGCATATTTTTCATGGTTACTCTGTAGAACGATTCTGATCGGAATCTCTCGTAGGCAGATATTCCTCAAGGAGTCGCTCCTGGTGGATAGCAGCTCTGTTCACCTCAGTGTGACCTTAAAGAAGTCACACATGGTCACCTTTTGGCAAGATACCAGGTGACATTGGTTTTATTTGTTTGTTTGTGAACAGTATTACGGAAAAACTCCTCGACGGATTTCGACGAATCTTTGTGGGGTGTTCGGTATGGTCCAAGGATCATGCCATTAGATTTTGGACTTGGTCCCCCCCCCAAAACAAAAATTGTTAGAGAAAAAAAGGTAT
This sequence comes from Eptatretus burgeri, assembly GCF_056783735.1. Lineage (NCBI taxonomy): Eukaryota > Metazoa > Chordata > Myxini > Myxiniformes > Myxinidae > Eptatretus > Eptatretus burgeri. The sequence goes on from NC_140963.1 coordinate 110,130,959, forward strand.
TTTTTTTTGCATTTCTACATGTTTTAAGTGATTTCCAACCCCCCCCCAAAAAAAAATTGTTAGAGAAAAAAAATTGCAACTTTTTTTTCAACAAAATTTTGATTTATTTTTTTTTTGCATTTCTACATGTTTTAAGTGATTTCCAACCCCCCCGCCCCCCCCCCAAAAAAATGTTAGAGAAAAAAAAATTGCAACTTTTTTTTCAACAAAATTTCGATTTCTTTTTTTTTGCATTTCTACATGTTTTAAGTGATTTCCAACCCCCCCCCCCAAAAAAAATATTACAGAAAAAAAAAATTGCAACTTTTTTTCAACAAAATTTTGATTTATTTTTTTTTTGCATTTCTACATGTTTTAAGTGATTTCCAACCCCCCCCCCCCAAAAAAAATGTTAGAGAAAAGAACTATAACTCTGTCAGCACTGTTGACATCATATTTAATGAATAAGATATAAGGTTCACTTGAGTGACTCAGCTGTATTGGTGGCGGAGGTTTTGCACTCTCCCGAGTGCTGCCCCTCTAGTTTACTCCTGACATCATTCTTTGATCCATTCATTTTTCCATTCTTTTTCACATCAATACATAACCCCCCCCCCCGTCTATTCCCAACTACACCAACCTCCCGCCTCCCTTGCTTTCCACAAGCAAGTGCTTCCCCGCAAAGCATTCCTTGTTATCCCTTTGCCTCTGTCGAGAAGAATAATCTAATCAAAATAAATATTATGATAATATTAATCATCCAATACTCGTGCCGTATAATTCGAGAAGTATCCCTTTGATTGTTTGTTTGTTTGTTTTTATCTCTGGGCTTGTTTGTTTGTTTTTGTGGACTTGTTTGTTTGTTTTTTGTTTTTTTTTGTAGGCTTGTTTTTTGTTTGTTTATTTGTTTGTGGGTTTGTTTGGTGTTTTTGTAGGCTTTTTCTTGTTTATGGGCTTGTTTGTTTGTTTATTTGTTCGTGGGCTTCTTTGTTTATTTTTTGTTTTACTTGTGGGTTGTGTGTTTGTTTGTAGGCATGTTTGTTTGCTTATTTGTTTGCTTTTTGTTTTATTTGTGGGCTTGTTTGTTTGTTTTTTGTTTTACTTGTGGATTGTTTGTTTGTTTGTGGGCTTGTTTGTTTTTTGTTTTATTTGTGAGCTTGTTTTGTTTGTTTGCTTTTTGTTTTATTTGTGGACTTTTTTGTTTTATTTACGGGCTTGTTTTGTTTGTTTTCTCGTTTGCTTTTTGTTTTATTTGTGGGCTTTTTTGTCTGTTAGACTTATATACACTCCTGAACCGCTGAGGTGGATTGAGTTTAATCTGAGGTTGTACACGAGGTTTGCCCCTGAAGGTCATAACCCTCACCTACCCACCGTTTTTTTGCCTTAATCTCTCAATGGTGAAGATGTTTTGTGTAATCTGTGTAATGTTTTGAGATATCTTGTTCACAGACAGATAGACAGCCAAACAGGGGTGATTACATAACCTCCGTTCATCTGAAGTGTTCATCGCAATTCTCTACATGAAACCCAAAGACATCATTGAAGTGGGGGAAATATGTATATAATAATAATACATTTATCAATCTGTCTGTCCCTCGGTCACATATTATGAGATTCCGTCATCTTTCGAAATTGGGAGATAAATGTTGTTTCGTCATTATTTCATTTTAACATTGTATTTATGCATCATGAAGAAGACAATTAATTTAGCATTATTTAGTAATACAACCAGCAAATACAACCTTTCGCTTCGTTGATGGGATTGGTGAAGGGGGAGAGGAAAGAGGAAGGGGGGAGGGAGCAAGGAGGGGTGGGGGAGTGAAAGGGGGAGAGGTAGGAGGGCATGACGAAGGAGGGAGCTAGGAAGGGGGGAGAAGAGTGAGGAAGGGGGTGGGGAGAGTGACGCCTCACCAAATGTCGCCATACACTCTGGGAGGGAGGGTGGGAGCGAGGAAGAAGGGGGGGGAGGGAGTTTGGGAGGAGGTAAGCACAAAGGGTGGGGGGGGTTCTGGACTTTCGTTAGGTGGTGGAAATTGTGGAGAAAAGGGAGGCGGGGGGGGGTATTACAGGATTGAATGAAATGGGGTATTAATTTATTTTGCGAATATTAATTTATTTTGCCATCATTACTCCGGGGATGTCCCCACCGAGAACAGAGCCACGGTATGACCATGGAAGCTTGAAGAGATCGAAGCTTGATGAGCACTCACCAAGTGGCATAAGCACTCAAAGCAAGCACTCCAACAAAACAGCTGAAGGAACTTTAAAAAACAGAACATTTAATTTTTGTTTTTTTATATGTATATCTATGTCAAAGTGATGGGTCGTATAATGAAAGAAGATTGCACAAAAAGGGGAAATGTCAAAATAAAATTGCACATTTTCAGTGAGCAAGCCACCACCCGAGGAAGCACACAACAACACGGGGCCAAACACAGGCGAGTAGCGCCTGACCTTTGCTTAAGTCGATGATATATTCAGTGACAGTGCGAATATTGTAGAGCACTCACCAAGTGGCTTAAGCACTCAACCAAGGACTCCAACAAAATGTTTGATAAGGAACGGCTGGCTTGGCAAGCGATTAGCGATCGCCAATCGGTCATATGAACAACATGCACCCTGAGGCACCTGGAATGTCAAGCAATGTCCGAATTGGACAAATGAACACTGTTTTTTAAGCAGTCCGAACTGTTGCTGAAGTCAATAAAGAAGTTTAAAAGCCCGAGAGTGTTAATTTTTGATTTTGCCACTGAAATCACATCTGGAAGCCACCTTGATCCAAACTGTGGCTTACATGGAGAGATGGTGCATGTCGAGTTCGGATTCAGACACTGCTTCCACCGTTAATTAGCAAATCTAAAGGTTCTCAGAACATTGAAAGTAATGATTGGGATTTTTAAGAAACGATTGGAGACAAAATTAGTGATGGAAACGCTTTCGGGGGAATTGTGGAGCCAGATCATTTTGAGCCTTGTGCAAGCGATTCAGATAAAGAAGGCAGAAGTATTCATGAAGATGAAAATGTTGGTCACATGATCACTGCAGCTAGGTAGCGTTTGATTATCCGTTCAATTAACTGTTTATAAGGGAGGGATTTTGTATTCATTGATAAATCGTCTTATATATTAGTCGAGCAGTAATACCCGTCATCACCTGACAGCATAGAGACTGCCCAGGTAGACTCAGACACTGTGGACAAAATGGGCGACGAATGCTTTGTCCTCCCATCGCAGGCTGACCGGGTGTCTTGTATGTTGTGGGATCGTCTCGTTTCATACTTTTCCCGGATGCTATCTGTGTCCGTTCCGTGTCCCACTGTCGTGTCAGTGAGATATCGATGTCCCACCCCAGTGGATGGGAGATTGTGGAGGGTGGAGGAGGGGGTGTTGGTATTGTGGGGGTGATGATGGTGGAGGGTGTGTGGGATGTTGGTGGGTATTGTGGTGGGGAGGTGTGAGGTGGTGATGGGTATTGTGGGGGTGATGGTTGATGGGGGATTGTAGGGGAGGTGAAGGGGGGTTCCCTGAAAGTTTTAGTGTCCTCGGACAAATCCTCCCAGCGGAGTAGACGATGATACATCCATAGTTTCTCTCCACGATAAATAGATGGTGATTCATTTGATTTGTATAAATGTGTGTGGATAATAGATAATTATTTTCAGGTGCTCTTGTGGTAACTGCCGGGTAATGGCAACAGGGGTTTGAGTCACCGCTCAAATCGCCCGTGTACATGTACTGGAAGTTGGGTGGAGATGGTGCTCCAGTTAATCATGGGGATGGCCTCCTCTCTCTTAATTGTGGTAAATAACCACAAGATCTAGCCATCTCTGTTGTTTGATAACAGTTCTCTGTAAATTATTCCAAGCACAAAAGCAAACATTTCATAGGCCCGATCAACACTTGGGTATGTCGGACAAACCTCGTCCAATTTCATGCAAACTTCGGGTCTTTTGTCCATTGGTGTAGCCTGAACCCATCTCAGTTTGTATGACCACCAAGGTGTAGCATCGACTCGGCATATTTGTGGAAAATCGAAAATTATTCACCGTTGGAGTTAAATCATACCATGATGTAACCCGGAGACAACACCGATGTGGTGGTCTACTTTTGAGTGTGACGTCACGGCAAGGCGTGAAGAAGAAGAAAATGCTTACTTTTAATCGCAAGTCGGAAAAAGACACATCGTATCTATTTTGATTGGTATCAAGCGATAGATTAGTGTCGAGGTGGTCTGAGCGTTTGGGTTCCTCTTGAAGCACTCAAGCAAGCACTCCATTGGAAACCATTGAGAAGGGACGGCTGGCTTGGAAAGTGCTCGCTCGCTGCTTGATAAATGAACACACCTGATGTAGAACTTGTTTCTCGTTACCTCCGTTACTGGAAAGTGGACGGAGGTTTTGTTTTCTCCCGTGTGTGTCTGTTTGTGTTTGTGAACAGGATATCTCAAAAAGTTGTGGACGGATTCGGACGAAATCTGGTGGCGAGCTTCGGTGTTTGATGAGGACGAATTGGTTGAATTTTGGTGAACATCCAAATCAATGAGCTCAGAAAATTGTGGACGGATTATGATGATGTAACCGGGCTGAATGTGAAACATCAAGGTGACAATTTATAGTTCACAATGCCATACGCAATGCCAATGTCGATATTCGAGCCCAGGTTGGAAGCCAAGAGCATGTGAGAGTACCTCTCTCAGGCTGTAAGCCAGTGTGTGAGTGTGTGTGTGTGTGTGTGAGAGTGAGAGTGAGAGTGAGAGTGAGAGTGAGAGAGAGTGAGAGAGAGTATTGTTAGAAACAGAAAATGAAAAAAAACGACACGTGTTTGTACATATATGCCCCCCCCCCCAACCTACAAATTCCTCTTCTGACTCCCTCCCCTCACCTCACCCAATTCCCCACTCTGAATAATAAGGGAAGATAATTGTACTTCCTCAAACAAAATGTAATATACTGTATTGTACACCACTCCACCACAATTCCATATCCAGGTGAAGCATAATGTCATCGCCGGGCGTGGAGGGAAGGGAGTACTCAGTTTTTACTCTGTTTTCTTATTACCCTCGCCGAAGGAGAGGGTATTGCGTTTGGGTCCATTTGTCCGTCTGTCCGTCTATCTGTCCACAGCGAACTTTCGTGTTTTTCCATGCAAACGATTGGCAGATTGAGAGGAGATTTTCATCACCAGTGCGACTGCTAGTGTAGAATGTATTAATCATAATTATGACATCATAGCTGACATGGTCTGGCAGTCATGTTGGAAAAATAGAAAAAAGTTGGACCTCTGGATGTCTGAAACCGCACCAAGGAAAAAATTGAAACTTGGCACATGGCAAGTACTCATTGGGATTGTGATTTTTATGATGTCATAGGTGCCTTCCTTATGATTCGGTCAGCAGCCATATTGTTTTATTTAAACCTTCAAAAATCTCCTTCTCTGAAGTGGCTGAACAGATCAGGCGAAACTTTACACATACACTACATGACCAAAAGTATGTGGACACTACTTCTAATTCATTGATTTGGCTATTTCAGCCACACCCATTGCTGACAGGTGTATAAAATCAAGCACACAGCCATGCAATCTCCATAGACAAACATTGGCAGTAGAATTGCCCTTAATGAAGAGCTCAGTTACTTTCAACATGGCACCGTTATCGGATGTCACCTTTCCCACAAGTTAATTCATCAAATTTCTTGCTCTGCTCGAGCTGCCCCGGTCAACAGTAAGGGCTGTTATTGTGAAGCAGAAATATCTAGAAGCAACAATAGCTCAGCCGCGAAGTGGTAGGCCACACAAGTTCACAGAACGGGACTGCCAAGTACTGCAGCATGTAGCGTGGAAAAATCATCTGTCGTTGGTTGCAACACTTACTACCGAGTTCCAAACTGACTCTGGAAGCAACGTCAGCACAAGTACTGTTCGTTGAGAGCTTCATGAAATAGGTTTCCATGGCTGAGCAGCCGCACACACGTCTAAGATCACCATACACAATGCCAAGCATCAACTGGAGTGGTGTAAAGCTCACCACCATTGGATTCTGGAGCAGTAGGAAACGCGTTCTCCAGAGTGATGAATTACGCTTCACCATCTGGCAGTCCGACGGATGAATCCGGGTTTGGCGGATGCCAGGAGAACGCTACCTGCCCGAATGCATAGTGCCAACTGTAATGTTTGGTGGAGGAGGAATAATAGTCTGGGGCTGTTTTTCATCATTCGGGCTAGACCCGTTAGTTCCAGTGAAGGGAAATCTAAATGCTACAGCATACAATGACATAATGGACAATTCTGTGCTTCCACCTTTGCGTCAACAGTTTGGGGAATGCCATTTCCTGTTTCAGCGTGACAATGCCCCCATACACAAACTGAAGTCCATACAGAAATGGTTTGTTGAGATCAGTGTGGAAGAACTTGACTGGCCTTCACAGAGCCCTGAACTCAACCCCATCAAACACCTGTGGGGTGTATTGGAACGCCGACTGCGAGCCAGACCTAATCGCCCAACATCAGTGTCCGACCTCACTAATGCTCTTGTGGTTGAATGAAGCAAATCCCCGCAGCAATGCTCCAACATATAGTGGAAAGCCTTCCCAGAAGAGTGGAGACTGTTATAGCAGCAAAAGGGAGGGGGGGGGACCAACTCCATATTAATGCCCATAATTTTGGAATGAGATGTTGGACGAGCAGGTGTCCACATACTTTTGGCTATGTCGTGTATGATTGGCCTATCCATGAGGCCTATCTATGAGGAACAAAACATTCACACATATGACGTTATAACAGGTCACATGGTTTGGCAGCCATATTGGATTTATACAAAACCGATAAAAATCTTTTTCTCCAGAACTGCTGGACAAATTAAGGGGAAACTTCACACAAATGTTCCCCAAGTCATGGGTATACAAGTTTGTTGAGGAATAATTGATAGGTCACATGGTTTGGCAGCCATATTGGATTGAAGAAAAATATTAAATAATGTTTCCTCTGGAACCGCTTAATCAATCAATGTGAAACTTCACATTTATGATCTAGTAGTGATGGGGAATAAAAGTTTTAAATTTCAACTTTATCGGATGCGTGGTCTGGCAGCCAGAATTATTTATGTTTTTTGATATAGGTTCTTTTTTTCTTTTTATTGATTTAAAAAAAAATAAGGCTGTGCCTGGATGGGTTTGGAGGGAGAGGAGTAGCAGCTGAAATGTGTATCCTATCCGGGTTCCTCCTGATGACTTCATCTCTGAGTTTTTGCTTGTTTGGGTTCCTTCTGATTTTTCCAATGCAGGCATGTACATATTTGGTCTTCCATTTGATTAATTGAATTTATTTTAATCCCATTCTAATTTCAATTGAATGATGAATAATAATATTAATAATAATAAAAACGTCATGAGTCAGGGTCAGGTGTCCGATTAAAGCGGGGTTGCATCAAAGAGGGAAGTCTTGGTATCCAGTCATCACTGCCAGCAGTTATAAAGTGGCAGTTATAATTATGTCTCTTATTTTATTACATAACACACCAGTACACAAACGCCACACAAAATCAGACTTGGTGAGGGACTGCAATTCTCCGATTGCTCTTTTTCTTGTTACTTGCAAAATCGAAGATTTTTCAAGTATCAGACTTGTTCTCCAGAGTGATTTTGGTTGGTTGATTTTGTTATTCTGTCTGTCTGTCTGACTGTTTTTCTGTTTATCGCCTGCAGGTTAGAATTTTAAACCAATATTCACGAAACTTCACCACATGGTAGAGTTTGTCAAAAGGAAGAAGCCTATTGTTTTTGAGGTTAAAAGGTCAACAACAGGCCAAAGGTCAACAACTTTGGTGGGATTTCTAAAATCCTCAATTTTCATCTGATTGACTTGAAATTTGAAGAGAAGTTGCATATTTGATCATTGAATTCAACCACCCATTAATTTTTTAGGTCAAATTTGTTTGATGGATTTTATCCATAAAAGTATCATGCTCTGCAGAGAAAGTATCATGCTCTGCAGAGAAAGTATCATGCCCCGCACGACGTCGTCTTCTTGTTTGTTTGGTCAGGTGATATCTCAGCCATGCTTTGAGACAGGAAGCTGAAGTTTTTGGACAAAAGTGAAGAAGTGCTTTGGCAAAATCACTATTTTATATTTTTAGATTAATCAATTAATTGATTAATTACTCAATTATTAATTTTATTTCTCATCCTGGCAATTTGATTTTATTTCTTCATAATTTATTCATAAATTTGTCATTTATTTATTATTTATTCATAATTTAATTGAAATTTATTTTATTTCTCATCCTGGCAATATCTCAGGCACCTTTTGAGTGAGGAATCTTATATTTGGACATGACAGTTAACAAGTGATTTGACTAAAAGGGTATTTCTGATTTATTGATTAATCAATTAATTATTTAATTTGCGATTAATCACTTCATTTTCAAATGAGGTTGTGGATTCAGATGAAACAGTAGTGGTTTAAGTATGGTATTAGGCAATTGATTGAGAAATCAATTATTTTACGATTATTATTTATTTTAATTATGCAATTAATGAATCAATCGATTAATTGTACACCTCTCCACCACAATTCAGTCTCCATATGCTGCATGGTGAGTCTGTACCATTTCTACATATTCACTTCAGAAGTACATTTGTACACATAAACCAAGTATCATTTGTACACATTTATCTCAGAAGTGCACCGCTCCCTCCTTATTCCTTGCCCACGTGCTGCATGGCGGCATCGCCCCGACAAATGTCACACGTTGGAGGATTTGTTATTTATTTATTTGGCATTGTGGCGGTGTACTTTGAATGCACCACTCCTTGTTATCACCTTATTCCCAAATGGTTTATCATGGCACAATGCAAGATCATGTGTGCCTTGTTGTGATAGTAGAATCGTTCTTGGCATACATTAACTGACTACTGACGTTTCAGGAAAGTCTCGGCACTTGCAAGAGGAGCTGATGGAAAAGTTCTACAGATTTTATTCCGTCATAGCCGACAAGGCTATTGATTCGACAGACTCAGGTAAACAATTAATCAAAAGTGGTTTTAACTCCGGGAGAAAGAATAACGAATATCTTGAAGCATCATCTTGTAACAAATTGAGTAATCATTTCAAATCCATCCAAGCCACCATTTCATCTGATCATCGAATGATCATTGCAATACACATACATGGTCGATCGGTCCTTGTCAAAATCTTTGCATGATTTTTCATCACGATGTCAAAAAGTGAGTACTAGCTCACTGCAAACAGGGGGCACTGCATCAACAGCACAGCGGCGCTCCCAGCAATGACACAACCAGCAGCCACAGGCTGCATACAAAATATTAAAGACGACTACTAACTACTACTTCTTGACGGCCCCAATTATTCCCACCTTTTTGTGTGGTCGGCCAGGGAGCGTTTTTGGACCAAGTCTTTCACGAACGAGCTGGCCAGACCTGACATCGAAGTGTGTCTACCTATCTCGACGAGCGTAGTAGCAATGAAGGAATTTTGCTTTTCCTCTTGTGATGCACTTCACATAACGTAAATATAACTTGTGTTCCTTTAAGTCGATGGAAACACTAAAAAACAATTTTATCATGTGGATGTGGTCACTTTAAAACTAAATTGTTGCAGCTGCAATTCGAAGGAGGAAAGAAAAGGAATCTTTTGATACTGATGATGCACAAATCAACATGATTCTGAGTGTATTACAAAAACAAACACACCAAGGTTTTCTAAACCATGTGTATGGCTGCTGTCCTAAGCCCAACGATAAAAGTGAAATTTTTAAAGAGACCAATGATAGACAAAGTTGATTGTCCATGACTATATGGGGAGGGGCACTGCCTGCTTGAATGGGTGGGTTAGCCAAGAGTCGAGGTTTTCCGAGGGAGGGAAGGGGCTGGATGAATCAGCAGACCGGTGATGAATATATAAGCCAAATGAGACTTAGAAAACAGAGCGAATGCACTTGCCTAACACCATGTACTCTTACCTGTGGCCTTACTTTGCACCGTCCGGTGCAATTGAGAGACACCCCAGAGCCGAGTGGCCTCCTCATGGGACATCAGGTCATAGCCCTCCATCTTCACTCACAAGCAATAAAGGTCTCAAGTTCGGCATCGATTGGATCTTATCCGACGGTGAGTGAAATCTGTTTTTATTGGTCTTTCATTCCAGTTTTGTTTTGCTCTTCCAATTGAGTTTTTAGCCGGTCATGTGAAAACTGATGTTAAGGCAGTTTTTTAGATTGTGTATACGGGCATGGAATGGCCTTTAAACCCACGCTCTGCACATAGCTCGGCGTGAAACAGCATCGGTCGGGTGTTCAGATGGCTTATTCATTCATTCATTCATTCTTCATTCATACGCTTTGACGTACACTCCGAAAACAATCCGCGTGCTCCGAGATGCTGCACCTCCACCACGCACTATTAACATCCCCTTTCCATTTCATATCACTGAATTCAACAAGAAAAGGTCATTTATATCCATCAGGGTCTTTATGACTGTGGTGCCCACCGAAAGCCCTATGATATCCTCTTGGCAAGGATTCCATGTGGAAATTCCATCTTCCATCTTAAGACGAGACGGTTGGCTTGCTTGAAGTTCCATAATAATCAGAGTGTGTATTGAGATTATTTTTCTATTTTTGTTCCTTGGATTGTAAAACAGATTCGTCTCACGTGCACAAGGACAGCACGTCCCAAAGCCCCCAGGCATGGGTCCCTCTGTGTGTGGGAAACTGTTTGGGACCATTTCTCCGCTGTCATTGTGATCGAGGTGAGTAGGAATGGGTCAACCAGATGAACTCCAGGATTTAGGATTGCAATCTTGAGCATTATTATCGTTTTATATCTGTTTAGAGTGGCCGACGGGGGTTGACGGGACGACCTAAACCTGGAGGCACGCACATGTGCTTGAAGCTGTCCAGCCTGGGTTTGAATCCAGACATAGTTAGAAACTGTTATCCAGGTGTTCCACAGTCATGATGATTCATCAATGGATGTGCAGTCTCTCGGATGCATGTTAAACTGAGCATCCTGTGTGCTGGAATTAGTCGGTGGACGTGAGCTATCGCCGGCACCATGAACTAATTCCTAAACTAACCACCTATTCGAACGTCAGACCTGGCCAGGAGGTTCGTGAAAGACTTGGGCCAAACCCCCCCCCCCCCCCCGGTGAAACCCGTAAGAATGTGGAAGTAATTGTGGCCGTTAAAGAAGAAGAAGAACTTGCTTGTCCACAAATCCGATGGGTTTGTACATGCAGTAAAAAACCGCTTATTAAGGCATAACTATTAATCTCTAAAGGTGTTCACCACTAAACACCTTTACTCCCCAAAATCCAGGATCGCTGCTCACCTCCTCATAATTAAGGTGTCTGGCTTAAGATCTTAGGGTCTTGAGTTCAAACCTCTGTCGCACCATTGAATTAACACCAGGTGGGATTGAGTCAGCCTGTCATCCTTCCGAGGTCGGCGAAATGAGTACCAGCTTCTGGTTGTGGGGGCATTGCATTAGCAGCACATCCATACCCCCATAAAATGATGCAGCCAGGCTTCCCCAGGCTGCATACGAATCAATAGCCCCCCTCCCAATCCAAAACCATGATCTTTTCTACACCTTTTAAACCACCCCACCATCTCCCCCACAAATTTTCCCTCTGTATCCATCTTGTCCAACCCCTGCATTCTGCCCACCCCTCATCGTTCACATCACTTGTTGTCCATCTCTGTTTATCTTCTCCCTCCGCCCTGTTCTTGGTCTTTCCCCCTTCTCTTTCTGCTGTTCCATTTGTTCTGTTGCATTCGGACGCATTCTGTGTTCTCGCTCTTCCACGCGCCTTGACTCCATATATATATATATATATATATATATATATATATATATATATATATATATATATATATATATATATATATATATATATATATATATATATATATATCGTCTACGGATGAAAACTTGCTATTCCAGGTTATGTATTTATAATGTATGCAGCAGAGGGGCGGAATTGAAAAAAAAATCAATTTGAGAAAGGGAATAGGATGATCAGAGATATAAAGTATGTTATGAGGGCATGTAGGAGTGGGGAGAGAAGAGAAAGACGTTTGGGAGGAGACAAGGATGAAAGTGGGGAGAGGGGGGAGGATGACAAGGGGGTGGGTTCTAAAATTTCACCATATTTACCTACATAATAAACAGATGCCTCTCCATTGACACACATACAACTGTGTGAAAATGATTGTAAATTCTCCTTCATCTCGTTTGTAGTGGTGTTCTCTCCAGCCTGGACGTTGCCTTCAGGAGTCGGAGGGTCCAGGAGACGTCGAGGAGCTGTGCGTCGTGCCGTATTTTCTGAAGACCAACGTCAGGGTCTTGAACTCGCATTCCAGAAAACGCCGTATGTTTGTCCACCAGAGCGACAGAGACTCGCCACGCGTCTTGGCCTTCGGGACACACAGGTGAGCAGGTCTTCAATGTTTCTCCATTATACCACCTCTTCAATATTGTTCATTGCTCTGCTTTTGCTGCTTTTTGGCAGGAAACTGAAATTTCTATCCAACTTTACTTCCCAAGCTATGTACTTGTAGATCCGACAGATTGTGGCAGATGTATCGTGCACTCACCTTTGAGCTATCTAGTCTGGGTTCGATTCCTGAATCAACTCTATACTCTCATTTTGATGCTTTGTAGGCAGAGCCTTGCATATGCTGAGGATAACAGTGGGACAGAAAAAAGGACATCACCAGAGAGAGATTGAATATACAAGACACAACAAGCAAGGGAATGAATAAACAGGAAATGAGTGAGAGATTAGAAATAAAAAGACCTAAACAAAGCCACAGCAACAATGGACCTCAACTGACAAACAGACTCGGTGCAAAGCATGAATGAAGTAGTCAGTGAGACTTATGAATGCACTCAACAATGTCTTCTTTTTCTTCTTCTAGCAATCTAGCATATGGCAGCTTGGCTGCCAGGGAGCTATCATTTGGGTTGGGCACAACTTTGCCACTGATGCTGTGCCCCTCAACCAGTACACTGGTACTCATTTCACCAACCTCAGAAGGATCAGGCCAGGTCAGGTATGGGAGCATGTGCCAGAACAGCGCGTCGCTGCGTCCACTTTCCGCCAGAACTCCAGGGGCCTCCGTCTGGTCTTCCCCCAGGCAGATGCCAGGCCCATCCCCATCTCCTTGAGATGCTGGTCAACCTGCTGCAACCATGAGGCACGTGATCGGCCCATTGGCCTCCTCCACTCACGAGACTCCCTCGCTGAGAGAATCTGGTGGGCAGGATCAGCGTTAGGAAAACGAGCCACATGTCCGTACAGCCGCAACTGACGCTCACGGACCATGCAGGTAAGAAATCTCATCCGAGTCTCTCTCAGCAACCGCTCGTTGGTCACAAAATCTGACCAGCGATAGCCAATGATTCTCCGAAGAGACCCGGTACCAAAGGAATTAAGTCTCCGTCTCAGATCCCTGGTCAGAATCCAAGTCTCGCATCCATAGAGCAAGACTGGAAGCACCAAGGACCTGAAGACTCAGACTTTCGTCCTCCCGCACAGGTACCGGCAGTGCCACACCCCATGATCCAGTGAATCCATGACTCCCCAGGCCCGACCCAGACATCTATTGACCTCTGACTCACAGCCAGCAGAGACATGAATATCACTGCCAAGGTAAGTGAATCTCTCCACGACCTCAACATCCTCACGACAAACAGACACAGACAGGACAGCAGCATCCAAGATGTCATTGAAAGCCTGGATCTTAGTTTTGACCCAAGAAACCCATAATCCCAGGGGCTCCGACGCCTCATTCAGCACCTCGAGGGCCCCCAAAAGGATATATAAAGTCTCCGCAAAGATGACTGCATCATCTGCGAAATCAAGGTCCGAGATCGTGACATTCCCAAACGATGCACCGCAGCTTGATCTTTCCGACATCCTCCCTAAAATCCAGTCCATACAAGTGCTGAAAAGTGTGGGGGCCAGTACACACCCCTGACGAACTCCAGTAACAACTGGAAATAAGTCAGAGATGGTACCACCACACTTCACAGCACTCTCAGTACCAGAGTAGAGTTCAGACATCAGATCGATCAGTTTTGGTGGCACCTCACGAAGACCAAGAATCCTCCAGAGGCCATCCCGATTCACTGAATCGAACGCTTTACAGAGATCAACATAGGCTGCAAGCAGCCCCTGCCGAAACTCTTGTCTGCGTTCGGTGAGGACACTTAAGAGCAAGGATACGGTCAATCGTTGACCTCTTTGGTGTAAAGCCTGACTGTTCTGGACGCTGGTGCTCAAGCAGATGGTGGCGAACCCTATCAAGAATTATCTGAGCAAAGACCTTGCCCAGCACTGAGAGCAGCATCACCCCTCGGTAGTTGTTGCAGTCTTGGCGATCACCCTTCCCTTTCCAGAGAGGGACAACAAGGCCCCTCTTCCAATCAGTTGGGATGATGCCTGTGTTCCAGGCAGAGCACAAAACTGCAAGCAACGACACGAGTGCAGCATTTCCACCAGCCTTGAGAAGTTCAGCATGGATGCCACGGATCCCTGGAGCTTTACCCCATTTCAACCGGTTCACCGCAGCCCGTGTTTCCACAAGCAAAGGTGGACCACAGTTGATTGGAGGGTCAGCAACAGGGATTGTAACACCCTTGACGTCCAACTCGACAGCTGGTGGATCACCTGGTACAACCGCTCAAAGTAACCGGCCCAGCAGGCCTTCACTTCAGACTCCTCTGTCAAGAGCCTACCACTTTCTGCTCTAACTGCAGTGCTCCGAGTGATGGGCTTGGATGAACGCAATGCGCGAATTCCCCTGTAAGCGGGACGAGAATCACCTGTCCACATGTGATGCTCTACCCCCTCACAGATTCCTTGCACATAGGCCTCCTTGTCCACCCTTTGTGCACGTACAGATTTACGCCTCAGCTCCCTGAACAGCTCAGCTCTGACATTCAGCCTGGCCCTGCGACTCTGGTCAATGGTATCCAGTGTCCCTTGAGAGACAAAATTCTTCTTTGCCCTGCGGTGAGTTCTAAGACATCCACCGGCAACATCAAGGACGGTGGTCTTGAAGGTAATCCATAACTCTTCAGGACCCCCCAAAGCACCCAAACACCCCACATGTCCACTCAGCCTGTTCGCAAACTCCTCAGCTACTCTCTCATCCTTGAGCTTGCCAACATCCAGCCAAGGCTGAGATGGTACCATTCTCCAGGATTTAAGGTGCAACTTTAGAGTTGCTACAACAAGCCGGTGGTCAGTATTGAGGGACTGAGCACTCCGGTAGACCCTGCAGTTCTGGATCATCCTCCAGCGACCGTCAACGAGGACATGGTCAATCTCCTTTGCCACACCGCCAACGTTGGAACACCAAGTCCAGCGATGAGCTTGTGGGCACTGAAACCATGAACCAGCCACCCGAAGTCCATGACTTCTTGCAAAGTCAAGGAACTTAGTGCTATTCTGGTTCATAGTTCCTGGCCGATGGGGACCAACACATGTCTCATAACCATCCCTATCAGTTCCAGTCGATGAATTGAAATCCCCCAAGACTATAAGTGTATCTCGTCTGGGGCACTGATCAACCACACACTCGAGCATGGCGTAGAATGTGTCCTTCACGGTGAGGTCACTCGCCTCAGTCGGAGCATAGACAGAGACCAGGGAAATGACACCTAAGGAGTGACGAATCCTTAATCTCATAATATGCTCGCTGACCGGTGTTACCTCAATTATCATTGGGGTCAGCTTATTGGACACAGCTACAGCAACTCCTTGAGTATGGTAACCATCAGAGCGACCAGACCAATAGTAGGTGTAACCACCCACCATTATCTCTCCGCAATCCGGTCTCTGAACCTCAGAGAGTGTTGCAATACCAATGTCCAAACGCTTGAGCTCAGATGATAACAGAGACAGGTGATCATCCTCTCTTTGGGATAGGACATTCCAGGCAACCACCCGAAGGGACCGCCTCAGGTTAACCCAAAGAGACCGCCGTCTGGTGGACGACACCTCAGCACCTCTCCGGCACACTCTCCCGCAATCTGACCCAGGGAGGTTATCCCGTGGTTTCCCTCCTTTCATCAAAGATTGGGGGTCCCGAAGGCTTTGCCCCAATCCCATCATCCAATGAGATGCCCTGCGAAGGGAAGCTGCACAGGAGGTACTCCCACGGAGTGGGTTTTCAGATATTTTTGCGTTTGTGTGTTTTGCGGAATGAAGGATTTTACAGTGGCCGGAGTGCAAATCCTGCTCCCAACCTCCTAATAAAAAAGTAACCCAACTGCAGGAGGACGTCCGCAGACACAGTTGGGCACTCGATATGGATGGCCGTTGGCTCACAAGGAGCTCCTCCGCCCTTTGACAGGTTTTGTTTTTAATCCTGTTGGGTGTCCATTTCCAAACACCCTCCTCACCAGAAAACCTGATGGGGGAGACGGTTTAGTCGCCGACAACCCGACCATGGAACAGGTTAGTACAGGTTTACATGGTACCTGTAGCAGGTCATAGATCTGACCTGACCTGACAATAATAATGAACTGACTCAGAAGGACGACAGGCTGAATCAACCTCACCTTGTGCTAATTCAGCAGCCGACGGGGCTCAAACTCAGAACCCTAAGATCCCAAGCCAGCACCACCACCAGGCTACTCAACAATGTGATGAACATTAACTAAAGGGTTAAAGAAGATGATTTCGGAAGGGCAAGCTCAACCTTTGAAGATCGTTGATCAGAAAAGCTCACAGAACCGGGATATAGACTTGTTGGCTTGACTTCAGTTGTGGGAAAAGTGATGGAGACATTAAGTAAGCGCTGGGGAACCATTTGAATATTTTCTAACAAATTAAATGTGGTCAGCATGGATTCACTAAAGGGAGATCATGTTTAACAAATAGAGTTCTATGAAGCAGTTTCTAATTGGGTTGATGAGGGAAGTACAGTGGATGGAATTATCTGGACCTCCAAAAGGCATTTTATAAGGAACAACATAGGAAGGTGTTAACAAAGGTGATGGCATGTGGAGTGGCTGGTAGAGTGGCGAACTGGATTGGAAACTGGTTAGTAATGGGAAGTAAAGAGTGGCTGTGAGTGGGAGGATGTCGAGCTCAGAGGATGTAAGTCGTGGGTTCCTCTGGGATCAGTACCTGGACCATTATTATTCATAATTTACATCAATAATTTGGATAGTGGGGATAAGAGTTAGCTTTCCAAATCTGCATAAAACACAAAGATGAGAGGTAAGGTAGACAGCAGAGAGGGTGGTGATCATATTCAGGAAAGTCTAGATAGTTTCATTGATCGGGTAAAAGATTTGCAGGTGTTTAACAGAAATAAATGTAAGGTGATGGGGTTAAGTTAGAATTTAATGAAAATAGGGATTATATAATGCAAGGATTAGTCATGGAGTGTCACACACGAGAAGGATCTGGGAGTGGCAATGTGCACAGGATTGGTAGGTGAGGGTGGTAAGTAGACAGTACACTCCCAAGCAACTATGGATAAAGAAAGCTTATAGGGTTTCACGTTGTACCATATTCATAGCAGGTAATAATCTCCTTTCTCACGTCCAAAGTCCCTGTGATTATAAATCAAAAGGGGGTATTATAAACAATGTATTGGGATATTTTGAGGCCTCATCTAGAATATTGTGTACACTTTTGGTTACCACATCTGAGGAAGGACATAGCTACCTCAGAATGGGTCCAGCAAAGAGAGACCAGATTGATTCCAGGCCTAGCTCGCCTAAGATATGAGGAGCGGCTGAAAGCGGCAGGACTTTTCACATGAGAAAGGAGATGATTACGAGAGGATCCAATGGAGATGTTTAAGATAATGTTCTTCTTAGTCCTTATGCAGCACAAGGCTGTGAGGTAGCATAATTGACTGAGGGCACGGTTGTGCCACTGACACAATGCCCTCTGCTCATTAGGGAGGCATTTGTAATTTGTTCATGGTAACGGCGATAGCTCGCCTCCTCTTCGTGAAGCACGCCATGGGATCTTTAATGTTCACCAACTAATGCCAGCAGACGGGACGCTCATTTAACGTCCATCCGAGCGATGACACATTGATGAATCACCCTGCCTGCGAAACACTGGGATGACAGCTTATAGCTGGGTCGGGATTCAAACCCAGGCTAGACAGGATTGAGGTGAGTGTGAATACCTCGAGGTCATCCTGTCAGCCCTTTAAGATAACTAGTGGGCCCATTGGTTCATTGGACAAAATTTTCATCGGTCTTCATGGCCTTGTAGCATACCCCCCCCCCTGCTGTACTGCTTGAGCATGAGCTTGCCTTTCACCAAGGCCAGATGTGCTTGGGCCAGGGTGGTGGGAGGTAGACGCACGCACACACACACACACACACACACACACACACACACACACACACACACACACACACACACACACACACACACCTCATCCATTTATAGGAGATGAAGTGTATCGACAATATAACGGTGGAATAATTTTTCAGGAGAATGGACACTGACCAGACAAGTGGCCACACTTGAAGAGTAATGGAGTTATGACAGTATTAAGGCAAGGGTCTTTTACTCAGAGAGTGACGAATGCATTCGATGGTCTCCCTGCAAGGGTGGTGACAACAGAGTCAGTGGATAGTTTTAAAATTGATTAATATAGGTATCTAGAAGTAGTGGGTATGGGAGAGGACGGTGTGGGGGTGTGGTTGGATGGGGTGGCCGGGAGCGAGGTACAACGATGTTGGCATGATTGTGCAGCCTTGATGATCCAAATAGCCTTCCCCTGTGTTTAATTTCATTATGAATCTTTGTAAAAAAAAAAAAGATCAAGTATGGTCGTGAAAGAGCATGGAACCGGAAGCTCACTTCTCTTCTAGTTCTTGCTTTGCTTTCTCTTCCGTACTTGCTCTCCTTCTTTTCTTTATTGAATGGCGTATTCAGAGCATTGAGGCTCAATGTACGCCATGCCCCAAAACCAAACGTAGGGTGTCAGCGATAACTTGTTCTTGGGTGCCAGCAATAACTCGCTTACTATTCATGAAAAGACACCTTACAATGTTTAACATCCACCAAGTAATGCTAACAGACATACCACCCAGCTCTGCATACATTTATTGAAGGTGTATAGGCAAGTGATCACTGCCTCCATAGCTCCTGAATTATTTTTTTTTCTTTGCTGTTAAGAAATATATAACCTCCCATTTTTGAGCTCTTTCAACCAGCACAAGAATAAAAGGCTTCCTTTTTTATATTGTGGCTTCTTATAGTTTTCCTTTTTTTATACCATGAGCTTCTGCTACTTGATGTTCACAGTAAACATACAGAGTTTCAAGAAAGATAGAGAAGCAATGAATGTACTTCGCCATTCCTTGGATACCAATGATAAAGACTCAGAATATTAATTTCTGCTTGTCTGCTTGTAAAGCATGAGTCACATTTGCTCTACGGTTAGGATACGGCGGCCGTACCCCCCCCCCCTTGAATTGACAGAAACGTGCGGCGGCCGCAGAGTTTCTGAGGTGGCCTCAGGGTGGCCCTATGCCATATGGCTATCTTTTACAGGCCGTAGGGGTCTCCGTGGAATTAAAGCGCGGAGTAATAACTTTTTTCATTTCCAGGTTGGCCATAGCAATTCAACAAGCCGGAGCCATGACGTAGATGTTTTTCACGTCGACCGTACGTAGGGCGTACGGTGGGCTTGCGTTATTCATGCGTTTTGCGTAGGCTCTTATCAATGAAAAATGAATTTTGCCAACCCCAAAAAATTACGGCGGCCGCACTATTTCCATGTTCGCCTTAGGGCCCCCTGCGGTCGCCTTGCGGGCACCTTGAGGCTACCTTGCGTCTGCCTTGAAAAATCTATGGCCGCCGCAGGGACGCCCTAAGGTCACCGTGCGACATCAAATCAAAGACCGTACGGCACCCCCACATTTTCGGTCTCCACAATTTCTAAATACCCCGTGCGCCTACCCGAAAAATAAAAACATATGTGACTGCTAGATTGTGTGACCGCGGAAATACTGCGGCCGCCCTATAATTGCTAGTGGCCGTAGATTTTTTAGACCCTACGGCCGCCGAGCCAAATATAACTGAAGCATAAGTGCTTCAGAAGGATCATTACCACAAAATGTTGGGAAAGCACCAAGTTGGCTTATCGTGCTGAGTGATGAATTTCTTCACCTTCCCATCTCCGTTTATTTACAATACACTTTGCTTTGTTTCCACTCCCTTATCACA
This sequence comes from Eptatretus burgeri, assembly GCF_056783735.1. NCBI lineage: Eukaryota > Metazoa > Chordata > Myxini > Myxiniformes > Myxinidae > Eptatretus > Eptatretus burgeri. The sequence continues at coordinate 110,151,175 of NC_140963.1, forward strand.
CAGGTCAAAATTTGGTTCCAGAATCGACGGATGAAATGGAGGAATTCTCAAGAAAGACGGCAGCGGGAGCCTGAGAAAGGAACCAAATCCGAATCCAGACTTGACGAAGGTGTCGTGGATGAAGGCCTATTCTCTACCTTCACTACCCAGCCAAGCCATAACTTCAGTGGAGAGCAAAATCGTTTTACTGCATGCGTTTGACCAATCACACCAATCGCATGGAGAATGGCACCCGGTGTGAACGATGTGCAACCACTTACTTTCACACAGACAACATCTTCTTTAGTTGGAATTCAATTTTAATGGGAATGTCAAAGCTCACAATCTCCATCCAGACTGAAAACATGTCAATTAATATATGATGCAATGTAATGAGGTGTGCATATATTTTCATAGGATCGATTATAATCGGAACCCGGCTGATTCCATTTTATGTATGTATTTTAGAGACAACTGGTTACACTTTTACTTAGAAACACTGACGACATAATTATAATGCCAGCAGTGGTCAGAGACGCAAAAATATAAGAATTGTGTAGTTTATAAGAATTTATCATAAACTGAATTCAGAACGACCAATAGGTGGCACAATATGATCACCTCAAAAAGGTTCTATGGCTTAGACATTTTTTCCGTTAAATGCAGACACATTTTTGATAGTTGTCCCTGCAATGAATCATGCAATGGCATTGCGACATTAAATTATATAATTCGACCTTGGAATTGCTGATTGGAATGATCCTCATCGCAGTGAATGAATGCTGAAGACTTTTACTGTATCGTGCTTTCACTATGATCCCTTATTTTGACCAATCATTTATTATATCACTTTACTTTTCTTTACCTGAAACATTTACATCTGAATAAGTTATGAAGAGTGTTAGACAAGGAATCCGACGCAGGAGAAGGTAATCCGGCCCATCATGCCCACGCATTTCCGCCAATATTCATGTACCTTCTATCCTCGATGCTTCCAGGTACCTATCCAAATCCAGTTAAAACCCTTACACCGTTTCAGCTGCCACCACTGCTCCAGGGAGATCATTACATGCATTAACTACCCTCTGATTGAATTAAAGACCTCTGCCTGACTTAGTGTCATCCCAACTCACCTTTTCTTCACTCTCAGGTGATGGCCTCGGGTACAATCGCTGCCGTCCATTCTGCTGAAAATCATTTTCTGCACTTATTACCTCAATACCCTTCATCGTCTTCAACATCTCGATCAGATCCCCTCGTAATCGCATTTTTTCTAATGTGTAAAGTCCTGTATGCCTGGTGTCAGCTTAATGGTAAGGGTAGTGCACTTGGAATCCAAGGATCCTGAGTTCAAATCCCGTTTGGCTGTTGAATTAATACCAGGTGGGGTTGACTCGGCCTGTTATCCTTCTGAGGTCGGCAAAATAAGTTCCAGCTTGCTGGTATCCTGTGGGGTGACCTATCCAGGATTGTCCCTAATAGCCAAGGAGACTGCTTAGGCAGCACCAATGCTCTGCACAGAGTATGGTCCCAATGTATGGATGGAAAGTCCTATCTCCTTCGACTGTTCCTCATGGCTAAGTCTAGCTAGGCCCAAAATAAATGCAGTCGCTCTGTGCTGAACCCTCTCTCTGGCGACTATGTCGTTCCTCAGATGTAGACATGTGACGACCAAAACTGAACACAACATTCCAGATGAGGCCTCACTAAATTCCTGCACAGTGTTACACTACCTCTTTTGAGTTATAATTTATCTCCGAACTAATACATCCTAAAACCTCGTTAGCTATACCTATGGCGACGTGGCACTGTGATGTTTGCTTGCCTCACGTATTTATTACCACTGCCATATCCTTCTCCTGTGTGCCGTGCTCCAAAACTGCTCCTTGCATTGTATAGTTTATATTTTCATTATTCTTACCCATCCTCAGCAACTTACATCTCTTTATGTGAAACTGCATCTGTTAATCTTTCACCCAATCAATTGCAGTATCGAGCCTTTTCTAAATCAGATTACCCCCCTGCTCCGTTCTCTGCTATCTGCCTTACCTCCAAGCTTGGTGTCATTTGCAAATTTGAAATCCTACTCTTAACCCCACTCTCCAAGTCAATGATGTAGATTATGAATAATATTGGTCAGCGTACAGATCCCTGGGGTACCGCACCACTTACGTCTTCCCAATCAGATATCCTTCTGTTGAACATCAGTCTTTATCCCGAAGCCCGTTTCCAATCCAGTGGGCTGCTCCACCAATCAATTCACATGCCCTCATCTCAGCCAACATCCTTCTACATGGTTCCTTGTCAACAGCTTTCTGAAAGTCGAAATATACCACATCAACTGCATTTTTTTCCCTTATCAACCCAGTTAGAAACTACTTGTGACATACATTGGTGGCATAAGGGTTAGAGTGTCTGCTCTTCTGCTCTTACTGGGAGCACTGACTGGGAGGTCAGTGGTTTGATTCTTGATCTTGGCGACATAAATCGTAAGTGCTGCTTCCTTGCTTTTACAGGATAGAGCATGGATAAACCTTCACTCATTCCTCTACTTTAACAATCCTACTGTATTAAATAAGGCAAACGTGTGTGTGTGTGTATGTGTATGTGTATGTGTATGTGTATGTGTGTGTGTGTGTGTGTGTGTGTGTGTGTGTGTGTGTGTGTGTGTGTGTGTGTGTGTGTGTGTGTGTGTGTGTGTGTGTGTGTGTGTGTGTGTGTGTGTGTGTGTGTGTGTGTGTGTGTGTGTGTGTGTGTGTACATCTGAAAATCATAGAAAATTAGAACGGCACGAGGGAGAGGGCAAACCATTCGCAGGCTGAACAGTTTATGTTTTGTATCTCACAAATGGGCCGGAGTTGCGTTCAATCTGTCATTCAAATAATCTTTATAACACAATTTTCAGCATTTAAACGAAAGTGTGGAAATTTCAAAATGGTTAGCCATAATTGTTCTTTTCCTGAATAAAAATCGAACTTGCGGAAATATAGGAATACAGCACGAGAAATATCCTTGACTGAGAGTTGATGGGTTCGTACCATTTACTGTTGGTACATTGTGGTATCGACAGTGTATATAACACACACAAGGATGGTTCATCTTTTACCAATGCATGCAAAAATCAAGAATAATTTTTGTTATGGCCCAAGAACCAAACAAACAATAGATTTATGACAGACCTCACAGCTCCTGTGAAGCCGCCTCTTCCCCCGCCCCCTTCCCAACATGAGTAAGAGTAAACGTTCCCTGTACATGCACAATCCCAAGATATGACCTTCCCATCGGTGTTCCGGAACCTAATCTGGATACACAGTCCAATCTTTCTGTGTGTTTTTAAAGGAGTCAAACTGTCAAAGATTTCTTAAGGACAAAGAGGTAAAAGGGGTCCGAGGAGTCTGCAAGGGTATTGATGGTTGTAAAGGTACACCCGAAGGATATGTTCCAACAGTATTTGGGGTCGAAGAGGTTTAAAGTGAAAAAAAGGGTCTTAAACGGTCTTAAGATGTCTAAAGAGTCCAAATGTTTAAAATTATGTTCCAACAGTATGTAATTAATAGACGTAAGGTCGCTGCAAGGTCGTCTAGGTCGTCAGACTGCAACTCAAGTTCAAACAGTACATTGTTAAACTCGATCTCTATATTTTATTTAAAAGTTATTATCTTGCCAAAACGAAGTTTTTGCAAGATATGTTTGTCAGCTTGTATGTTTTTTTTTTTTTTGTTTTTTTTGTCTGTAATCACGTATAAAATATTCTGCAGAGCACAGTTATCATTGGAAATTTTTGTAACTTCGCATATCAGAGGCCTATAGAGGTCCCTTTCAGTGCACAAAATTTGAAGGTCTTGAGACATTATGACATCATTTGGTGACGTTATGAGGCAAACGCATATTTTTCATGGTTACTCTGTAGAACGATTCTCATCGGAATCTCTCGTCGGCAGAAATTCCTCAAGGAGTCGCTCCTGGTGGATCGCAGCTCTGTTCACCTCAGTGTGACCTTAAATAAGTCACACGTGGTCACCTTTTGGCAAGATACGAGTCACCCTGCGGGTGACATTGGTTTATTATTTTATTCCCAACGTCACTGCATGTGTACGAGGGCCGTTCTACATGTTCCCGGTAAGAGATTATTCACAAAATTGTACAAATCGCTCCATTTAAAAAAAAAAAAACATTTTTGTTTTCATCTCATTTATGACAAAGTCGAGATGAGCTGTCAAAGTCATGATGATGTCCTTCAGTCCTTCCTTCGTCCTTCCATCAGTCAATGGGCCCATTGACATATTTTCGGTTTCCCCACTCCTCCAAGGTGACTCAATGGATTGTTTTGACTCTCGGCTTGATGGTTGAAGGTGTCAATGTGCAAAAACGAATGAAGACGTTTTTAACATTCATGTCCAGGTGTTGAGATAATTAGCTAATTAACTCATAATGTAATCCATGTTTGTGTGTCCATCACATATCGTGAGTCCATCATCTCACGAGATGTTTCGTTGTTTAAGACCTCAAAGACCCCTAAAACCCCTGAGAACCCGAAGACCCTTTAATGACCCCTAAGACCGCTTAATACCCCTAAGACCCCCGAGAACCCTGAGAACCAGAAGACCCGTTAAGACCATTTCAAATCCAAATAACCCGAAGACCCTTTGAAACCCAAAGACCCCTTTTATCCCCTAATGCAGTCCGATTACGTCTACGACCGACCTCCATCGGGAGACGAGTGATTGTCCCACTTGGGACGATTCATTTCCTCCGCCACCGAAGGTGGGTAGAGGTGATGTCTTCCCCCTGTCTGTGAGCAAGATATCTCAAAAAGTTGTGCATGTATTCCGACGATACTTGGTAAACAGGTTGAGTGTGTGACGAGCACCAATTGATTCGATTTTGGTGAAGATCAGAATCTGAGAATTTTAAAAAAATTTTAAAGTGATTCTTCACCATTGAGGGATTGGGCCAAAAGCGTGAGAGCAAGATATTTCAAGATGTTGTGGACGAGTTTCGACAAAACTCAGTGGATGATTTTATTTGGTGACAAGAACAAGCCGTTTCGATTTTGGTTCAGGTCAGAATCCAGATCCGACCTCTCAGGGGATACAAAACGTAAACTGTTCACCCTGGTGGAGGGATGTGCTTCACCGAGTGCCGTTCGACTCACCTTTGTGTCGGACGATCTTACACATCGTTCCGACTTCCGAGAACAATATAAACCTTCATGGGGAACTTCAAATCATGAAATTAACATCATGACACTTTATACGGGCAACACGTTCGTTCTCCGTAAGGATAACACAGCGGAGTACGGTCACTTAAGGTATAAATTCGACAAAACATTTACTGACTGGACAAAAGCACCAAATTTGGTACACAACTTCCTTGGCTAATAAGATCTAATTTGGGAAGGGGAGCCAATTTCAAGGTCATCGATGAAGGTCAAGGTCAAAAGGTCAAAAATGACAATTTCTGTATTTCCAGAAAGCACGCCGAGCTCTATCAAAATACTCTGTTACAAATCAGTTAGTCGCCCTCATTTGCATTTTATATGCATCACTAATATCGAAATATATTCAAATCGTATTATTAAGTGAATAAAAAGATGGTTTTCCCACATTAGTAGCACTAGTACGGGCCCGTAGAGGCGGGCCCGTAGGTGCGTAAACGACGACTGGATCGGGGCATTATTTCAATTAGATTGGACCAACCGTATCATAAATGGCCATAACTTGGCAAACATACTCAGGTCCCCAGTGTCAATTGTGACATCATATCAAACGAAGAAGAATTGTGTTGTCCTGTCATTGGTCGACAGATAAATGGCCGTAACTTGGGAACCGCTTGTCCGATCGATATCAAACCTTGAAAAGCACATCCGCGGGGCCCCGGCAATATTCCTGGCAAGTTTCAGTCAGATCGGACCGTCGATCGTGCAAAAAATAAATTAATTAATTAATTAATAAACATTAATTGTGACGTCATTCGTGACGTCATAGCACCGTGTCTTGTCATTGGCCGACAGATAAATGGCCGTAACTTGGGAACTGCTTGTCCGATCGATATCAAACCTCGAAAAGGCACATCTGCGGGACCCCGGCAATGGGGTAAAGATGGTTTATTGTACCCCATACAAACAAGGTACGACCCCTGAGATTTGGATGAGTAGTCGAATCTCGGCGACAGTAGGTTCCTCTTCCAGTCCCCTCGCGAGACGCATATGGGAAACCACAAATCGGATCATTCGCCAAATCGAATTTGTCATGGCAAGATTTGTGCCAACGAGCCTTGTTTCGGATGAAACACTCTGCTGTCCCAGAACTACCATACCCCACATTGACGGGAAGTGCATTCATTTCCTGGAACAGCCCAACATTCTGAAGGAAATTGGTGTATGCTGCACCATTTCCATCCCATGAGTTGGAATCGAGGGGACAACGTAATTCCTCTGCAGATAGTGACTGGCACACGACACAAAGGTCCCAAGCAACCCGACGCGTGACCTGGAAATAAGAAGAGTTATAATAAAGGAGTCGTCTATCTGTACCTATTGGGACTAAATTAGGATATTGTCAAAATATACATCCAGCAAGCCCTAATTACGCCAACAGGCTGATTTCATCATCAGGTTGGACTCCCCGACACAAAAATGTCGGAGTTTTTTGAAAAAAATATAGGAATTAACTTGGTACAATTGAAATTATAGTATTTATAACCTACCTGAAATTATTTAAAGTCACACTTTCAAGTAGAATTGAAAAAAATCAAAAGTTGGTTTAAAAATTAGAGCACAAAATTTACACACTATTTGAAATCACCATGCTTGTTATTCATTATGATTGATTCTATTTGTATATGCACAGAACTGACTTTTCATAAAACATTGCTTAGCCATTAGATTTGAAAATAATCATTCACAAAATGGTCAAAAGTAGTAAAATCAGCAAATGTATAAGGTGAAATCATGTCAAATTAAAAGTCTCAGCACTGGTACACTTTGTTTTGATTGGGCCCTCAGGGCATGACAATAGGATTGCTGCTCCCTCTCAGGAATAAATAGGCGATCATAAAAAGCTGCTTTACATCTAAATAAAGGTCAAGGATAACCTTTATTTGATGGAAGTTTCAACTCTGTGGCATATTTACAGGCCAGGTAATTAGAAAAAGACTTCAAAAAAGGTCTCCACACTGGCACACTCTCTGTGTCGTGGGGGTCGATCCCCTTGTTGCCCCTTTTTTGGGCTTCTTGCCCTTCTTTACTACACCCCTCCCTTCCTGCTGAGAATTATCCCCATCATAAAACGTTCAACTACATTAAAAGGCTTATGTTCTCTCTCATCTGATTGAACACAAAAATGAAGGCAAGCCTACCCAGCCCTCCTCCTGGCCTTATTATCATCATCATCGATGACGATTGATCGATCGTCTTCCTCCAAGGTCAAATCGGAGCAGCAATTGACGATCGATATTGTCCTCCAATCATGTCAAAATTCACTCCACAATATCACACATGATGCCCATCATCTCTCATTTAATTGGTCGTATGCTTTCTTTGTCATATCAATGAGAACAAATGACTGAAAACACAAATTTCCGAGCAGATTACAAATGAAAAACACACTTACTGCCGCCAGTGCCGCCATTTTGTTCGCATTCCAGTGGTTCCTCCGCAACAGGAGCATTTTTGGGCGTTGCTAAACACGAAAATTTGAAGGCCTATGAAAGCTGCCAATGCAATTTTTGTGCTTGGCTCCCCTTCCAGAATTGTTTAGTACATCATATAGAAGCCCTGTACCAAGTTTGGTGCTTTGGTCCAGTCAGTAAATGTTTTTACCACAAGCGACTGGACTTGCGCGGTCACGTGAAACGCCGGCGTCACCTGATTGGACGATCCGTGTCACCTGATGCAAACATTGACGTGGCGCGAGCGAGAAAGTGGTGAACAGTCATTTCCTGACAGGTGAAACTGATGACGTAACGGGAATGTCTTCGTCGCGACGCTGACTCGACATTAACTGTGAGAACGATTCGGGCTGCAGCGATAACAAGAGGATCCCTTTCAAGGAACTTAAACATCGGAGGAGGGAATGAGTGTCATCAAAGATGCGAAATGGTGACCAACCTATGGCTGTTTGTCGGTTGTACTCTATCCTTTTTTTTAATGATGAACGTCAAGCAAGCAAGGCCCACATACCTTTGGTACCACTCCGCCGGGATTGGAATCAAACCACTGACTTCAAAAGATTTCGAGCCAACGCTCTGTTTCCACGACACCACCATGTGTGGTTAAAAAAAAAAATTTGACCGTGACAGGATTCGAACCTGCAATCTTCTGATTCGAAGTCAGACGCCTTATCCATTAGGCCACACGGCCACCTATGATGTGTTAGGGATTTACCATCTATCATCTGTGCATGGATCCCAGTTAAACATCTGACGATCCTTGGGGTTTCATGGAGAAGACGTGAGGAGAGGACATTTACGGAATCTCTTGATTACGACGACGTGGTTGAAGCGCTGTTGTTATGAGGATGTCGGAGAAAGAAGGTATCCAAAGTCTGGATGGTGCAATATGAATGAAAGAAGGTATGGTCCAAGGTCTGAATGGTGCAACAAGCGAGAGAAAGGGAGAACGATCCGAGGCATCACACAGTCAATCGTTCTCCATGAAGGGTTCGTTCTCCTGGGGTTGGACGAGTGTCAACAGAGGACCCACGACACTTAGCAGTGCAGACCGTGAATCCTGGGGATTGAAGCTCTGGGATATGGTAGCGCTGCAATACCATGGAGGGAGAGTCAGGGTGGTGTGGGAATCCTGTGGAGGGAGAGTCAAGGTGGTGTGGGAATCCCGTGGTGGGAGAGTCAGGGTGGTGTGGGAATCCTGTGGAGGGAGATTTAGGGTGGTGTGGGAATCCTATGGAGGGAGATTCAGGGTGGTGTGGGAATCCTGTGGAGGGAGATTCAGGGTGGTGTGGGAATCCGGTGAAGGAAGAGTCAGGGTAGCGTGGGAATCCTGTGGAGGGAGAGTCAGGGTGGCGTGGGAATCCTGTGGAGGGAGAGTCAGGGTGGCGTGGGAATCCTGTGGAGGGAGATTCAGGATGGTGTGGGAATCCTGTGGAGGGAGATTCAGGATGGTGTGGGAATCCTGTGGAGGGAGATTCAGGATGGTGTGGGAATCCTGTGGAGGGAGATTCAGGATGGTGTGGGAATCCTGTGGAGGGAGATTCAGGATGGTGTGGGAATCCTGTGGAGAGAGAGTCAGCGTGGTGTGGGAATCCTGTGGAGGGAGATTCAGGATGGTGTGGGAATCCTGTAGAAGGAGAGTCAGGGTGGCGTGGGAATCCTCTGCAGGGAGAATCAGGGTGGCGTGGGAATCCCGTGGAGGGAGAGTCAAGGTGGTGTGGGCATCCCATGGATGGAGAGTCAGGATGGTGTGGGAATCCCGTGGAGGGAGAGTCAGGGTGGCATGGGAATCCTGTGGAGGGAGAATCCGGGTTGCGTGGGAATCCCGTGGAGGGAGAGTCAAGGTGGTGTGCGAATCCCATGGAGGTAGAGTCAGGATGGTGTGGGAATCCCGTGGAGGGAGAGTCTGGGTTGCGTGAGAATCCTGTGGAGAAGAGTCAGGATGGAAGGGTGATAAAACATCCACAAACAGCACCATTTTCCTCCTAACCATTGGGTTTCAAATAAAACCGGGAGAGAGCATTTGCAACCCACGCTATTATCGTGGCAAAGGCCTGCCCACACGCAGGCATACTCGCACGTGCAGCGACCTTTGTACCCTTCCGGTCATCTCACTCCAAATCTGATTCGTACATGTTACACTCTGGGGAAGTATTTTTAAATTCAAAGCTCAACCTCAGTCTTTAACAGTCCCCTTAACAGAGGAGTTTGGTGGTGGGGGGGCAGGAGGCAGGGTGAGAGAAGGAGAGGGGTGGGAGGGGGATATGGAGAGGGAGAGGGGTGGGAGCAAGTGGGGTGGGAGTTAGAGGGGTGGGAGCAAGAGACAGAGGGGTGGGAGAGAGAGAGGGGATGAGAAGGGGAGAGGGGGGAGAGAGAGATAGATAGAGACAGAGACAGAGAGAGAGAGGGAGACAGAGAGAGACAGAGAGAGGGACAGACATACAGATAGAGACAGAGAAGATTGAGCAGGGGGAAGGGAGAGGAGAGGGGGGATTCCGGCAGATGTGACATCCAGTTTCACGTCCATCTGACAGAGAGCACACACATTGATGAAGCACCCTGCCTGTGAAACTCTAGGAATGCAGTTTATATCTGGGTTGGGATTCAAACCCAGACTAGATAGCTCAGTGCGAGCGTGTGTTCCTCTCTTCTATCCTGCTGTGATGTGGCAATTCATTACTTTGTAACGACTGAAAACATTTTTTACTCATTGTAGTCACATAATTTATTTTGCCTTCCTCACTCCAGAAATGTCCCATGCAGAACCAAGACACCGTGTGGCCAATGAAGCTGGAAGAGTGCTCACCTGAGTGGCAAACCATTCAAGTAAGTACTCCAACAAAACCGTAGAATAAACTTTCAAAAATGCAATGTTTCATTTTCCATGTGTATCTATCAATGCCGAAGTGACAAGTCGTAAAATGAAAGATCTTTCAAAAAGGGGAAACCTGGTGTAAAATAAAATTGCACATTTTCAGCGAGTGAACCACGACCAGAAGCTCCGCCTGAGGCACTGCACGACCAAACACAGGCGAATGGGACCTAAACTCTATTCAAGTCAATAGATGTATTCAGGGACAGTGCTAATATTGTAGAGCTCAAGCCAAGGGGTTTAAGCACCCATGCAAGCACTCCAACAAAATGGTTGAAAAGGAACGCCTGGTTTGGCAAGCAATTGGCGATCGCCGATCGGTAATATAAACACCGTGCAACTGGAGATAACGGGAATGTCAAGCGATGTCCGAGTTGGACAAATGAACACTTTTTGAGCAGTCAGCATTACTGCTGAAGTCAATAAAGAAGTTTAAATTTTGAAACTTGGCTGAGGTTTAGAGATTCCGGAAGTTATGGCATGTGCGGAAACGCAATAACGTCATGAACGATGGCATCTCCGGGCGTTTATAAGCATTGTAATGTATCCAGCAGTTTCTCGGTATGATGATCAGGTATTCAATAATACGAGAGAGGAAAGCGAAAAAAATAACAAAAGAGCGCTTTGTCGGAAAGAAACCGTTGCCGTCTGTTCCAAATAAAGGAATTGTTGAGCAGACCGAGCAAAATGGCGAATTAAGAACCCAGCAAGCTGACAGGGAGATGACTCAAGGCGACCAAGGATGACGCCGTTAATTATCCTCAAGAGGGGTGCATATTATCAGGGTGATGTGGGATTTTATCTCACCCAAACACCAAATTTTCATTCGTTCACTCACTACCTTGGAGTTCCCTTTGTATGAATGCAAAGTTTGGGGTTCATAGGTTTCAGGTTTTGGAGTTATGTAGGAGACTAGCAGACTGACGGACACACACTGACATTTATTTGTACAGATTCAATTCGAGCGAGGTACCCGTGCTATGCACGGGAGGGGGCTGGACAGCCGGTTCATGCAGGACTTGGGCAAAAAATAACTTACTGTAGCTGAGCCCAACAGAAGTGAGGTGGATGTCAATGGCGAAACTGCAAATGTCACAGGTGGAACTGCTCACATTATTTCCTGATTCTCCTTTAAGAGACAAAAGTACATCGTGTAACTTTTCCCACAGGTGCCAGACAGATATGAATGGCTTTTTATCGTGTCGATTATGAGTCTGTAGAACACTGTGCCTCCGAACATTTCATTGGTTGTGGTGTCGTTTTGAATCCCAATCCGGCGACCATTTTTGCTAACATAACAAAGCGATTCTCTTCATCGCCTTCTCCGTTTGCCGCGTGGATTGCAAAGAGGTTGATATGGAACGACTGGTTCGGAAAGTGCTCGCAAGCTGCTTGCGAACGGAACATGAACCTGGTTTACCGTTTGAGCTTTTGTCATCAAATTTTCAACAAACCATTTTTATGACGACATGAAGAACACTGATAAATTTGACAGTTTTTGGTGTTTTTATCTGTTGTTTTCGTCAATTTTAGTGCAAACCGGATGTGGATGGGCTTTGCATTTTGGGATACTTTTTCCTGTGCTGTCTGAAAGTCGCTTTACCCCTCCCCAGTGAAGAATTTGTTCTTAAACTCTTTTAATATACAGGTTTTATTGTGCAGTACTAACAATATAATTAATCAGTCGTTGTATCTGTATGACGGAGTTTTTAAGGATGTCACAAAGGACACAAACTACAAGCATGAAGAAATAATGTAACGTGTTAAAAAAGGCGATGCATCAACGGCGGTAAACTTCCGATAAAAGTTTTTTTTTAATTATTATTTCAATTGAATTGTATACTTGAACACTGCAGAACATAAATCGCCTTCTTCGTGTTTTCAAATCCCTTCCGTTTATCAGTACTTGTGCAAAATATTTCGGCATTTTACGTCATCACGACCAATCTAATTTTCTGCATGCAGACCCCACCAATGTCCTTTTTCAATAATTCATAGAGTAATTTGTTCTATTGTATGAAATCTCCAACAATTCTGTATGGATCGGGCCGCATCTCCCAGAAGGACAAAGAGATCAGGCTAACCATTTCTGTCACAACTAGCCGTAACGATTCAGTAAGTTGCCTTCAGGGTTCATCCCTATAATATGTCCAAAAAATGTTGGATTTTCCCTTCCCGTCCGTTTTGATCCTAAATTAACCATGCATGGGCCTTCTATCCCTCCCACAACTCCCATCCTCCCCACATTACTTCTCTCACACTCAGATCCTCCCTCTTATCCTCCCTCTTATTCATATCCTCTTCTTATTCTCTCTTATTATCCAATCATATCCTCCCTCATATTCCCTTATTATTAATCTGTTCAACCCTCCGTTCTACCCCCAGCCAAACTTCGTCATTATAATGGTTCATAATATGTGAGCAGCCCCTTATCAGTTTCTTGCACTCGTGAAGCCCACCCCACTCTCATCTTCCCCAGGGAAGACTTCTACGTGACCCTGCCCTGAGCCAAACCTCAGTGCTGGTGATAACAGCATTCCCTATCCACATCCTGCAGGCTGCAGCATCCATATAAATCTCTCCTGATTGTTCAGGCAGTGCATTATTTTGTTCATGACTGTTGACCAATCTTTTTTGGGTGTAAGGGGCAGGATCCCCCGGCTACAGATGCATAAGTGCACACGTGTATATCAGCACCACTAGCATTCAATATAAACTCCTTACCCTGGTAGTATTGAACAGAGATAGGAGCTAGTCCAGACTCCAAAGATCAGAAGTATATGTCGGTCTTCAATGCAGCCGAAAGAGCCAAGAGTGAAAAATTTAAGTGAGGAGTTAATTTTCCTGAAGTTCTTTGGAGACTTCCACATATGGCTCTAAACGCTGTCAGGATTGTGCAGAGGTGTGGTGCACTTACCTGTGAGCTGTTTGGTCTGGGTTAGATTCCTGACACGATTACACACTGTCTTTCCATATTGATGATATTGTTACATAGAGGTTGTGATCAATAAAAGGTTTCTCACTTCAAAACTTTATTAACCAAAACATTGAGAAATAAAACAAGAAATTAACTTGGAAAATGAAAACCAAATCATGGAGAAATGAAACTCATGCGTGAATGCGTTTATAGTTGAGGTGGTCGATGTGAGCACCCCCACGCACACATTAAGTATTCACATGAAGTGCGAAGTTTTCAATGACGTTTCTGCAAGTTTTGACGGTGACTGTCTGCACATATGCCTCAACTGCTGTCTTCATATCAGGTTCAGATCTGGGATGTTCTTTGGAGAGGGTATCCTTACAAGCTATTCAGAGGAACAAATCCAGCGGATTGAGGTTGGGGCTTTATGGAGACAATTCATTTTCCACATCCAAACTCAGGACTCGTTGTCCGAATTTTTGACGCAGAAAGGTAATTGTTTCATTGGCTGTTTGTGGGTAGCACCGTCTTGCATGAACCATTGTCACCAGAGGGCTGGAGTGCTCATCGATTGTTTCAAGTCTCCATAAAACGCGTTGACAATCAACAGGTATCATTCTTGATCGATGGTAACCGTTCTTCTGTTTTTATCTTCAAACCTATTCGGCCCAAACACACCTGTGTAGATGACAGCCACAAAAGCTGTGACTTTCCGACCCTTAAGCGACTTCTCTTCAACCTCATCTGGACGTTGATTCCCACAGAAAATGTTGTTGTGTGAATTGACAGCACCATTGACGTGAAAGTGTGCCTCGTCACTAAACCTTCACAAGTTTCCAAATGGCTGGCTTGCTTGGTTTGTTTCTGGGATGTACTCCGTATTCAGTACAGAAGCTCGTCTGGACGGAAACAATTCATTTGTTCTCAAAATACCACTTGGACAATGTTTATTCTTTGTGTCAAAACGTCATTTTTTTCCTTAGAATACTTTGGTTATGTTTGAATGACTTCTCCAAAGATCATTGATCACTCCTGAAAAACAAAAAAATTTTAAGGTTACTAAAAGTACAAAGGTCATTTGAAGCGGTTAACCTTTTATTGACACACCCTGTACTTTTGTCAATCATATTCCCTGTGTGTGTGCACCAGCCATATGCAGAATGTGCAAAAGTTAACGTGAAAAATGTCAAATATTGGTATTGTTTTACATTATCGATGTGAACTAAAGTGATTATTTACTGCAATAAAATAAATGTGCATTGTTAGTCAATCACCGCATATACAAACCATGCTAAACTAAACATATTGTTATATATTTTTTTAAAGTAGATTTTATTCCATTCAGAGGCACAGTACATTTACGCAACAACGGTATCTCAGACTGATGATTTATATTTGCTATATTAAGGTGGCCATTTTCAATTCATGTAAGATAATCGTCAAACCTTGCTTCACTGTCAATGGGTATTCCAATAAAGAATCATCACCCAAAAATTAGAAGTACCCATAAGTGTTTTGGGGAGTTGTAATGGATTTTGATTGTACAAATGCCAAGACTGCCTTCAATCTAGATTCTGGTGCACATTTCGAATTTCTGCTTATAAAATCTTAACCACCAATTTTTCAGCTTGGCAGAAAGCAAAATTGGATTCAACAATCCCGAATCCTTTGGAAAACAGTATCTGACAATTTTTACTCAAAAATTCCTGGGGAGTGTCACAATTCCTGAAAGTGGGACTAGCCCATTGGGCCTGACTACAGGATGGTGCAGATGTAAGACACTTTCATTTGAGCTTTGTAGCTTGAGTTTGATTTCCACCACGATGATTTCAAGTGTTGAGTTGGTACTTTTCAGGCAAGGTGTTGCATCAAGGAGAATCACAATTCCTCAAATATATGTTAAGTTGAGTGTCTTGTTTGCAAGCATTAGTTGGTGGATGTGGCGGATCTCTCTTTTTGACGAGTATGGAAAGGTAATTACACTGTACAGCTAATTTGTACCATATTTTGATCTTCGGCTTGACTATTGAATCCGTGCATTTGCTTATAAGTGGTACTATGTACACACCATGCATTCTCCTCATATAACATTATAGTTACCTTCGTGACCGAAGGTGGATGGAGGTGATGTATTCATCCCTGTTTGTCTGTTTATCTGTCTGTGAGCAGCATTATCTCAAAAAGTTACGGACGGATTTGGACTAAACTTGGTGGACATGTTGAGTGTGTGATAAGGACGAATTGATGAGATGTTGGTGAAGATCTGGCTGTGAGAATTCTTTTTTTTAAAGGTGATTCTTCACCAGTGAGACATCGGGCCAAAATCGATATATAGCACGATATTTCAAAACGTTGTGGACGGGTTATGACAAAACTTGGTGGATGAATTGGGTAGGTGACAAGAACAAGCCAATTCGATTTTGGTTCAGGTCCAGATGCAGATTCGGCCTCTTTCAGTGGGGTACAAAATGTAAAGTGTTCAGCCAGGCGGAGGTATGCGCTTCACCGAGTGCCATTCCAGTTGTTGTACGGATTCTTCGTCATTACCGGTGTAAATCAAAAAAGTGTATATAAGCCCTGGCAGCCTATTTTTGAGAGCTCCAGTGCACCTTCCTGACTTATGTGGTGACGTCAGCAGGTACACGCTCCAACATCGGGTGCAAATAGATATTTGTGAAATTCATTCTTGCATGAAAACAGTGCAACCATTTTGAAAACATTTTGTCTCCTTTCTATTATCAAAAAGCAGGAATTCAGAATTTTCTATTCAGGTTTATTCTGGATCATTTGTGCATTTACATTTCAAAGAGACCCTTCACCAGTCGACATCAGCACCACTTTTATGACACACAGCAACAAGTGGGATGCTTCCACCTCATGCAACACGAGTTAAGTAGCAGCGAGAGGGATTTTTTCTCGTGGCCAGAGCATCAGGTCCCTAAGAGTTGGACCTGGGTGGCAAATGCATGTGACGGGTTCAACCAAAATTATTTAATAGCAGCCCTTGCCACCATAGCAACCACCGGAATAGCCACAGCCTCTGGAGCAAGAGCTTCTGTAGCCGCAGGGAGAGGCGCAGCTTCCGATCCCACATGAGTTTCTCATGCCATAACCACCGCTAAGAACGCCAGAGCGGTTGCATCCGCTGTATCCACAGCTGCGACTGCCACAGGGATTGTAGGAGCTAACTCCGCAGCTTCTGTATCCACTCGAGCCACAGCCACCGTAGCCACCGTAGCCACCATAGCCACAGCCACTGTAGCCACAGCCACTGTAGCCACAGCCACTGTAGCCACGGCCACTATAACTGCAGGGATTGCAGGAACTGCTGTAGCCGCATCCGCTGTAACCGCAAGGGTTGCCACAACTTCCGCAGCCGACCTCGGAGCTCTCTCCGACCATTGGGGCATTCTCGTTACTGTAAAACAACGAATATGCACACTAAGACCACCTGGTCCTCAAAACTAACTCGTGAAGATCTTCAGGACAATTGGGGGGAGGGGGGAGAGTAGACTATAGCAAACAGTGCTCTGCAAAACCAGAAAAGGTTGGCGCTAACATCACCACCTATGCCAATTCATTACATAAAGAGAATAAAAATCTTGAAAAAACTTTGCAGAATTAGAGTACATCATTGATATATATATATATATATATATATATATATATATATATATATATATATATATATATATATATATATACATAAAAAAAAGTTTACCAGGCAGCCATGTTTCTGTGATATTTTTCAGGAGGGTTCGTTGATTCCAGTTATCTTGTTTCTCTGAAGTAGAGACAGATGTAGCTTCAGGGCAAACCAGTGGGCTTTTTATACACGAGCTGGCCCATTTCGATGGTTTATCTGTAAATCCCACTGGTTCATCATTTGGTAAACAAGCGTCATGTTCAAAATGGTCAGGACAAGTAATTTGCTGATTGTAAATCCCCTGCTTAGTTATTCCTCCAAAACACGCGGCCCCTTAGGCTTAAGGTTGAAACAATTCCCACCAGCAAACGTGTGACCCAAAGGTGTTGATATAAAGCGTAACACGTGCACAGTGTGATGAACAGGTACTTAAAAAAAATTCTGGGTAAAGGTACGTTTGCACTTAGGGTGTTAAAAAAGAACGAGATATGAACTCACAATTGCCCAAGAAATGCAAACTTTTCTTTCTCTCCATGAACGAGAATATTGTTAACAGTATTGTTAAAATAATCTCTACTTTTTGTCCTCAATATCGAAGCATATATAATTGATAATAAAAATATTTTCTTATTTATTGTATATAACTAGAATGAACAAAAAAATAGTTAACGTTTCCTCGTGGGCTATAAATTGTGAGTATCTCGTTCTGCTAACTTTTCGAACACTCCTCGCATTGTATTTGTAAAAGGATGCTATAGATTTATATCGCAGTGATTTGTGAAAATTATTGCAGTGGGAAACGGGAAGATAACTATTTTTATGTTTCATTATCAAACAGATACGAGCTGCGATATCTTACAACACCCTGAAGTCACTTTTGGGAAGGATGGACATGCAGTATAAAAAAGGTTCAACTGAAGATATTCAATGCAATGGTGACCCCAATTTCGATGTCGGGATCATCCATTGACCCTTATAAAACAGAGCAAATTCCTTTGAAATGCACTTGTTGAGAAATGTGCTAAACATAAAATGGATGATTTTACAAGGAAGGAATATATCAGAGAAAGACTTGAACAAATTCCAGTGAGTGAGAGAATACTGAAATATCGACTTAAATGGTTTGGATATATAGAAAGAATGGAGGAGGATAAACAAGTGAGAACAACAACGAGAATTGATTTACATTTTCTAAGTCTAAAAATTGAGAATTCCAAGTGTAAAAATGGTATAGCTCTGTGAAAAATTGACGAAACGCCTTGAAAGTCGAACTTATCATAATAAATCCGTGTCCCAAGTTTCAGTTGAATATGTTCAAGGGTATGGGGGAAAAGTCTGAAAAACCACAGGTGGGATGGAGGGATGGATAGACAGACGAAGATCAAACTTATAGTCCCCTCCAATGAAACCAGTAAGGGACTAATAATATACCAAAGTAGGATGAACACTTCAACACCAGTGGGTAGAACAAGAACAAGATGGAAGCAATCAGTGGATAATGATCTAATGGAAGCTTAATATGGAAGAAGCACAACATCCAGCCAAACATATAGAAAAAGGTAGAGAGCTGTGGTTCAGCAGTGGGAAGAGAAAGATAAGGTGAAGATATTGTGAAATAGCATAACCTGTAGAATTTTTAAAATATATATATATATATATATATATATATATATATATATACATATTTATACATATTTATTAATGTGTTATTTTGTTGTGCAGTTTCATTGTATATTTTGTAATTCCTCGACGTCTTGCTTGGTCACAGTCGCTTCCGTTTCTCATTCTGAGGTGAAGCTTCATTATCACCAGAAGCTCCAAACTTGACAATATCTCCTGCAAATGACGTCACAAATGATTTTTCCCAGAGTGTGAAACACCCATGTTGGGCGTTTAAAAATTATCGGAATATGAGATTACACACTAATCCGATAAATAATGTTTTATTTATACTGTACGTGCATATATATATATATATATATATATATATATATATATATATATATATATATATATATAATATACATATATATATATATATATATATTTTTTTTATAATAAAAAATATGTTCTTACTAATTATGGAGATGTGGATATAGATGTACAGTATTGCATGTAAAATTTGAATCACATGATGAGGCAGCAAGGCACAGATCAAGTCCCATAACAGAAACCTGTTAGCAACATAATGCTGCATGACCTGTTAGCAACAAGTGTCATCTGCCACATGAACACATTGTCTCTGCCCTGTTGATCTGAGTCAGCAGGTGGAGTTGCAGTCAGGAATGATTTATTGAATGAAAAGAGCAACACTTACCTAACTGGCTTTTATAAAGCCTTGGGCATGCCCATCCTAACGTGATCAACAGAGCAAAGACAATGTGTTCATGTGGCAGATGATAGTTGTTGCTAACAGGTCGTGCAGTATTTGCTGTTGTGGGACTCGATTTGTGCTTTGCTTCCTCGTCAAGTTAGAGGGTTTGAATTTTATTTAACTAGCTTAAAATGGTCACAAATAAATGGTTTGGCAGTATGCCGTCCTGATGAGCCCATAACAAGGGTGAAATTTGGATCGTTGGCTCTTCCTTCATTTATTTGTGACCATAAATCTTAGTTTTCAAAGGCCTGAGTGCCATGCAGATGCTATCCCAGTTTGGAGATGATGTTTTGGCATAATTTAGTCAAATGACTGGCATCAGTGTCATGATGCATCTAGGGTCAGACACAAGCAAAAAACACAAAACGGTGTTTGTGTGTCATTTTGAATGCCCTCTCACAAGGGTATCTGCTGGTTGCATCATTTTTGAAAGCACAGCTACATCATCAATTAATTCCCCACTCCAACACCGCTACTCCTCCCCCTCCCCTTCAGTCTCGATCAGGGTCTTGAAATAATATGCATTGCAGCACATGGAATGTAAATGTCTTGGGGAAATAATTTGCACAGATCTATAAAAGTACAACAGTTATTTGGTAGATTTATATGGGCCGGAAGCCTGGTGTTGGCTTAACGGTTAAGGTGGCTGGCTTAAGATCTTAGGGTCTTTCGTTTGAGCCTCTGTCAGGCCGTTACATAACACCAGGTGAGTTGACTCAGACTGTCGTCCTTCCGAGGTCGGCAAAATGAGTGCCGGTTTATTGAGAACAAGGGGCACTGCATCAGCAATGCAGCTGAACTCCCAGCAATGACGCAGCCAGCAGCCACAGGCTGCATCCAGAATAACGACAATGATGGTGGCCTCGAGTGGACCCTTATTTGAATTATATAACAACAATGCGATGCTGTGGTACAATGAAGCACTTTCATTGTGCATGTCATGTGGTCATAGTCGCTTCCGTATCACCTGATGCTCCACACGTGATCACATCTCCTGCAAATGACGTCACAAACTCCCCCCACTTTACAGTATGTATCTGTAAGTGGAAAAGCATCCTGTAATCTCTCAGGCCCTCTAATTAACCGAAACGCTGCATACTTCTCTAATAATAGTTATATCTGTTTATATAAATACACTCACGCCTCCTGAATTGCTAATTGTTATTTTTCTTCTCACGCCCCACGGCAGGCTATACATTAATCAATTTAATTGAATGTTGGGGGTATAAAAGTGATTTTTTTTTTTAGTTAATTGCGAACACTCCGTTTTCTCTTGCGATCCATTCATCTCCACGAGAGGACCATTCGTCTCAACCATGACCAGGTAACCCGATGTGTAATTAAATCGATTAAAATCAGGTGTGTAAAGGGTCTTTGTGTAAACTAATCAAGGTGCTTCGGCTGTTTTCGATTATTTTAGATTTAGGCCATCTCAAATTCAGCCACTGATGGCTGTGTCAGCCATTTTCCACTGCCATCAAAAATTTTGAGATGTCCCAATATCCAAATCTGTTCATAATATGATAGGCTACTGGTGTGCCAAATTTGGTGCTTTCCTCACAAAATGCACAATTGTTATGCTATATTTAGCTAAGTTGCCCCACTAAATGGAATCGCAGCGTTTTACAAGCGGTTGTTGTGTTAAGAAACCACCGTTTTGGCAGGATGGAAACCGCTTTCAATGATATTATTCATTCGATGAGTCTGGTGTTGGCTTAACTGTTAATATGGCTGCCTTAAAGTCTTAGGGTCTTCCGTTTGAGCCCCTGTTGGACCGTTGAAATAACAACAGGTGAGTTCATCCTTCCGAGGTCGGCAAAATGAGTGCCTGCTTACTGGTGATGAGGGCCACTGCATCAGTGGCACAACTGCACTCCCAGCAATCAGCAGCCACAGGCTGCACATGAAACAACATTTGATTGATTCGATTGAGGGTGAATTTTTTTTTTTTTTTAAACATAGATATTTCTTGAGAAGTTCGTAATGGGACACGTATAGGTATTTTAAATTGGAAACTCTACTGTGAGTCTGGAACGGATTACGTCATATCCCGGGTAGCGTTTTTCGTTAGAGGGTGCTCCGGTTTATGAATTAATATTTGAGAGATATTTTATTAAAAACGGAAGAAATCAATGAGATGTTTGAAAATGTTCAAGCGATATGTCATAGTTTATCCATTTATTTACAAGATCGAGGCTCATATAAAAGAGCAAGGTGGTGGAAGGTACACAAAATGGCCAGGCAGCGGGACCACAATAAGCAAGGGAATGAATGGACAGGAAACGGGGACAGAGTAGATGGGAGGAAACGAAGTAACCTGTAAGAAAGAGGGTTTGGGTATGACAGGTTAATGCAGGTAGAGAGAATTACTGGTGAGGTTGGGGGATGAGGTCAGATCGTGGTGCACGTGCACCGCCAGCCTGAAGCCCTGCGGGGAAGAGTGAGATGGAAGCATCTCTGGAAGGAAGGCATTTCCACAAACGGGAGAAAAGAGGAACAAAAAGAGTTGATGTGGACAGTAAGCCTGGACTTTGGGAGTTCAACGCCGAGGAGGTTACTGGAAGAACGCATACATCCTGGTGGACCTGGGAAGGGTCAGATGGGTTTGGGTTCCGAGGAGAGGGGGTAAAAGGTGGTAGACTGGAAGAGAGGTGGTTGAAATAAAAACTGAGACAACCAATCTGCCCGCAATTTGAGATGAACTGGCCTTGTGCTTCGGGATCATTATGGGAGATGCCTACCATGT
The DNA here is from genome assembly GCF_056783735.1 of Eptatretus burgeri. Classification (NCBI taxonomy): domain Eukaryota; kingdom Metazoa; phylum Chordata; class Myxini; order Myxiniformes; family Myxinidae; genus Eptatretus; species Eptatretus burgeri. The sequence goes on from NC_140963.1 coordinate 110,173,386, forward strand.
TGAGAGCTTTAGAATCCACAAAATCCATTGTTCCATCATGGGAGATGTCCACCATGTTGAGAGCTTTGAAATCCACCAAATGCATTCTTCTATCATAGGAGATGTCGACCATGTTGAGAGCTTCAGAATCCACAAAATCCATTCTTCTATCATGGGATATGTCCACCATGTTGAGAGCTTTGGAATCCATCAAATCCATTGTTTCATCATGGGAGATTCCACAGATTATTCTGTCGTTTTGAAACCCCATTGTATGTGCATTTGTAAGAACATCCTCCATCAATTATGATTTTTTTTTCCTTTTCCCTCTTCATAAATGCTGTACGTAAATATGAAGTAGTTATGACGTAATAAAGTGACAAATGTCTTTTTATAAAGGCCAGTGGAGCAAATTGAGCTGTTTCATAAACTTACTTAGTTGGTTCATTCATTATAGTGTTTCTGTTATTGTTCTGCCTAATATTATTTCTAAGGTGCAAGAAGCTTGAAATGCTTGAAAGCCCCAATACAACAAAGCTCCTTTTCATTTAGTTACTCGATGTGTGTGTGTGTGTGTGTGTGTGTGTGTGTGTGTGTGTGTGTGTGTGTGTGTGTGTGTGTGTGTGTGTGTGTGTGTGTGTGTGTGTGTGTTTGTTGTTGTTGTTGATCGTTATCTCCATAATTTAGGTTTCATAAGGTGTAATGGACCCATTCCAGGACTCGAAGTATCCACCTTTGGTTCGGTGAAGGATCGTGGTTCATGGCCTAAGACATAAGTTGTGAAGTCGTGTTGTTCAGAGTTTTGTTGTGAGGTCTCTTTTCAGGATCGTCACTGAGCCCCTGACATCCTCCAACTGTTGTTTGTTTGTGGTAATGTTCCCAGGGATGGTTTGTGGAATCTCTGTGAGGTTCTTCTTTATCATTCCCGGTGCTCCACCTATCAATGGTACAATTTTGACATTCTTCAGCTTCCAGGATCTTATCACTTCATTCTTGAGGTCTTGGCATTTGCTTGTTTTCTTGATTTGTGTGTTATTTCGACCAAAATAATTGGGTACTGGAACCTAAATTGGCAATGCCTTATTTTCCTTTTTGTATTCTCTGTTCACACTGGATGGGATCATTAGGTTGTACATGAGTGTTATGTCCTTGTTTTCAATGATTGCTTTTGGATTGTGTTTCCACAAGATTTGCGGAACTGGGATATTCGAATTTCTGCAGATGTGCCAGTGGATTACTCTACATACCTTGTTGTGCTTTCGTGTGTACTGCTGTTCTGACATGAGTGTTTTGCATCCCGATATGAGGTGGTTCATGCTTTATGTTTCTACCTTGCAGAACCTACACTTGTTCGATTTGCTCAGTTCTGACATTTAAAAAAGCCATTGGTGTAGTGTCCCTGATCTTGGGCATTTATAATGATTTGTTTTCCATCCTAATTGAGCTGACCTCTTTTTAGACATTCCAGTGATCTTTCTTTGTCGATCCCAAATCTCTCCAACTCTGTTATTATTTTTTTTTAATTTTTAGATTTCACTGCTTTTTTTGCCTTTCTACCAGTTGTCACTATCTGTTTGTATTTCATCTTGTATTTTTCTTTTGTCTTTTTTTTTGCAATTGTTGGGGCTGCACTTGTTGTTTTGGTTTGGTGCATGACGTCTTCCATTCACACTTGTTTTTGGAAGTTTTTTTTTTTTTCAAGCTGAGTGAGCGATACCTTTTCTGGCTTCTTGTGTTCATGCTGTGTACAAATTGTATTCGGTAGTCTGTTGAACTTTTCACGTACTCTGCTAATCCTACAGTCGTCACTCTGTGCACTTTATTGAGTTCAATCAAGGCCGTCACCTCCTCCTTTCCGCTGCAGGTACATTCTCAGGATGCATTGATTTTTGTTGAACATTTTGTGGATAGTGAGGAGTTTTCTTGTTTTGCTATCTAGTCTTCTCATTTCCACTTGTGGACAGTTTACTATTCCACAGCTGTATTGGAACACTGGTCCTGATAATTGGTTTTTGGCTTTGATTTTGTTCCTTGGGGAGAGGTATGTTTTCAGGATTAGCCTCATTCGACACAGGTGTTCTTTGGAAATTGCTTTATGCATTTGTTTGTGACATAATTGGTGGCCCTCTTCTTCTCCAAGGTACTTGTAAGATGCTTCATTGTCTCGATCATGTGTTGTATCTCGGTCGATTTTTATGTTATCCGTTTTTGTTGGTCTACCTTGTATGAATGTGCAGTTGGCACACTTATCTAGACCAAATTAGATTTTAATGTCGGGTGTGTGTGTGTGTGTGTGTGTGTGTGTGTGTGTGTTTGTGGTCTGCTTATGTGGACCCACAGCTAGGGTTTCTACCCACCGTTTGGAGAGCTTCTGGCCTGTAAAAACCAGGGATTAAATGGTCGAAACTTCGACTGATAAAAGGAATGGTGAAAGGGAATAAAATGGAAAGGGGGGGGGAGGGCACCAACAGCAGATTAGTCGTGAGAGTGAGGTCAAGGGCGGGGGGAGAAGCACATATGGGGGTGAACAAGCTGCATGAAACACAGCAAGAAGAGAAAGGGGAAAGTGTGGATGAAAGAGAAAAGAAACAAATCAAGCGACAGCCAACAAACGAAAAGGGGTGAGGGAGAGGGGGCAACATCACAATAACCTGGCAAAGGGACTGCTTGGGAATGGGGTCATTTGGAGAAGAAAAGAACGCTTATTTTAGGTTAAGCTGATAAGTCACTAAAGTTCTTATTTTAGCAGTTACTGTTCATGAATTTGTTGCGAGGAACAGCTTCATTGTTTGTGAGTGCGTGTTTCCATGCACGTGTGTGTGTGTGTGTGTGTGTGTGTGTGTGTGTGTGTGTGTGTGTGTGTGTGTGTGTGTGTGCATTCAAAACAAGCACCTTGGGAGAGCATTCATAACTAGGGGAGCCAATCATTGGAAACAGAAACCCAAGTCAAGCGAAAGTGTTCTAACAAGTAAAATGTCAATCAAAAAAGTTTGTTCTAATCGATCTATACTACAATTCCACCAGGAATGTACATCTGAATTGGGATTCCAACTGTCTCACTTTGTCTCCAAACCGTCCTACCTGCGCTGTCCCTCTAATATACTCATTTCTTATCCTATCCATCCTCGTCACTCCCAACGAGAATCGCAGCATCTTTAACTCTGCCACCTCCAGCTCCACTTCCTGTCTTATTGTTCTTTCCGCCTCCAAACCATACAACATAGCTGGTCTCACTACCGTCTTGTATACTTTCCCCTTCACTCTTGCAGCTACCCTTCTGTCACAAATCACTCCTGCAACTCTTCTCCACCCACTCCATCCTGCCTGCACTCTCTTTTTCACTTCTCTCCCACACTCTCCGTTACTTTGGACAGTTGATCCCAAGTATTGAAACCAATCCACCTTCCCCACCTCAACTCCTTGCAACTGCACCATACCACCACCCTCCCTCTCATTTACGCACATGTACTCCGTCTTACTCCTACTGACTAACATTCCCCTTCTCTCCAGTGCGTACCTCCACCTCTCAAGGCTCGATTCAGCCTGCTCCCTACTCTCCCTACAGATCATGATGTCATCCGCGAACATCATAGTCCATGGAGACTCCAGTCTGATCTCGTCCGTCAACCTGTCCATCACCATTGCAAACAGGAAAGGGCTCAGAGTCGATCCTTGGTGCAATCCCACTTTTACCTTAAACCGGTCCGTGATTCCTACTGCACACCTCACCGCTGTCACACTGTCCTCATACATATCCTGCACGATCCTCACATACTTCTCCACCACTCCCGACTTCCTCATACAATGCCACAACTCCTCTCTTGGCACCTTATCATAAGCTTTCTCTAAATCCACAAACACACAATGTAACTCTTTCTGGCCTTCCCTATACTTCTTCGTCAACATTCTCAAAGCAAACATTGCATCAGTGGTGCTCTTTCTTGGCATAAACCCATATTGCTGCTCACAGATCGTCACCTCTCTTCTCAACCGAGCTTCCACTACTCTTTCCCACAACTTCATGGTGTGGCTTAACAACTTTATCCCTCTGTAATTTCCACAGCTCTGCACATCACCCTTATTCTTGAAAATCGGAACCAGTACACTTAATCTCCACTCCTCCGGCATCCTCTCACTTTCCAAGATTTTATTAAACAATCTGGTTAACAACCCCACTGCCATCTCTCCTAAGCACTTCCATGCCTCCACTGGTATACCATCTGGGCCAACCGCCTTTCCACTCTTCATCCTCTTCATAGCAGTCCTCACTTCATCCTTACTGATCCACCCCACTTCCAGATTCACTATCTCCACCTCTTCCAACCTTCTCTCTCTCATTTTCTTCATTCATCAGCTCCTCAAAGTACTCCATCCACCTTCTCAACACACTCTCCTCGCTCGTCAGCACATTCCTATTTACGTCCTTTATCACCCGCACCTGCAGCACATCCTTCCCAGCTCGGTCCCTCTGTCTTGCCAATCGGTATAAACCCTTTTCCCCTTCTTTTGTATCCAACTTCTCATACAGCTCGTCATATGCCTTTTCCTTGGCCTTTGCCACCTCTCTTTTTGCTTTTCAACGCCACTCCTTGTATTCCTGCATACTTTCTTCATCTCTCTGACTATCCCACTTCTTTTTCGCCAACCCCTTCTTCCTTATACTTTCCTGTACTTCCTCATTCCACCACCAAGTCTCCTTATCTTCCTTCCTCTGTCCAGATGTCACACCAAGTACCTTCCTAGCTATCTCCCTCAACTTCTGCTGTTGTTGCCCAATCATCCCACCCATCTTTACCACCATCCAACGCCTGTCTCACCTCCTCCCTAAATTTGACGCAACAGTCTTCCTCCTTCAGCTTCCACCATCTGGTCCTTGGTTCAGCCCTCACTCTCTTCCTCAACCTCACCTCTAAAGTCATCCAACAGACCACCAATCGATGCTGTCGAGCTTCACTCTCCCCTGCCACAACCTTACAGTCACTAATCTCTTTCAGGTTGCATCTCCTACTTAAGATGTAATCCACCTGTGTGCACTTTCCTCCACTCTTGTATGTCACCCTGTGTTCCTCCTTCTTCTTGAAATATGTATTTACCACTGCCATTTCCATTCTTTTTGCAAACTCTACGACCATTTGCCCTTCCACATTTCTCTTGTTGAGACCGTACCTCCCCATCACCTCCTCATCCTCTTTATTCCCTTCCCCAACATGCCCATTGAAATCTGCTCCAATCACCACTCTTTCATCCTTGGATACACTCTCCACCACTTCATCTAACTCACTCCAGAAATCTTCTTTATATTCCATCTCACACCCCATATGTGGGGCATATGCACTGATGACATTCATCATCACCCCTTCAATTTCCAACTTCACACTCATCACTCGGTCAGACACTCTCCTCACCTCCAATACCCTCTTGACATAATCTTCCTTCAGGATTATCCCGACACCATTTCTCCTCCCATCCACACCATGGTAGAACAGTTTGAAACCACCTCCAATGCTCCTCGCCTTACTCCCCATCCACTTGGTCTCTTGTACACACAATATGTCCACCTTTCTTCTCTCCATCATATCAGCCAACTCTCGCCCTTTGCCAGTCATCGTCCCAACATTCAGAGTTCCAACTCTCACCTCCACACTTCTACCCTTCCCCCTCTCCCACTGCCTCCGGACTCGCCTTCCCCGTCTCCTTCTCCTCCTTCGCCCAGCAGTAGCACAATTTCCACTGGTACCCTGCTGACCACCGGTACCAGTGGCGGTTGTTGGTAACCCGGGCTTCGACCGATCCGGTATGGAAATTCGTTTTGTTGTCCGCATAATGATTTGGCATAGGTTTTTACGCCGGATGCCCTTCCTGACGCAACCCTGGTCGCCTCTTACGACACACAGGGATATGGTGCACCTATTCTAACCGGGGCATACACCGGACCCAGTACAACTGGTGCTCATTTCGCCGACCTCGGAAGAATGGCAGGCTGAGTCAACCCCCTGGTGTTTTCGACTTGGTTTTATATATATATATATATATATATATATATATATATATATATATATATATATATATATATATATATGATTGAAACGGCATAGTGCTTACCTTGTGTAGGTCTTATTGGGTTGCTTTATGTAGCTTCTTTGGCTGGAGGAGTGTGGGAGGGTTCAATTGTGTGTGTGTGTGTGTATACATACAAAACAAAGTTTTGTCATATATACAAACACCTAGTAATCAGGTGGAACTTTGTTCTCTTTGGTTCTTTAGTGCCCCTCCTATGCTTTCCCTTTGAGTGCATTCAAGAGTCAACCACAATGCATCAACTGGCGTCACACTTTTCAACTTCAGCAAGTGGGTCAGGCACATTATCCCCTCCCAGAAGGTCTTTAATAATCCAGTGACATTTTCTCACAATTCCTGGTGACATGCTCATGTCTTCTTATGCGAGCTCTGTTTCCAGAGCTTAAAATTCAAATCATTGAAACCTTTGCTTTAATTTGGATTTGAACCCCCAACCTCTGGGATGCCGGCGCAGTGTTCTCTCCACACTCTTGAAATGGAGTTCCCTTCCAAGGAACTTCGACGCAGGAGGAGGCCATTAGGCCCTTCAAAGTCTTCACTATTATTACCAACATTTGGTCGTTTGTCCGTACTCGATCCTTTTTAAATTCTGAGCATCAAGCAAAGACGCAACACGTACCATGCTTTAACAAGGTCTTTGGACATGCGCCCATGGTCTTGCTCGTGTTGATTTGATTATTTTGTTTTCCTTTTCTCTTTATTTTATTTTTTCAGCAATCCGTCCGGATATGCCGACCCTGCGCGTTTCAATGAGGGTGATTCTGAGGTCGCCGCTCATTGTTGCACACCGTGCATCCCTGCGCCATCATGCCCAGTCACCAGTCACCGCCACGACCATGGTCACAGCCACAGCCACGGACACGGACATGATCACGGGCATTGCCACGACCACGGGCACAGTCACAAGCACGACCTAAGCCACGGCGGCCGTGTTTCCCACGGTCACAGCCATGGACATGACCATGTGCACTGCGTCAAGGTGGAGCACGTGCACCGTGTCGATCCGTGCAGTTACGGTCATGGCCACGGCCATGGCCACGGCCACGGCTGTGGTCACTCCTGTGGCCAGATCCACAGCTGCTCTCAAAGGAAGTGCTGAAGGCATCAATGACATGTAGGGATGACTCCGGTCGCGCATGTTTGAGGCGACTCGAGTTGGAGGAGACATGGACACGCTCCATCATCTCCAATCTTTATTTCTTGTGTCGGTTAATTTAAGATGGGTGGTGGCCGGTGTGTGTACAAGGTGGTGGTCACTTTCATGCACTGCACGGACAGCTTCTTCCATATCCGTGCATTTTATTGAATATTTCATTAAAAGCAACCTTGGGCTGACACATGTACGTGTGTTCTTCCTTTTTAACTCGTCGTCGACCTCTTAACACCACAACCACATCCTTCAGTCAGTCGTCAGTGGGTCGATCCGTTAACGTTTTCCTTCCTCCTCCGAGGGGGCTCCACGATCGGTTTGAAACTCGACATGATGATTTATGACGTCATGTGCAAAAGCTAATGAAGCCCTTTTATTTAATTTCCATCCAGGTGATGAGATAACTAAAAATGTAATTACATGAATATCACGTACAATGATAACGAGCTAATAAACTTAATTTTATCACACCTTATGCATGAACCCCGACTACAACCGCCAGCCCCCATCGAGAGACGAGCACCTGTCCCACCTGGGACTATTCATTATTATTTCACAATTACTCACAGTACTGGGACATTGCAGTGTAACAGGTTGCCAAGAGTTTAGAGGTACACACACTCGCCTCGAATTCTCTAATTAACTCCAAGCTGTCCAGCCCGGGTTCGAATCCCGACCCACCTATAAACTGTCATCCTGGTGGTTCCTTTCACAGGCAGGGTGATTCATCGATGTGTGTGTCGTCCTTCGGATGGATGTTAAACGACAGTCCCATCTGTCGGCATTACCTGGTGGACGTTAAAGATCCATGGTGTCCTTCGTGAAGAGCAGGCGAGCCATCACCAGCATCCTGAACAAATTTTAAATTTCTACCCCAGGCTTGACCAGCCGGTTCATGAAGATTCGAGCCAGGCTCATAAAATTACATAAACAGTATGTACTAAAATTTCTTGAAACCATCTGAAATATTCTAGAACGGCACTCAGTGGAGTGCATACCTCCGCCAGGCTGAACAGTTTGTTTTGGACTGTTAGACCGGATCTGTATCCAGACCATTTGTCCTTGTCACACACTAAAATTGAATCGGCATGTTCTTGTCACCTATCCAACTCATCCAGCAAGTTTCATCCGTATCCGTCCACTAGTCTTTCAGATATCCTGCTCACAGACAGATGGACAGACAGACAGGGGTGAAAACACAACCTCCGCCCACCTTCGTGATGGAGGTTTAAAAAAACAAAAAAACAACAACAACACTTATGACTTATATACTTCATTTTACATCCTCATTCAGATTCACAGGTGGACATGTTCGTGAAGTACAACATGCTGTCTTTGGATTGAACATGTCAGCGAAGAGACAGGTAGACATGCCTCGTCTCGTAATTCATCGAAGGTCCAAAAGATTCCTCTAGGAGGTGTGGTGTCAAATGGTCTTCACTCTCCCAGGACGTGTAACCTCAGTGTGATAGCTCCACGTGTACAGGACCATCAAACAGGAGTTCCCCCCATCGGTGTCAATTTAATCAAAATGAAACAGCTGTAATTGTCTGCGTCTTGTAAACAACGTTAATTGGATGTTTTGGTCCCCTAATTATGATTGTACTTTAATTATAATACTGTTGGGAAATATAAGAATCTGCGTTTCAACTGCACATGGTACACACGGGGGTCGGACTCACACGTGGAGCGAGGCCTGCAACAGGTGCATACGTCAAAAGGGCAAATGCACCTGAAGATGTCCTGCAGCTCCTGCTGGTGTCAATGAGCCATCCATCATGGCGCCGGTGTCACAACCTTCACTTAAACATAACCACGATGTGATGACCGCCGCTCCTGGATGCTGCTGCAAGGGTTGCCCAAACTCCTCCAGCCATTGCCACGACCAATGCCACGGGCACAGCCACGCGGAGAGCCACGGACACCTCCACGACAATAAGCACGGACACGAACACTGGCACGAGCACGACCATCAAGCGAAGCACTGCGGTCGTATCTCTCACAATCATCTCCATGGTCACAATCACGTGCACCAGGTCAAGGTCCATCACCGGCACTACTACCACTGAAGCTGCAAACATGGGGGGCATGCACCGTGTCCTCTTGGACGTAAGACTCCTGTCGCGCTATTCCTGGGGCGGGCGCCATTCTTCCTTTATGACGTCATAATGTCCAGTGTATTCCCAAATGATGAACTGAACTTTCGATTTGCCACCATGAGCAGGAATGCCGTACATGAGGGTATCCCCTTTCTAATCATGTTTTGTGTAATTAATATTTATGATGTAAAAATGTTTACACTTTCTATGGTGAGAATCTTGGGTTTGAACACAGCGATCAACTTGCAAAACGCCTGTTTTGATTGAGTTTTCCCAACCAAAAGAAAATCCATGTGATGTAAAATATACATGTGGGGAAAATAAAGGCTTCAATCCTGGCTTTCTGAACTTTTACTAATGTCTTGCCCCTAATTCGTATGATCATACTAAAATAGCAACTTGCTGTCTGCATGTGTCTGTCTCTCTCAACGTGATACATTCAGTCGTATTAAAAAAAACATCAGGGGCCCATTTATAGAGGGAGTTCTGGGGGTCTGAACCCCCTCTCATTAAGCGGGGGGGGGGGGTGAAAAAAAATCACGACCAAATCACCAAAAGGCAAAATAAATAAATATATTATTAAAGTACATGATCGAGGCTCATGGAGGAGCTCGAGCAGTATGGATGGTAACAAGATGGCAAGGTGGAAACACCACCAGCAGAACAGAAGTGAGAATAAGATCAAGGGGATAGGGAGAAGGACGCATGGGGGTGAATAAGCTGAACTGCAAGACTCGGTGGAGCACATACCTTCGCCAAGCTGAAGTTTCCATTTTGTATCCCACTGATAGGCGGATCAGCATCCGCACCTGAAACCTCAATCCAATCAGCCTGTTCTCGTCACCCAGATAACTCGTCCACCAAGTTTTGTTCGAACCCGTCCTCAACTTTTTGAGATATCGGACTATCTATAGTTTTTGGCCTGATCTCTCAATGGTGAAGAATCACTTCAAAAATTCTAGTATCTGGATCCATATTTTCACCAAAATCTAATTGATTCGTCCTTGTCACAAACCAAACCTGTCAATAAGTTTCGGCTGACTCCGTCCACAACTTTTTGAGATAATATCATGCTCACAGAGAAACAAAGACAGGGGTGAAAACATAACCTTCATCCTCCTTCAGTGGCAGAGGTAACAAATCAACAGACAACTAACAACCAAAAAGAGATGATGGAGAGGGGGAAAAAAAACAGCACAATAAACTGGAAAATGGAGTGCTTGGCAATGGGGTCATTATGAGTATTGCACATCATGTGTATCGATGGGGGATTGAAGCCCTGGAAGAAAGAATGTGACTGAACAGACTTGGGAAGTTGGTTCCATGGGCAAGAGAGAGGAAAAAAGAACAAATGAGTGAAGGTGAGCAGTGAGCCTGGATTTTGGGAGTTCAAAAAGAAGAAGATTACTGGCAGACCATGTGCACCCTGCAGAAAACTGGGAGGGGCAAAACCAAGAGAGGGGAAAGGGTGCAACACCAAAAAGGATCTGATTATAGATCTGATTTTGACAAATTTCCCTGACAATATCTGCTGCTCTTCCTCCACTCCAATCGGTTCTTCTGACCACGTCCTTGTCAAATTGGACATCTCTCTGGCTGTTATCAGAGAACCACCTCACTGCCGTCGAGTCTGGCGTTTCACTCAAGCCGACTGGCAAGGTCTCCAAGCAGCCATCAAACTTATAGACTGGTCTCCTATCACTACTTTCTCAAACATCAACTCATCCTGGGAATTCTTTCATAGAAACTTGCTCTCCCTCATGCAAGATTTATCCCCTCTCGTCTTCAGTTGTCCAACCCTTCCACCTGCCCTTGGTTCACAGAAGCTTGTGGTGAGGCAGTTGTCCTGAAACAACTTGCCTTTTCCTCAAGGAAAGCAAACCCAACTGAGGGTAATCTCAGTTCCTTCCATAGAGCTTGGAACAAGTGTGTATCTACCCTCAGGAGAGCCAGAAAACAACATCTTTCAAAGCTCAAGTTTGAACTTTCAAACCTCTCTCCCTCCTCAAAATGCTGGTGGCATCTAATGAAATCTGTTTCTGGTGTATGTTCCCCCTCCAACCCTCCCTTACCTCAAATGGCCGCACTGCTGATACCGCTCGTGAAAAGGCTGAATGCCTAAACTCGGTGTTTGCAGATAAGATAAATCTTGTGACCAAAACTCATCACTTTTTCTACCCACCTTACCCAGTCACACCCAACTGTCCCTGGAATCTGAGTCCTTTACCCCTGACAAGGTGGAGTTTTTCCTGTCAAACCTCGACTCAGATTCTGCAACCGGTCCAGACGGCATCAGCCCACGTGTCCGAAAAACCTGCTCTTCTGCTCTTGTTCACCCTCTCTCCGTTCTATTCACCCTCTCATTTGCTCAGGGTCATCTGCCATCTGCTTGTAAATCAGCAAACATCACTGCCCTGCATAAAAAAGGTTCAAAAACAGATCCCTGCAACTACAGACCAATCAGTCTTCTCCCAATCATCAGCAAGGTTATGGAATCCATCATCGCTTCAGACATCAAATCCTTCCTCTTCTCAAATGGCTTGATTTCCGATCTTCAAGTTGGTTTCAGACCAGGTCACTCTACCCTGGATATGCTGCTTCTGCTCTCCCAACAATTGATGGAGGTCCTCAATGCCGGACATGAGATCAGAGCCGTATCCCTGGATATATCACGTGCTTTTGACACGGTCTGGCATCCTGCCCTGCTCACCAAACTCTCTTCCGATGGTATTCAAGCCCATATCCACTCATGGCTCGCAGACTTCCTCTCCTGTCGTCGTCAACGTGTTGCCCTAAATGGAGTTCTTTCATCCCCTCTTCCTGTGCAGGCTGGAGTTCCTCAAGGTAGCGTTCTGGGCCCTGTTCTTTTTCTGGTTTTCATCAATGATCTCTCCGACTTTCTGGAAAATCCTCTTTATCTCTTTGCTGATGACTTCACCCTCTGCCGTACCATCGGTCATCCCTCAGACCGGCATGCAGCAGCTTCTTTACTCGCGGCAGATCTGGGTAAAATCTCAAACTGGTCCAACACGTGGAACCTGTCTTTCAATCCGGACAGATCTCACACTCTCACTTTGTCTCTCCGAAAGGACAGTTTAGAAACCCCCCCCCATCCACTTTCTCAACAATCCTCTGGAAGAAGTCCTTTCTTTCAAGCTTCTGGGTCTCACTATCTGCCATGACCTTTCCTGGGAAAGCCACATTTCAAACCTCGCCTCCAAAGCCAGTCACCGACTGGGAATCCTCCGTCATGCAAAGTCCTTACTTGGCCCACCTGAGCTCCTGACAACTTACAAAGCTTTCAACCACAGCCTTTGCCATCACCTGATGGAGTACTGCTCTCCTCTCCTGGCTGGTGCTCCTGTCTCTCACCTTTCTCGGCTTCACGCTGTGGAAACCAAGGCATTTCGGATCATTGGCATCTCCCGCGATGAGGCTGAGTCTTTGGGCCTCTCACTCTCTCACCGCAGGCTGGTCGGTGGTCTTACTGTCTTCTACCGTCTCCTCTCCAGCCTCGCCCCCCCCTGCTCTCTCTGCGATTTGTCCCCACCACATTTCCACAGGGCGCTCACGGTCCGCCAAAAACCCCCTTCTGGTAAAACCACCAAAATCATGAGTCACTGCTCGCCTTCACTCTTTCATTCCTCTTTTTTCCCGCCTTTGGAATAAACTCCCTCACTCTATTCAATCCAATTCTTCCCTCCAGTCCTTCAAAACAGCTGTTCACCACCACCTCTTTTCATCCCCCATCCAATTCCTCGATCTTTTCTACCCCCGATAATCCACGAAAGCCCACCTCCTTCAAATTCCCTTCTTTCCTTCCTGAAAGTCCTTGTAATGTCCCCATGTTCCCCACCCCATCCCTCTCCCTTCCACAGAACTCCTAATGTCTCTGTTCCCTACTGTTTTGTCCTTCCCACTCCCACCCCTCTTTTCTCATGCCCCCCTTGCTGTGCGTTGTGTGTTAGCTCTCACATGAGCCTCGACAAGGTGTCCAAAAAAAAAAGGAGGAGGTAGAATACAGAAAGGTCACCGCCTGACTGCAATGCGAAAGCAACGAGCCAAGACACTCAAATTTGTCGCAGGGCATCCCAATGACTTTGAGGGCCTTGCTTTCCATAACATCAAGAAGGGCAAGATGTGAAGCAGAGCCCAAAGGGGAGAGCAGTCAGTATTCCATGAAGCTGTGAATAAGGCCTTGTAGGTTGTCTAAAGTTCAAGTTGGCCAAGGAAAGACCTTGTATGACGAAGGATGCCCGGTTGGTGGCTGGCTTTGGAGGCCACCTTTAAAAAGTAGTTTGCTCAAGAAAGATCATGGCTGATCTTGAGACCCAGGAGTTTGAGTGACTGAACTTCCACAAGAGGATTGTTAGGAAAGCACATTGAAGGGTTTGGCCATACGGTTCAATAGGAGAGGAGAGTGAGTGTGTGGGATTTGTCAGGATTGAAAGACATATTCCAAGTGTTTGACCAGCTTGTGATTTTGTCAAGGTCTGAAGAGAGGGAAGAGGTTGAAGTCTACCTGTGTGAATTAGGATGAGGGATGTCATGGCAGAGGGTACTGTCATCAGCAAATAGATAAAGAGGATTTTACAGAAATTCAGGGAGATCATTAATGACAATGAAGAATAGGACTGGACCCAGAACACTGCCTCAGCCTTGACAAAGAGAGATGTAAGGATTCCATGGAGTGCCACACATTTTTCTACGTGAGTGGAGGAAGTCAGTAAGCCATGTGTGGAGTTGGCCTTGGATGTCACAGTCAGAGAGTTTGTAGAGCAAGGCAGGATGCCAGACTGTATCGACAGCTTAGGATATGTCTGGAGAGACAGCCCTGATCTCATGACTGACATTGAGGGCATCCATACATTGTTGGAAGGGTAGGATTCTCATGGTTCGCATGGGATTCTCATGGTTCTCATGGACCTTGAATTCTCATGGAAGGGTAGGCATATCCAAGGTAAAGTGTCCTGGTCTGAAACCAAATTTGTGATCCGAGATGAGGCCGTTGGAGAAAGGGAAGGATTTCGTATTAACTTTTTCGTCTCGATTTCGTATCAAATTCCATGACCTTGCTGATGATTGGACGTAAGCCGATAGATCTGCATTTAATGGGATCTTTTTGTCACCTTTTGATATGATATCGTGTTTTCAGGTGCTTTTCAAGCAAATACAAGATGACCTAGGGCAAATGATAGGGTGAAAAGGGCAGAGAGAGGATGTGCAAGTATAGCACAGCAGGCTTTTTGGATATGTGAGCTGATGCCGTCCAGTCCAGTTGCCGAATCAGAATCGATGATTGCCAGAAACTATTCCACCTTCTCAGATGCAAATACCATAGATTCCAGGAGCAGTTGGTTGTGACTGGGTATTGTAGATACTGAGATTGAGGGGTTAGAGACACAATATTTGGAATCAAACATATAATTGAGGTATTCGGCCTTCACGTGAGTGGAGTCGGCTGTGCTGCCATTTGAAGAGGGAAAAGATGGAAGGGGAGCATTCTCCGGAGACAGACTTAAGAAGGCACTGCCTAGTTTTAGAGGAGGGAGACAAGTTTGAGAGTTCACCCTTGAGGTTGGCCAGACATTGTTTTCTGGCTCTACTGAGAATAGGCACACTCTTATTCCATGCTTTGTGGAATTATCTGAGGTTGCCTTTGGTTGGATTTGCTATCTTGGAAGAGAAGGCTAGATGTTTGAAGGAAACTAACTCACCACATTTCTCTGTGTACCAGGGACAAGAGGTAGATAAGATAGCTGCAGCCAAGATGGTATAAATATGTACACAATGGAAAGCAAGCTTGTGTGGATGGATTTCCAGGCAGTATTATTATCAAGAGAGGTGGAAATAAAGGACCTCTTCGACGTGAGAGTGCAGCTTCCAGTCCCTGCTAGTCAGCTTGAGTGAACTGGCAGACTCTTACTATAGCCAGAGAGATGTTGACTCTCAAAAGCACATGAACAGATGAACATGTTGGGGCGGAATAAGAACAGGAGACTCATTGATCACATTTCTAGGAAAATTTATCATTACTAAGTCCTAAAGGGAGGAGTGCGCTATTCGGAGGAATCAGGGTTGGAAAGTTCACCAATTGGGTGAAGCCCATATTTACATATCACACTTGATTTTGTGCCATACTCCTCACAGGCAAGCACAACAGACATCAAAAACACAATTCAGAGTAATTGTTGAAAAGGATTGTTGAGTAACTGGTGTCTCTTTAAGTTGACAAAGCTACAGGTTCTATCTAAATCACAACAAAATTAACAATAAAACGGCAAATAAAATTTATTTTATAAAAGAAACTAATGATTTGTTTTTTTGCTCTCACAAAGTGTAACCAATGTGGTCAGTAGATGCTCAGAATGCAACCGAGAGCATCTACAATCCAAAGCATCCGGAGTCCATTAGACTACAGGCTTTGTGGCTTCTCGATTGCAGCATCTGGGGTATTATGTACCCATTAACTTGATTTCTAGAGCCCCCCCCCCTTTTCAAAAATCTTGGATCCATTTTGTAAACTTATCCAATCTCGACCAAACTTGATCATTAAGGTGTGATGGCCTTCCAAGATGTTCTTACATCATAATAGTGAACCTGCACAGAAGTTGGGCGCATACTATTTGATTAGAGTCCTTGACCTACTTTTTTCTGATAGTGACCTAATTAACAAACAACACCTTTTTCATCACAACTTGAATAATTTTCCTCCAATTTTCACAATGTTGAATTTTTGTATGGATTGTAGATGGGGACACATTTTCTTAATTTACACTCTTTCCTTATATGTTGAAGGTCAAGGTCATACAACGGTCCAAGAAATATATGGCCATCACTGTATTGCGGATGCTGGGGGAGGCTTACTTCTGGAGAACGATTTGGAATCGCAGATATCGAGTTTTACCCCTGTGCGTGAAGCAAAAAGTGGGGTGAAGCAATTGGTTCACTTTGTCTGTCTACAGATGTCAGTCTGTGATCGACAAACAACTGAATTCCAATTGAATTTTATATTTTGTATACTGCAGAACACAAATTGGAACACGAACCTGCAGTTTAGCAGTCCTTTTGTTCTGAATTTGGCAAATTGTACTGAAACTCGTCTTGAGCATGCATGCGCAGAGAGGAGTGAGGTATTTTTCTTTTTAGTGGTGAAGTCGCTTCAACATTTGTGTATGCCAGTCCTTCCATCCGTCCCTCAATCTGTCCATCAAAAAGGAACAAGAGGAACCTTTCCAACCCTCTCCCCCCCCCTCCCCCATCTAAAATTCTAGAGGGTTATGAAGAGGAATTTTTCTTTGGTTCTAAAGGGTAATTCTGAAGGTTAATTCTAAAGGGATCTAAAGGGTAATTCTAAAGGTTAATTCTAAAGGGATCTAAAGGGTAATTCTGAAGGTTAATTCTAAAGGGATCTAAAGGGTAATTCTGAAGGTTAATTCTAAAGGGATCTAAAGGGTAATTCTAAAGGTTAATTCC
The DNA here is from genome assembly GCF_056783735.1 of Eptatretus burgeri. Taxonomy (NCBI): domain Eukaryota; kingdom Metazoa; phylum Chordata; class Myxini; order Myxiniformes; family Myxinidae; genus Eptatretus; species Eptatretus burgeri. The sequence continues at coordinate 110,190,168 of NC_140963.1, forward strand.
AAAGGGATCTAAAGGGTAAATCTAAAGGTTAATTCTGAAGGGATCTCAAGGGTAATTCTGAAGGTTAATTCTAAAGGGATCTAAAGGGTAATTCTAAAGGTTAATTCTAAAGGCTTCTAAAGGGTAACTTTAAAGGGTTTTAAAGGGTAATTGTAATGAATAATTTTAAAGGGTAATTCTGAAGGGTAATTCTAATGGGTAATTCTAATGGTTAATTCCAAAGGGATCTAAAGGGTAATTTTAAAGGGTTTGAAAGGGTAATTGTAATGGATAATTTTAAAGGGTAATTGTAATGGATAATTTTAAAGGGTGATTCTAAAGGTTAATTCTAAAGGGTAATTCTGAAGCATAATTCTAAAGGGTAATTAATTCTAAGGGGTAATTTTAAAGGGTAATTCTAAAGGGTAATTCTAAAGGTTAATTCTAAAGGTTAATTCTAAAGGGTAATTCTAAAGGGTAATTCTAAAGGGTAATTAATTCTAAAGGGCAATTCTAAAGGTTCATTCTAAAGGGTAATTCATTCTAAAGGGTAATTCTAAAGGTTAATTCTGAAGGGTAATTTTGAGGGGTAATTCTAAAGGGTAATTCCAAAGGTTAATTCTAAAGGGTAATTCTAAAGGGTAATTCTAAAGGGTAATTAATTCTAAAGGCTCATTCTAAAGGGTAATTCTAAAGGGTAATTAATTCTAAAGGGTAATTCTAAAGGGTAATTAATTCTAAAGGGTAATTCTAAAGGGTAATTAATTCTAAAGTGTAATTCTAACGGGTAATTGTAATGGATAATTCTAAAGGGCAATTAATTCTAAAGGGTAATTGTAATGGCTAATTTTAAAGGGTGATCTAAAGGTTAATTCTAAAGGATAATTAATTCTAAAGGGTAATTAATTTCAAAGGGTAATTCTAAAGGGTAATTCTAAAGGTTAATTCTAAAGGGTAATTCTAAAGGTTAATTCTAACGGTTGATTCTGAAGTGTGATTCTAAAAGGTAATTCTAAAGAGTAATTAATTCTAAAGGGTAATTGTAATGGATAATTTTAAAGGGTAATTCTATAGGGTAATTCTAAAGGGAATTGTAATTGGTTATAAGAGGGGAATTATAGTGCATCATTTTAATGGGTTCTGAATGGCAATTCTGAATGGTTCTAAAGGGTTCTAAATGGTAATTCTAAATGGTAGATCTAAAGCGTAATTCTAAAGGCTCCTAAAGGGTTCTGAATGGTAATTCTAAAGGGTAATTCTAATGGGTTTTGTTCGTTTCTTGGCTTTGCCTATTTCGTATTCAAAATGCCAAACTGAACCGCTTCCTTCAGACATGGGTGTGATTTTTTTTTTTACTCTGTCTGCCTGTCTGGCAGTCAAAGAAAATTGAAAAACATTCGAAACAGGAAACTTACTGTTTTTGAGAATGTCATAAAGGACACAAACAACAGGCATGAAGAACTAATGGAATGTGTTAGATAGGGTGGTGTAATAGACGCTGCATCAACAGTGCTAAAACAGCGGTAAATTCTGGAATTTATTTTTGTATGACTTTTGCAATCTTTATTTTATTTAAATAGAAGTATATACTTGTAGAATGCAGAGCACAAATCAACCTTATTTGCACTTTCAAGAACCTCTAGTTTTGCAATACTTGGACATGTTAAATAAGTTGGTGTTTAAGGGTGATGTGTAAAACTGGTTTAATAGTGATAAACTTGCGGATTTTTTTAAACATTCTTTTAAATCAATATTATGTTAAAATTGAACTATATACTTTAACACTGATTTAGGTATCCCATTCTTTAAACTCTGGAGTTGGTAATGTAATGGAAAACACTCCAGAACTTGAATTACCGTTCAAACTCATGCTCTCTACCGTCTTCTTAAATTGTATCTCATATTCCCAATTTCCATAGACTTACATCCACCTCCACCAACTCGAGTGCGTGCTCCCCATTCAGCATGTACAAATCAAATGGCTACATTACAAAGCTTGTCCGCCATCACTATTCCGGGCACTCGGAGCTCGGATAACCCGAATGTACCGATGTGGTTTTACATGAAAACCCTGAATAAAGGTTTTGCTCTAATCCACGAGTTATACATTATTAACTCGGTCGGTTTCCCTGCCTTTTTCATTATTACATGTATTCACATTCTCTGTTAAAGGTCCAGTATAGTACACAGTAGTGGGAATGAAGGAAAGTTTGTAAATTATTAATTAAATCATGGGTTTCATCGAATCCAATAACCCAGTGGTTCCCTGTGAAAAGATCAGTGTAAAATCATATCTGCCATTATGTGATATAGCACTCAATTTGAGGGAGCAATTACCCTGCCCTCACGAAGTGAATCTAAGCTATCCATATTCTGGGTTTGAATCCTGAACTTTTCACTAAGCAAATGAAACTCGTTTTTATTTCGAAGATTATTCACTTTAATGTTGAACTGGTGATTGATGATTTAATGATGAATAGTTTGGATTAAACAATGTTGATGTTAGTCAGTGTACAACTGCAGTTAACTTTAACATGGTTATGGTGTCGTTGTCAAGTACGACTTACTCATTCTCATTAGACGTTATGTACTCAATGACGTCATGTACTCTACTATACTACTCACTTATGAAAGGATATTTCACTGTTTCTCCTCCTTCAGTTGGTACAACTGGAGCAAGCGCAGCTTTCCGGCATCTTTCAAGTATTTCAAATGAAATTTTGCCCGGACCGATGATGGCAGACAGTTTTTCCCATCTGGCCATGATTTAATCGAGCTATGCCCTCTAGGGGTTGAAATGTAACTCTATGCCAATTTCCCATTCTATTTGAAAAAAAAACAAAAAAATAACGACCTGACCTTGTATAAAAAGTAACTTTCTCCACTCCAGTTCCTTTTCGAGAATTTTGTATTTTTCTTTTTATTTCGTTTTAACATTAATTTTGTCTTTCTTGTTGAAACTGACACATGTCACATATACAGTATATGGCTATTGAGGTAATGCTACATCATAAAATATTTAAGCACAGATGAGATGATTTGTCCCAAAGAGTGAGTAGATAGCAGATACCTCTAAATAGTGGAGGTGATTACATTCGGGTTCGGATTATGATTAGGGTTAGGGTTAGGGTTATGGTTAGGGTTAGGGTTCGGGTTATGATTAGGGTTAGGGTTACGGGAAGCAACCGTTGCATCTTCAGAGTATAGTTTTGCATGGTTGGAGATAATTGATGTTTGAAGATAAAATCCAGTCCTAAGGTAAATGTGATCATGGTCTCAGGTGAAGAAATGCTTGATTTAAAAGATAGAATGATTACAAGCAAATGGATCACATTTGTCACACATATCCGTTTTATTGAACATCAGAGGTCAAGTATGGAAATAGCAGAGCAGGTACAGTGTTTGCCCATCACCAGCAATAGCTCTCGATTAAGCTACAAAATATAGATTCAATGGAGAAGGTTTCTCTTTTCGAATTCCAGCAGCAACATCCATGACAAAAACCCCCTTGGTTGGCCTCCATGTATGTATATATATATATATATATATATATATATATATATATATATATATATATATATATATATATATATATATATATATATATATATATATATATATATATATATATATATACACATACACATGCCATTGTCTCTCTTTCTGTGGCTTTGTTCCTAATGCACGGCCACATCTTTGAAGTTACAAACTCCAACTCGGGGTGGAAATTCAACTTTGTGTGGGGTTAACTTAGGCTACGTGTGTGTCTGCGGCCTCACATGAGGATGTGGGGTGGGGTGTGTGTAAATTATCTGTGTAAATGTGTACCATGTCGCGCCATCTGGTGGTTGTGGCAGAGGGTATTACAATTTTCATTTTTTCCTGGGCAACGCTGAGGTTAAATCACTCTTCATTTGGGTAAATTTGTCCTCCTTCCCTTCTCCCTCCTCACCCCCCTCTCCCACCACCCAAAACGGAGTGGGCTGTGAAAGCCTGTCATGGTGTGTGAGACATTTCTAGTGGGACATCTAAAGGGACGTCAGGAAGAACTGGGGGCAAAAGATGTCGGATGGGGACAGAGAGGGGGTTAAAGCAGTATATGCACGGGTAAATTTGTCTTCATGTCCTTCTCCTTCTCGCAAACTTTTTTTTGGCAAAAACGACGACTAATTGATCCATCAGGGAAGCAACGGGTCGGCTCTGCTCATCTTGCTTATAAAGCTGAGGGATGAAATGAGTTAATTAATTATTATGATGACAAGTGCGGACAAATATGTAATTATTTTAATCTCACTTTTTTTTTTTACACGTTGCATGTTCTCGCTCCCAAACTGTAATATTTTGTTTTTAAATGATCCATAATCTTTGAACTAACATTGATTAAAAGATCATGTTGATACCAGCTCCCTTTGGAAGGCACCATGAGGTACAGTATGTGGGATGCTCGAGGGGATTGCTAGATATTGTGGCTGGGAGTGTGAGCTTTCTGAAAGTGTGGGTGAGCTGTGAGCTGAGTGTGGGTGAAAACATATATGGGTAAGCATAGAGAGATTTATACACCAGACATCGTTCTCAGCAAAGAGAGGGATGCCCAGCTCGAGTGTTGGATGCAACCATATAGTATTCGAGAGAAACTCCCAGTTGCAGGAATTAGCCTACAGGGCCAAAGAATCAGAAAAAAGGGGTTCTTAGAGAGCTCCTGCAGCAACAATTGGACAGGGCCAAGATAGATGTAAAGTGCAGGGATTCCCTACAGGAGCTAAGGGTAAATGGTTTCTCAGGAATAGCAAGGCCTTAGAAAGTTTAGGGGTGTAAAGGCTAACCCAGGTAGCAGTTAGACTATCTATAACCACCTTGCTATGGTCCATTGATATCCTGCATACCTTCACAGGCGAGGCTCCGGCCGAGGATGGTTATGACTCCCTCCAGATTCCCAATTCTGCCGCTCCTCCTCACCCCCGTCCTCTGCTTGGCGTGTCACGCTCTCCCCTTTTTTTCTTGTATAATTGCTCCCTCCAAAGAGTCCCATTCCCCCCCCCCCCCAGAAGATGCCTAACTGCTGAGACCCCCTCCCCCACTTGCTATAGATATACATGTCCAGCTATATGTGAAATTTACAGAGCTTGTTCTGTAGAGTACACAGAACATGAACGAATGTATCTCCAAGATGTCAACAGTTGGTGTCATCAAAGATGAAATTTGTTATGTCGTACATTTCAGGGAAATTGAGTGCCGCAACATACAATTAGCTTCTAATTTGCTTTAAGTGTAGACGTTATAGTGTCTGTTGTGATGGCGATACCTTGTAAGGATGCACTTGCAAAACAAGGAGAGGAAAACAAAACGATTTTCTTTAACGACCTCCTGTAATTATACATCGTTATTTGTTATTTCAGTTGTTTGCGTTTAATTGTTGTTTCTTAACAATGCAATGAGGATGACGGATTATAATTTGGACTTGTGGATTTTTTTCTTCTTATACTGAACTAGTGTAAGTCAGTATTTTGTATCCATCGAGTATGCACAGGAGGACATGGGCATCTATAGCATAAAAGTGAAATTGTATATTTGTTTGTTTATTTGTTTATATATGCTTCAAAAACGAAAAAACTACTGAACTCAATCCAACCAAATTTTTCATGTTGCTTCAGGGTACCAAAAGTATGGTTTCTGTCTGGGTCGCATATCTGGGGGAGGGGGTTCCTGGTGATGGGAAGACCCCAATTCTCTCTCTCTAAAAATGTGCATCGTATAGCGCCACCCGGTGGTATCCGGTATTACGAATCATCTTATATTTAAAAAAAAGTTTAAACAACTTGATAATAAGCATTACGGTGACGTTGAAATATGAGTGAGAATTCGTTGAAATTTTCAAAATGTTTCAATTCACTCATTTCAAGTGGAGGTTCAAAACAAACCTTCCAACTCTGAGCTTCACAGCGAAGCAGAAATGATTTTAACTCATGCCCAAGGATGCCGAGAGGGCCCTGGGAACACTGAAATAGTATCGAAATAGCTTCTGAAATAGATTGGCTATCTCTGTGCTGCGGGCCTGTTCGAGCAGAACTCACCAGGGCTATTGAACAACGACAACTACGTGTTATAAATGACCCTTTTTCTGTGTTTCACTTAATTTTACATCCTCATTGAGACTCACACACAGACATGCAATATGTTTGTGAAATACAACATGCTCTCTTTTAGTAAACTTGTCAGCAAAGCGATGGGTAGGCATGGCTGGTTATGTAGGAAGGAAGGAAACGCCATTGTCCATGATTATATCCAAGTACATTATTATATGGAATAGACAATGGACAAATCAACATAGTATTAGTGGGATTTGAGGCTGTGGTCCATCCGAGATAATCCCGTAACCATTGTGAATCGTAAGTTCAGGTTGTAACGCCAACTATGTTAACCCAAAGTGTTTGTTTCCCTCTCTGTTTGGTGTAATCTCCGAAAGTGGGTATCGGAAAAGAAACGAAATCCTCCCAGGGCCAAAAGTATATCTATCCCCATTGTTGAGTAATTTGCCTTTTGAAGATGAAGTTGTGATGTTTTCAATTGCTTACTCATGATATGTAGAAAAAAACATTTCCAGCGGTTCCATGTCTTAACATCTTTATTCTGAGGGCTTTATATTTAAAGATTATTACTGAAACCTGGACAGCTTCCAGTTTTATACAGCTCGATTGGTGTGATGGATGTCTCCTGCTATTTATTTGAAATTATCTGCAAGGATATTTAATGACTCTCATAGCTTTGATGATCACTGGTCAATTTTCTTCAATATCCAACTTCTCTTCGTGTGGTCTCTGAGTCTGGGTAGACTTGTCTTGCCCACATTTCATGTTTTTCTGATACCTCTATAGATCAAATTTATTGGATACTGATACTTTTATCAAAAAGTTTTGGAAAACTTTCCTCTTTTTTTTTTCCAAACTACTAGTACTTAGTATTTTACCTAGGCCTGACATGATGGCATACTCACCTCTAAGCTCTTGGGTTTGAATCCCGACCCAGCTGTGACTGTAGTCCCAGTGTCGAATCGGCAGAATGGTGTCTCAGCTGTGACCGGTGTCTCACCGCCAGAATGCTTCATCAATTTGTGTGCCGTCCTTCGGGTGGATGTTAAACTTGGCGTCCCATCTGCCGGCATTAGTTGGTGGACGTAAAATATCCCACGGTGTCCTTTGCGAACAGTAGGTGAGCTATCACCGGCACCATGACCAACTTCCAAAATCCTGCCCTAATTGATGTTGGGAAGACAATGACAAACCACCCAATATAACCCTTTCTCAGGAAGCTGCTTCGGCAGCACCGATGCTCTGTGACAGTATGGTGCGTCAGAAGAAGAGTATTTTAACGGCTCGCATGGTTTTCATTTGGCAGGTCAGACGTTGGCATTACGTTGTCATCATCAATCGTTGGTTGTGGGTCATGCCTCCACGATTTATTGAGGGACCTGCGATGTTGAAGATTTGCATAGACCAGGCACAATGGACACGTTGAACCTTTGTGTGTGCAGTTGTGATATTGTTTTGCATCGTTAAAGGTGGTAACTAGCACTTCATGTACTTGTCCGATTAACTCAGCCATCCATATGGTGTCCTTCCTTTTATGTGCCCTGAAAACTTTTTAAAACAATTTTTGTCTTTGAAAAATGTTTTAACCTTTTCACTTCAAATGGAACAAGAGAGTTCATGGAACATCTTACCCCGCACAGTATAAAGGAAAAGGACGTGGGAAGAGTCTTTTAAACTCCTGCTTTGCATTTCCGAGAACGATATTATGTTCGTTTTGTTCGTGAACGTTGCATAACGGGCGCAGTGTGACCACTCCTTGGCTTTTTCACAAGATCTTGGCTATTCGTTGTTCACCTTGGCGTCTTGGTTTTCTATACGTTTTCTTGGTGTATAGGTTTTCTATAATCATCGCTTTTCTGAAACCTTGTGAATTCTTGGCTTTTTTCATTGGCTCACCTTGGCATTTATGAAAATGAGGGGTGGTCACACTGAACGGGCGTGATGGCAACCTAACGAAGCCGATGGGTCAAACGGAACAGACGAGAGCTGACGATGCGCCAACGAGATACATTTTTCATCGTTATCGACATTTATCCATGCATTTGCACAATTACAAACCTTCTGCCAACTCCTCTCGGAGAAAGTGACGATTTTGGAACAATCTTTGAGAAAACGATGCACGAAACAAACGAGGTATTGTTGGAATATTTGTTAGAAACCAGAATCTCAAACAGTTAGGCTGCACTCAGGGCATGAGATGGCGTTAATGTTGATTCTCATGGCTTTTCTCATCGTTACTCTGCCCTCGGGGCATTAATATATATATATATATATATATATATATATATATATATATATATATATATATATATATATATATATATTTTGGTCCAAGTACTGTTAAACGGAAGGTTTTTGAAAGTGCCAAAAAGGCGATTTGTTTTTGACAGCATTCAAGTATATAATTCAATTGAAATAACATGAAGATTGTAAAGGTTGTCGAAATTTATTTTCAGAATTTTAGCGCCGTCTATGCAGTGTCTTGTACACCACCTTATTTAACACGTGACATTAGTTTTTTCATGCTTGTTGTTTGTGTCCTTTATGATGTCCTCAAAAACAGCAAGTTTCCTGTTTGGAATGATTTTCAAATCTGTTTGACTGCCAGACAGGCAGACCAAGTAAGAAAATCATCCCACAGCTACCTCTCTGTGCATGTGCAATCGAGCCAAATTCAGAGCCAAAGTACTGTTAAACTACAGGTTCGTTCTCTGACTAATGTTCAAAATATAACATTCGGTTGAAAGAAGTTTTTCCTTGATCATGAACTGACGTTTGTAGACAGAGGGACAGACAGACAGAAGTGAACCAATTGCTTGACCCAGTACTTTGCGTAGCGGTTGCGGGGTAATTACATGTAGGTGATTGTGTGCATGTTTTATATTATTTTGGTGTGGTTGAGCCAATGTTGAATGCGATTAAGGCAAACTGTAAAAATGAAACATAGGGGGTTTTTTCACACTTGGAATTTCAAATTTACCTCCGGCATGACGTCTTGCACTTCATCGATGAAATAATAATCAGGGACTACGACAATGGCTTTGCAGTGTATGTTATTTTTTTTTATTATTTAATGTATAATATGCTCACAAATGTATACACACATAAAGCATTGCGAGGCATTGCCAGGAAATGATGAATACGAAGTGTATATGAAGAGAGAGAGAGAGAGAGAGAGAGAGAGAGAGAGAGAGAGAGAGAGAGAGAGAGAGAGAGAGAGAGAGAGAGAGAGAGAGAGAGAGAGAGAGAGAGAGAGAGAGAGAGAGAGAGAGAGAGAGAATCATCACATCCCAATACTGCTGTTTGTGAAGAACATATTATGGGCGGTATTTATTAGATTAAATGGCAAAACATCAGAAAGAGTGTCGGATCCATAAAGACCACAGAACCTTTAAGCTCTGTCACATTTAATGGCAGCAGCAGTGGTGGTGACAGCAACCGCCGTGGCCTCCCCAGCCACCGCCGTGGCCTCCATGGCCTCCACCGAAGCCTCCACCGCATCCGTGGTGGTGATGGTCCACCTTGACGCAGTGCACGTGCTCGTGGCCGTGGCAATGACCGTGGGAAACGCAACCTCCATGGTTCATGCAGTGACCGTGGTCGTGGCAGTGTTTGTGCCCGTGGCCGTGGTCGTGGCAGTGACCGTGCCCGTGTTCATGGCAATGCTTGTGACCGTGGCAATGGTCGTGCTTATGGCAGGATGTGCAGCAACATCCGCAACCACCTGCTACTTCGGTCGCACCCTCGTCACGGCGCTCAGGGACCGAGCTCGTTGGCATCCGTGAGAAACTGGAAGAAAAAAACGTTAAAATATATTTCGAATACAGTATAATATACTATTTAAAGTTTTCAGATGCAGTGATACACAATTGAGGATGAACTCTAATAATGCTTTCACTATGGTGTCTGAACCATTTCAAATAGATCACATCGAGAAAAGAAAAACAAAATACCTTCTTGGAATCTTTGTTTTAAGTTTGGAAATGACTTGCACTGCAAACTTTACGTCGAAGACTCGATGGCCTCAGAGTTAAAACATATGCTCCGAGTTTGGTGGTTCTTAATTTGGACGGTTGGTGGTTCAAACCCCCTCCCTTGCCCCCAAAATCGTACCAAAGAATATGCTGGTTCCTTGTGTAACCCTCAGCATTTAAGGATGAGCAGCAACCACTTAAAAGCAAAAAGGACAGAGGACAGCCAAACAAGCTCAGTGCAAGTGTTGATTAACCTCAGTGAAGGATACCCAAGCAGCATACACCCTCTCCCTTCTGAACTATATGGTCCGAGGTTCGAACTCAACCATACTCAGAACCATTATCGTGGTGTATCACATGAGCCAAGGCAACCACCACCTCGATGCGTGTGTCGTCCCTCGGATGGACGTTAATCTGGAGTACTGGTCATTGGTGGACATCATTGGCTCCCTGAACAACTTCCAAATCCCTGCCACCTTCAGTTGAACATCAGACCCTACCAGCTTGTTTGTGAAAGAATTGGGTCAAAAACGTTCCCTGGCCAACCCCACAAGGTGGGAATAACTGGAGACTTTGTCTGTTTAAAAAAAATTAAGTAGATCGATGTTTTGTTGATCTATTTTTTTCTGGTGCATTGGCCTATGTTCTGAGAACATAACGAACACCCCTCGTAAAACGATAATCTTTTGCCCAAATCATATCGGATCACAAACAACATATCCCATCAAAACTCTTCTCCCCTGTCTACTTATTCAGCCTGAACTGCAGAACTATCCAAACTTATGATGATATGTCATGCCTGGTGGTGGCTTAATTAGCTCGCGCTCATGAAGATAAAAGCGGGGTTAAGCAGTTGGTCACGTACATGAATATGTAGAATGTACATGTCTCCATTTTGTTATTCTCTTTTTTCTGCAACCGCTTGTCGGATTGACACGAATTTGTCACCACAGATTGAAACTTGGCTCCAGTCACATGGGGAATAAATGTTTTTCTTTTGTGATGTCATAGTTGCCTTTATTATTACATCATAATTGCATATGAAGAACACTACATCCGGTCAATATGAAAACTTTTGGGGGTCATGTCAGGATAAATTGGGCAACAGAAAAAAAAAAAAACTTCATGACATTGTTGGTCATGTGATTCGGCAGCCATTTCAAGACAAAAAAAACCTAAACCTTCAAATATCCTCTCCCAAACGGCTAAACAGATCGAGGAGAAATATTACAGGTATGACCGCCTATCCACGAGAAACAAAAAATTCCCCACATATGATGTACATCACATGGTTTGGCAGCCATATTGGATTCATCCTAAAACCTCTAACAAGACTGCGTGGGGTAAATATTCTAAGAATACCACCTTGTTGTTAATGTGGTTGGCTTAGGATCATATAGGGTCTTGGTTTGAAACCCCAGCTGTGGTATAAAAGCACCAAACGGGTCGACTCAGCCTGTCATCCTTACGAGGTCGGGAAAATGATTAGCAGCTTGCTCGGGTAAGTGATCAACATGAGTTGATCTGGGGATAACAGTGACGTGGCCAGATTTTATTAAGGACAGAGCACGGACAAACGACACTGGAAAGGCAATGGCAAATCACCCAGTGCCAAGAAACTACGTTGGCAGCACCAACGCTCTGTAGAGTATGGTACAGGTTACATTTTAAAAAACGAATCTTCTCTTACTATAATTGTCCATTGTCCAAAGAATGAAGTCTCGTTGCCACTTAGACAAAGTCAAAGACCCGACAGCACAGGAAACACAAAACAACACTTACTTGGTCGAGGCTGACATTTTGACTGATGCGAAGATTTGGTTGGTTCCACTGCGATGGTTTCTTTTGAATCTTGGCTCTGCGGCCATGCAGCTATATATTAGCAAGTCATAAAATAATGGGCAAATTACCAGCAATATTTAAAGTAATTGGCCAATAATGTGTATTTGAAGTGTTTCCACATTCGATGAACATCATCCAATACACTTCATCACCTCGAGGTGTTTTCCTGGTCATTCCATGCACGTGTCATAGACTCATTATCCTGTAGGATGGAGTCTATGTGGAAATGCTAAATGGACTTTATCAAACACTGTATCGATCCCATCAACTGAGCTTGGTTTCAGTTCACTGCAAGTGAAGGTCTCTCTCGACTCACATTGAGATTGGATGGTATACTTACCCTGCTTTAAGAAGCAAGTGTGGGTTGACAAGAGAGCTTGGGTAGGAAATTGTAATTTGTTCAGGATGCCGGTGATAACTCGCATAGTCTATGGAATCTTTAACATCCACTAACTAATGCTGGCAGACAGGACAGCCGGTTTAACGTCCATTCGAGGGACAGCACACATATAAATGCCTCATGCGAGGCACCAGGATAACAGTTGATAGCTGTGTCAGGCAGGACTTGAACCCAGGCTGGACAGCTGAAAAGCAGGTGTGCATACCTGTAAACTATCCTGACAGATGGTCGATCCCACATGTGTATGAATGCAGGTAAGAGGTCGTTCAGATTTGACCTGCACCATATATTTCTTGCTGAGTTTGTATATAACAACACTGATATCCCTGATCGACAATCATCGCATCCGTGATAGGCAATCATCACATCTCTGATCTCTCTGATCGGAAATCATCACATCCCTGATATACATGATCGGTAATCATCACATCTCTGCTATCCCTGATCGGCAATCATCACATCCCTGATATCCCTGATCAGCAATCATCACATCCCTGATACCCCTGATCAGCAATCATCACATCCCTGATATCCCTGATCAGCAATCATCACATCCCTGATACCCCTGATCAGCAATCATCACATCTCTGATACCCCTGATTGGCAATCATCACATCCCTGATATCCCTGATCGGCAATCATAACATCCCTGATATCCCTGATCAGCAATCATCACATCTCTGATACCCCTGATCAGCAATCATCACATCCCTGATATCCCTGATCGGCAATTATCACATCCCTGATATCCCTGTTTTTCAGCAAACGTATTAAAGCAGGTAACAAGTGATTTTTCAGGTATATGAACAATATAAACACAAATTCAAACATTATTTATCTGAATACACTACTCCACCCTCTGCATACAAAAGCACTGATCAAATCGATAGCACTACTGTAACATCATAGTTTTATGATCCAATCAACATTATTCATTGTCATCACAAGGTAAATGGAAAAATTAAATGTTTTAGAGGTAAAAAATTTTTTTACATCAATAAGACCTATTTAATTGCTTTGAATGTTATTGTGTCACGTTTAAATTACAACGAAGGAGTTTAATTTGCTAATAAAGGTTTTATTCTCTAATGTATCTCCCTCAATCCATTTTTAACAGAATTATTAACGTAAAGAGAAAGATCTCTCTGTAGGACCATTAAGATGTGCATTGTGCGTTGGTGTACAGAGGAGGATAGAGCCTACCGTTCAACTTAGGGATGAATTAAACAATATTAACATTTATTTTTCTTCTTGTTCTTTAACGGCCTCAATTATTTCCCACTTTCTTGTGGGCTCGGCCATGGAAAGTTTTTGACCGAAGTCTTTCACGAACCGGTTGGTCAGGTGTAACGATCGATTGCTGGTGTACTTTGTAATTTGGCCAGCGTCCTGGCGATAGCTCGCATGTTCTTCAAGAAAGACATTGGGGGCTTTAACATCCACCAACGGATGCTGGCAGACGAGACACCTTGTTTAATGTCCATCTGATGGACGGTGCGCACACATTGATGCCTCCTCACCCAGAATGCAAGATACAAGGATGACAGATAATAGCTGGGCCGAGATTCGAACCTGGGCTAGATAACTTACAGGTGAGGGCACTCGACAGCTCTAAGCTATCCTTCCAGCGCTGAGTTTGTAATCTTAGCTCAAATTGATATTGATTCAAAAATGCAGATGCAAAGGGTTGGCCACGTGCTCCTTTTACCTTGGTAACGTAAAGTCAGGTGACCTCTCTACCTACCTTTATTCCTATTTTGATTTTTAGATCCCATGCAAGAGTATAAAGATATAACCATCTGGATCTGATCCGAACCCCAAATCTCCAACATCTCTGCACGAGGATCAAACATTATGACCCTTGAAACCCTTCAAACAACCGAATCATTTTGGAACAACCCACGTGATCGCTAATTTGGTTCCCGTTCTTTTCTGGGTCCAAAGGGGGAGAAACGTGTCGTATCATCTGCGGAATCACGTGATTGTCGCATTGTTTATGGAACACAAATGATTGCACAATTATAAGTTCAAATAATGTATATAATTACTTAATACCATTGGAGGTTGGCATCAAAAATGTGACTTTGGATGACGTTTTGCTCTCCTTCTCCAAGGTATAAATGGTGTGACTGAAAGTCCAGATTTCACAACCACTTCTCTCGAACATCAACACCACTCATCTGCAATGACAAGGTAAGGTGTTTGATCGCCATTGCTCGAGATTCAGCTGTTGCATGAAAACTTGCTTGTTTGGTTGTTTCTTCAACTTGCATCGGGTACGATTCCTTGAATTGGGGAAGCTTACATTGCTGACTAGTCTGGGTACCCATTGATAAAAACTTCACCCATTTCGTGGGATTTCTATTCTGTGGAATGTGTGTGTGCAAGATGGGATCATAATGACGTCATTGTACTGCAATAACCTGTCCCAACCGGCCACTCTGCCTTGGTTACAATGTTCAAAGCAGGTTAAGATGCACCAATGTTTCTCAGGACTATTTAAGAAGGGGTTCGAACTTGGCCTCGACTTTTGTTTACAAAGGGCAGACAGAGTAAGGTACTCTTGTGTACAGTCGATTAAGATTTTTTGACGGAATTTGTTTTTAAGGTCTTGCTATAAACGATAGTCACAAATATATAAATTGCTAGAGATAGTCATAATATATTGGTGATACCAGCTTTAATACATGTGTGCACCATCAAGACGACAGAAAGTGGGAACACGAGGAAGGAGGAAATTAAGAAATGATTATTAAATTTCAGCAAAACATGCTGATGACTGCCTGTGAACATTATATGCCAGTTTAGTTCGCAAGAAGAGTCCAGGTCAAATTTGAACAACCCTCATACAGTATAAGCTTGAATGCATCGAAAAAAAAAAAATATATATATATATATATATACACCTGTGCAGTGTCTGTGTTGTCACTGAACTACTCCCTCAAACTTTTGTGATATCGTATCAAACTCTGGGCTGCACGTAATTTTGAAAATTTGTGAATTTTTTTTTTAAAACTTAAATCTTCAACTTCAATTGCTCATAAAATTGTAATATATATATATATATATATATATATATATATATATATATATATATATATATATATGTATACACACACACATAGGGTATATATTTATGTATGTACACAGTATATGTATATTTAATTTATTGTTAACATTTTGTTTTTTCAGTTTTGGAAACAATATGCTCGCTTCTGGGCCTGGACTCCGGAACGAAAGTGATACTAATGTCGCCAGTTGCTGCAACCACTGCTGTAAGCCATGCTGCAACCACCACTGCTGTGGTGGATGCTCTAGCGACTGCTGCAAGCCATGCTGTAGCAGCCATTGCTGCTGCAAGCCATGCTCTAGCCACTGCTGCTGCAACACCTGCTGCCATAAGCATGAGCACTGCCACTGTAACAAGCACTGCCATTGTCACGAGCATGGACACTGCCATTGCCACGACCACGGGCATTGCCATGGCCATTGCCATGACCATGGGCACTGCATGAATCATGGTGGGTGTGTTTCCCATGGACACTGTCATGGACATGACCACAAACATTGCGTCAAGGTGGACCATCATCACCACACCTGTGGACATGGGCATGGCTGTGGACACAACAGTTGCCAGAGAAAGTGCTGAGGCCTGACCTTTGGACACATCTACAGTTTTGGAAGAACAGTTTACTTCCTGCACGAGCAAGCTGTGACAAACATGAAATCGTGATGGAGACACCTGTAGCATGTCTTTGATTTTTTATTTTTTTTAAAAGACTTTTTATACATGTACAAGCAAAAATTCAATAAACTGCGAATGATTTTACAAGTTTGTCTTCAATGCTTCAAAAAAAAAAAAATCTGGTACGTAATACAAAGGAAAGGATGTGTGCTGTGTGTCGTTACTTCACTTCTTATTTAATATACAGGATGCAAAACTTTTTTAAAACAATGGTGAGGGCAGTCACAAACATAGATCAAAATAAAACAACTTCACAAGACGAGGGAATGATATTTTCCTTTTGACTGAAGACCGCAAGCGATGTTGGCATAGAGACAAACACGCTGGGGTCGTCTGCCAATAAGATGGCCAGCTTAAGGCCAAATTTGCCACGAAAAACCTCAGATGGTGGTATTTTCACAAGTGTGTCGAAACCCTCGTTATCAGGATTGCAACAATCCCAATTTAGACCGCATGCAAGATTATAAAATAGGATTATAAAATGCTCCAAATGTCTCTTGAGCAGGAAGAATGGCAGGTGGACACACACAGGCAGGCCTGAGGAAATCAATATACATTTTATTTAGACACGAGACAAACAAAGATAAAAATATAAATAATCACAAACCATCAATCAATACAAAAAAAACGAAACTCCCAAAGGGCGCGCACACGCACACACACACACACACACACACACACACACACACACACACACACACACACACACACACACACACACACACACACACACACACACACACACACACACACACACTGAGCATTCAGGTGAAAACGGGCGAGCTTCAATGAAGGAGGCAGAAACTCTTGGTCTCCAGAATCTCTTTGGTCTTTAAGGTTTTAGCAGGTCTCTTAGGTTTAGCAGACATGGTAAGATGTGCCACAAGCTGCCCAGCCATGGAGCCATCCCCATATCTCTCTCTCTCTCTTCTCTCTCTCAGTCTTTCTGCTTCTCCTCACATGCATGAGAGCATGCCCCCTTTTCCACTGCCCTCATCCCTGGGCATAGATGTCAGCCCTCCTCACCAATCCAGGCTGCCCCACGTCTAGTGACGGTGCAATGGTCCAATGCCCCACATGTAGTGACAGTGTCATACCCTACGTTTTTTGTCATGGTCCAAAAGCGTCGTCAAACGGTGTCACTTCACTCTCCAACAATTGGGCAGCCGTCAGAGGGGAGAGTCTCTTCTTCTTTCCCAGGATGAGGGGTGGAGGAGGGGTGACATGGCCAGGCACAACACGGTGTGCAGTGTTACACTTCTCTCTCACAAAGCTCCTGTGACATGGGAGAACAAAGAGTAGGGACACTAACTACCCTTATCTAGATACTAAAAGTTACAACACCATCTCCCAGCAACACATCAAAAACACAAGCTGGGGATCAACCCTCATATAGCAGAAAAGCTTCTGTATCCATCTTGTCCACCCCATGCTTCCGTCCCTCGCCCTATTTCTTCACCACATCCATTATTTGTCCAAGTCTGCCTCTATTTTGTCCCTCAACCCTGCTTTTGGTGTGTTTCTCAATCTCTTTCGACTGTTCTTTTTGTTCTATTACATCCTGATCCATTATTATATGTTCTGGTTCTTCCACAAACCATGACTTTACAGACAAAAAATGGGGGTCAATCCTTATATTGTTGCGGGGGGCCGGGAAGTCGGCCGCGACACGACTGCCAGAGGGAGCCACAAGTCGGCTCAACCGATCGCCCGGAATTCAGATCGTACTATTCGGAAAAGTCCGAAGAGCACGGGTCCTTTCTTTTGGACTGAACTCGCCAATAGATAGACCCGCGTGGAATAGTGTGAATAGCCAAAGTTTCTATATACCTAAGTGTCCACGCGGGGAATCTACCGAGGAAATTCACCCTCGACGGCACCTGTACAAAACGAGCCGCTTGGCGTGCTCGTTCCGTGTGCGATCCTGAGCGGTTTAATCGCCGAGTTCCGTCGGTCCCGATTACCTTGTTCCTCCGGCAATGGTTGCTCACTTCCCAACACGTGACATGCTCAGTCAATGGAAGAATGGACACGACGAGCTGAGAACATTCAACAAATGGGGATTTATTTATAATGCAATAATGGGGAATGAGGGAAGCACGCAAGGGAAGAATTAAACTGAATATTTGAGAATGCAATGCAAATATATACAGCACAAAGCACTTAAACAGTTTCACTACTTAAAGACTGGCGCCCACACACAGACAGAAGTGGACCTCAATGGTCTTTAATGGGACCTCCAGCCCTCAGGATAGTCGGGCTGCAGATCGTGGTAGGCAGGCTACCTGGCCGCGAGCGCGCGGCTGGGCGTCACCTTCTTTCCGGAGCTCCGGGTCTCCGTCGGACGGACCAGCGCAGCCGAACCCAGCTGATGTGAATCGAGGAGGAGGAGGCGGTGGATGAGGGTGAGCACCAGGGCGGACGGCCACGTGGACGGTGAAGATAATCTCCTTTTAAAATCTCTCTCCTTCTCGCTGGCTCCCTCCTAGCTGGCTGGCTTGCTCCTGGCTGGCTGGCTTGCTCTTGGCTGGCTGGCTCACTCTGCCCTGTTCTGTCCTCTTCTCACTCCTTTTTATCTCTCTTGGGTGTGCCTCGCTTCCAGCATGACTCAACCCCTCCCCCCTCGGCGCGCTGCCCAGCACATCGGTGGGTGAGAGTTGTCGTTCTTTCTGCACCATACTTTTTGTAACCGTCATTTCTGTTTACGCCGCTCTGCGAGACCCGCCCCAAAATATCAGGGCGGGAGTTGTCGTTTGTTTCTGACCATATTTTTTGTATAGGAGGGTCGTTCTTCTTCTTTGGTATTGTTTTGATAGAACTCCGATCTATTAAAACAAGCCGGTGGGCGACATGGCTGCTCGCTCTCGATGGAAAGCTGGCCGACGCGACTAGCCGATATTCATGTTCATGCTCTCAATCAATTTAGCACAATAAATATGATTATCACAGCCCTCTTAGCTTGTGCCATGAAACCTGCCTTGTGAAATTTCAGGCATGTTTCCAAAGAGACTCTAACAAATGGCAGCCCTGGTAATTCCATTGATCTATTCGCTAAAGATTTTATTTTTTTTTATATGATGCTGTAAGATATTCTCCTTGGGCACAAAGAAACAGGTCCCTCGGAGGTCCAGTTTCAGAGGTATTGGTTTTTATTGTACAGTCCACATTAAGTGTACGATGTACGATAAAGTATTTTAGCTGTTGCTAAGCAACCGAGGTGTGCATAGCAACCATTCATTGTTGTGTACATGCTAGCCACATTGTACACATTTCACCCAAGTTTCATCAAAATCAGGCTCTTTCTCTTAGAGATATTCGCAATTAACCGTTTCTGAAATGTTCGACATGTACTCGCCCAAAACCTATCTCCTCCAACAAATATTTTTTGTTGGGGCTGCAAATTAGCATGAAGGGAGCTCGATAGATTGGGCACAGAACACAGAACTAGTATCAAATATCTGGCTCGGTTGTTATTTTAAGGACAAGTTCCCATTTTATCACCGGTCTTGAAATGCAAAAACATCGGAAATGGGGAAATCACATACATACAAATTATCCTTAATCCCTACCTAATTAACACAGCACCACCCCCCCCCCTCCCCTTGCGGTGACATGTAACACTTCAGCTCACAGTTTCCCGAAACCAACATCAAAATGTCTCCAACCTGTTCATGGACCATGCTGCCCTATACAATCCTACCTTTACTATGAAGTTCCATCTACCCCACCAACATAACAATATCGTTTTGGCCCCATCTCTCAAAGGTGAAGAATCACTTGAGAAATTAGAAAAGTCTCGTATCCGGATCCAGATCTGGATCATCACCAAAAATTGAATCAATTCGTCCTTGTCACCCACCAAACATATCCAACGAGCTTCAGCCGAATCCGTCAACAAGTTTTTGAGATATCGTGCTTTATATCGTTTTGGCCCAATCTCTCAAAGGTGAAGAATCACTTTCGAAATTCTCATATCCAGATCCAGATATTCACAAAAATCTAATCAATTTGTCCTTGTCACACACCCAAGCTGTCCACCAAATTTCGTCTGAATCTGTCCATACCTTGCTGAGATATCCTGCTCACAGAAAGACAAACAGAGAAACAGACAAACAGAAACTGGTGAAAACATAACGTCCGTCCACCTTTGGTGGCAGTGATAGCTAATGCTGGCAGACTGGACACCAAGTTTGGTCTATACACTAAACAGTCAGGCAATCTGAATTGGACAAGTGAGATGAAAAAGCAGGCATGGAATGAGGAACCCCAGGCTGCTGTACTCTTCTCAACACTTCAAGTTGTTTTTGGCAGGAGAATGACAGGAGAGTGAAGACAGACAGAATCAGACAGGTTCACGGGGGCAAAACGTGCAGCAGTCATTGTAGGCAGCAACTGCCCAGGACAGTGCTTCTGTCCTGACTTACAGTTGGAGCGTTAAAGTGGTGCCAATCATCCTCTATGAGGTGATCATCCTCTCTTGGGGATTGGACATTCCAGTTTAACTCAAGGAGACCGCCGTCTGGTGGACAACACCTCAGCACCACCCCGAAACACACGACCACAATCTGACCCAGGAAGGTTACCCCGTGGTTTTCCTTATGTCATCAAAGAGTGGGGGACACAAAGGCTTTGCTCCAATCCTATCACCCGGTAAGCTACCCTGTGTCGGGCAGCTGCATAGGAGGTCCTCCCACGGAGTGGGTTTTCAATTTTATTTGCGTTTTTTTTTTGTGTTTTTGTGGAGAGAAGGGTTTTTACGGTGGCCACAGTGCAAATCTTGACACCAACCTCCTAAAAAAGTAACGCAACTGTAGGAGGACGTCTGCAGACACAGTTGGGCACTAGATATGGATGGCCATTAGCTCACAAGGAGCTCCTCGACCCTTTGGCAGGTTTTGTTTTTAACCCTGCTGGGTGTCCATATCCAAACACCCTCCTCACCAGGAAACCTGGTGGGTGAGACGGTTCAGTCGCCGACAACCCGACCATGGAACAGGTTAGTACAGGTTTACATGGTACCTGAACTAAGTCACAGATCTAATCTGGCCTGACCTGACAATAATTCAGATGGTCCTTCCTCATTGACAGGACTGCATACCTGGGTATTGCCCAATAGAGTGTAGTTATTTCATTATTAAGTGTTTAGGATAAGCATAGAAGTAATTAAAAGTGACGTCACATGCGCGTCGCTATTTTGTGTAATTTGAGACGTCAAACTCACCTTATTGTTTGTGCCTAAAAACCTACATCCCTGCGAGCCCATTTTTAATGTTCTTAACTTCTGTTTTCTGTCTTAAATATGACGTTTTAGCATTTGGCAAGGCCTGAGGCACTATATCTTGGTGGGAAAGCGTCATCCTTAACCACACTCTTGTTGGTCATAATTCCACAAGACATGAAGTTGGGGGAAAAAGGGTTTCGCCCCAATCAGCGGCCGTGACACGCACCAAAAGCGGCTGGGGGAGAAGAGGCCAACCATGTCACCAGCATGGGTGGGGGTCACTTGGGGATAAAGGTGATTGCATTGTACGGAGGTGTAGGAGATGCTTGATAACAATCTGGGGGAAGACAACATCTCAAATCACCAAGCTTCTGGCCAAGCCATGCCCCCACCCAGCCAGCCATGTCTCTCCTTCACCCCAGAAGGGGAGGGGAAGTGAGGAAGGAGGTGGGAGTTAGGAGGGATGGGGGAAGGGAAGGCAGCATGAGGGGAGGGCAAAGCAGCAGAAGGGAGAGGGAAGGGAGGGCTGCCTGAGTGGAGGGGAAGGCAGCACGAGGGGAAGGGAAGGCAGCATAAGGGGAGGGGAAGGGCAGGCAGCATGAGCAGAGGGGAAGGCAGTGTGAGGAGAAGGTAAGGCAGCATAAGGGGAGGGAAATTCAAAGCAATGTGAGGGCAGGGGAAGGGAAGGCAATATGAGGGGAGGGGAAGGTAGTGTTCTTGTCAGTGCAACATGACAACTGACAACTTGAATATTCTTCATATAAAAATGATTAACTGAATACTTTTTCAGGAAAATGGGTTTAATGAGGCCATCTGTAAACTTGCTAATGATTCTTAATTAGTTGGAGAGATGAGTCTGTCTGTCTGTCTGTCTCTCTGTCTGTCTCTCTGTCTCTCTGTCTATGTCTATGTCTCTCTCTCCCTCTCTCTCTCTCTCTCTCTCTCTCTCTCTCTCTCTCTCTCTCTCTCTCTCTCTCTCTCTCTCTCTCTCTCTCTCTCTCTCTCTCTCTCTCTCTCTCTCTCTCTCTCTCTCTCTCTCTCCCCCCTCTCTCTCTCTCTGTCTATGTCTCTCTGTCTATGTCTGTCTCTCTGTCTCTCTGTCTCTTTTATCTCCCTCTCTCACCCTGAAATTATCAAACACAGCCATAATGTCAAGCTCTCAACCGGCAATTTAAGCTACAGATTTCGGTTTGTGTTTCTGACGTTTTGTTTCATCTTTTGACACAGTCTGGCAACCACCCTGCTCATCAAACTCTCTTCCTATGGTATCCAAGGCCATCTCCGCTCATGATCGCAGATTTCCTCTCCTGTCGTAGCCAACGTGTGGCCCTTAATGGAGTTCTCTCATCCCTTCTTCCTGTCCACGCTGGAGTTCTCAATACTATTTCTCTTATGTACTATTTCTCAACCTGCACTATTTCTCAATACGCACCTTGCTAGGCCAATGAAGGAAAGCACGAACAACGAACTGGAACATTTAACAGGGGTTTATTTATAACGATAACGCAGCGTTCTGGGCCCTCTTCTTTTTCTGGATTTCATCAATGATCTCTCCAACTGTCTGGAAAATCCTCTTTATCTCTTTGCTGATGACTCCACCCTCTGCTGTACCATCTGTCATCCCTCAGACGGCAAGCAGCAGCTTCGTCGCTCACTGCAGATCTGGGTAAAATCACAAACAGGTCCAACACGTGGAACATGTCTTTCAATCCGGACAAGTGTCACACTCTCACTATGCCTCTCCGAAAGGACCATTTGGAACCCCCACCCATCTACTTCCCCAACAATCCTCTTAAAGAGGTCCTTTCATTCAAACTTTTGGGCCTCACTATCTGCTATGATCTTTCCTTGCAATGCCACATCTCCAAGCTGGCCTCCAAAGCCAGTCGCCGATTGGGCATCCTCCGTTGTGCAAAGTACTTCCTTAGCACTCCTGAGCTCCTGACTATGTACAAAGCTTTCATCTGCAGCCTGATGGAGTGCTGCTCTCCCCTTTGGGCTGGTGCTCCCGCCTCTCAACTTTCTCTGCTTCACGCTGTGGGAATCATTGATATCTCGAATGATCTTTGAGATCATTGGTATCTCCCACGATGAGGCTGAGTCGTTGGGTCTTTCACTCTCTGATCACAGGCAGGTTGGTGGTCATTCTGTCTTCTACCATTTCTTCTCCAGCCCCCCCCCCCCCTGCTATGTCTGCCAAAATCAAGAATCACTGCTCACCTTCATTCTTTCGTTCCTCTTTTTTCCCACCTTTGGAACAAACTCACACACACTCTTCCCTCCCGGTCTTCAAAACAGCTGTTCACCACCATCTCTTATCTTCCCCCATTGAAAACCATGATATTTTCTACCCCCATTAATCCACCCCAAACCCACTTCCTTCATATTCCCTGCTTTCCTTCCTGAAAGTCCCTGTAGTGACCATCTTGTTTACCCTGTGTGCTCCACCCCAACCCTCTCCCTTCTTCAGATCTCCTCATGTGTCTATTTGCCCGTTTTCTACTTCCTTCTCCTATCCCTCCTGTCTCCTGCTCCCCTTGTTATATGTTCTGTGTGTTATCTCTCACACGAACCTTCACCATTGCGTGTGTGTGTGTGTGTGTGTGTGTGTGTGTGTGTGTGTGTGTGTGTGTGTGTGTGTGTGTGTGTGTGTGTGTGTGTGTGTCTGTGTGTGTGTGTGTGTGTGTATATATTGTTACGGCTGTGGAAATTGACAGAACACCGTAAAGGTCCGTAGATCAGTTAGGCCGATAAGTCCATGTCCAGATAGATTTCCCCACCGTTGTTTTAAGTGAACTATTCATGTTAACCGGGCTGTGATCTTTGAGTTAGCCGTTATTCTTTACTATCGTTATTTTGGACCAACCACGTCCACCACCAGCATCTTTCTCAACAACCGCTTTACAACAACCACCACCACCACCACCAACATCGCTCTCAACAACCGCTTCAGACCAACCGCCTTCCACCACCACAACCACACTTGCCTCTCACCAAACCACGCCATCCTCACCACTTTGCCAGCAACCGTCAACATCTCCACACCACAAACATCGCCTCACCTTCGTCTCCGAAACGACGCCATCTTTGCGCCAGCCACAGCGAGTCCGCATCGAGCGGCGCCGCTACAGGCCGACGTGGGATGTTTGCTCGTCGGATCAAGCTTGGTGATCTCGCGCACGTCCGGGTTCCGCTCAGAGGTCAGAGGTCGAGGATCGGAGGCCAAACCACGTCTCACCAGCCCTATAAAAGGACGAGCAGAGCGCCAAGCTCGCGTTCGAGCTGGGTCGGTCTGAGTCGGGTTGGTCTGAGTCATTCTGGAGAGGTCGGGGAGTCGGGAGGAAGCCGGAAACCAAGGAGCTGCGTGGAAGTCTGGGCTCGTGGCGGAGTCGGGAGCTTGGAGCTTGCAGTCGGTGGAGAGTCCGGGCGTCGTCAAGGAGACGCGAGCTGGAGGCGCGGCCTTGCCTGCTGTGTCGCGCGGAACCGCGCGTTCGTGTGGAGAGAGCCGGAGAGAGCTCGCCAGCCAGCGACAGGCGGTCCAAGGTGATCGGGCTTCGGCGCAGTTCGAGCATCACTGAGGGACGGACGGGTTCTTACAGAGCATCAACTCTAAGAGAGCAAAGACCCGTTCGTTCCTCTCAAACGAGTTGCCGACTGAGGCCCGAATCACCCGGCCGTTTGGCAAGGCCCGAGCTTGACCGGGGCTACGTTAGCTGCCGTGGGGAAGGAGCATCGCGGGTCGCCCAAGCGCGTTCGTGTGGAGAGAGCCGGAGAGAGCTCGCCTGCCGCACGGAAGGCCCGAGCTCGACCGCGGCTACGCGAGCTGCTGTGGGGACGGGACATCGCGGGTCGCCCAAGCCAGACACCACGAGGGTGCAGGTAACCTGCAACGGTCTCGTGGGACTCGTTCGGTCTGCCAAGTCCCACGCCATAAAGACCCAAGAGGTCCAGTCTGACCCCATTGCCTTTGATGGAGTCTTTTTCCTGCTTTTCTTTCGAATGAATATCGTGGCGCCGAGTCCCATAAGTAAAACTGTGTAAGTGACTGTACATTAATAATTACTTATAGACGGTTGTAGCGATTTGTCTTGCCCACGTGCCGTGCCGCATTCATTGTTTGTTCTGTATACGTGCATGTTGGTGTTTTTTAATGACTGCATGATTGTTCCTGCAGACATAGAGTAAATAAATGTGCTGGTTTAAATGTAAACCTGTTCGTTGGGTCCATGCCCCCATTGAAATGCCATCTTGCATTGCGGAATATTAGTTGGCTTTGAAATACCCGGTAAAGTGATCGGGTCCAACGGGACTGCGCGATATTACCCCGCTCAGTTATCCCAAAAGGAAGCGGGCTGCTTAAGCGGCTCGTTTCCAAGCGGTCCCGTTGAGGTACAACCTCTTGGTAACCTACCTGCGCGAATAATTAGGTAAATCGAATATTTGGCGATCAGACCCTGTAGCGCGGGTAGGGTACGGACAAGGTTGTGGTGGGATTGAAAACCCATCCGTGACTGGTTTCTGACGCCATTGGAGCAAGTCGCGACTGGATTGTCCGTTCGGTGGGCGAACCGGCTGCTCTTGGTTAACGTGGTCGTTCGCACGCCGGGCGGGTGGGAATACTACAACAATATATGTATATAAAATCTGCTAAACTAGTTGTGGCAGAGCACAATATGTTCCATGGGATTTTTGGTCGGCATAAAGATAAAAGGGTTCCAATGACAAACGTGTGCCAAGAACAATGAGATTCATCATTTCCGTGGATTCTGGAAGATGCACGATTTCTCTAAGATTCTCTTCACACCATGATTACCTGAGCCACAGAAGGTAGACGGATGTTATGTT
Source organism: Eptatretus burgeri (assembly GCF_056783735.1). Lineage (NCBI taxonomy): Eukaryota > Metazoa > Chordata > Myxini > Myxiniformes > Myxinidae > Eptatretus > Eptatretus burgeri. The sequence goes on from NC_140963.1 coordinate 110,216,260, forward strand.
GACACATCTGTCTGTCTGTTTGTTTGTCTGTGAGGATCAGATCTCAAACATTTATGAATGGTTTTGGAAGAAACTTGGTGGACAGATTGAGTGTTTGACAAGGACGAAATGATTCGATTTTTGGTGAAGATATGGATCTGGATCTGGAAAGAAGAATTTAATTATTTTTTTTCCCCAAGTCATTCTTCACCATTGAGAGATGGGGCAAAAACGGCATACAGTATATCATGATATCTCAAAAAGTTGTGGACGGGTTATTGGAAAACTTTCTGGATGAGTTGGGTGGGTAATAAAAACAAGCCGATTAGATTAATCGCATTCAAATCGTAAACTGTTCAACCTGGCAGAGGTATGGACTCTACCTCGTGTCATTCGAGTTTAAACATGATTTAGGCAAGGTTGATTGTTATGAGATCATCAGTCAAAATGATTTGTCACCATTAGGATGTACAACTGCAGTAGTCTCTTGGAGGACTTCAGTATATTCCTTGCCCTTCTAGATATTGCTTTCTTGGAATTAAAATGATTTTGCTCAATACCCATGCCCTATACTATGATACTCCACTAGCAGAGTACCGGCCCTATGGGCGATCTTGTTCCAAACATGCAACACGTTCTTCTAACGCATACCTTTATTTGGCAACTGAGAGCTCTGTATACACAAAAAATTAAAAAAAACAACCTCAAATGAGCTAAGATCCTCGTCGTCTTAATGATGACGTCATAAAAACGAATATGACGTCATTGTGATATATCAGGTTTGCCATAAATTATCTGTGCTAATTTGCCCGGCTTGATTCCCGCAAACAAAATTCAAAAAGTTTGCCTAGTTTCAGAGATAATTTTTTAGGCGATTTCCATTAGCGGAGATATTTTGACGTCATAACTTTTTTTTCTGGGAGGAATTTTCAAAATCGGAGATGGTTACTGTCTGCACAGCGTGTATATATATATATATATATATATATATATATATATATATATATATATATATATATATATATATATATATATATATATATATATATATATATATATATATATATATATGCCAAGTTTCAGGAAGTTTTGATGAAAACTGTAGGCTGTGAAACGAAAAAGTCCACAAGAAGAAGATGAAGAACAACAACGTGAGTAAGACTTGGAGATCCTCCACGATGATCTTAAAACAAAACCCATGAAGTTATGTGCATGAAGTAAAAACCAACCTACTGCTTATAATTCAAAACACCTCACTGCACAGGAGCACGTCGGGACAGGAATACTGTCCTGTAAATGGTGGTCTTGTTATACCCTCCCCCCATCTGGAGGCCGTGCTACTTGAAGCACATTTACTGGACAATTTGCCTCTATCCCCCACCCAAGACCACCAGCAAAAATAAAAACACCCTTCAGCACTAATTGGGGTCATGCTGAACCTATGTAGCTCGTCTGGATGTAAACGGTCCACATCTGGAGAAGGAGTAGCGGGACAAACATAAACAAACACACAAACACCAGTCTGTGAATTATCGTTAGGATAAGGAAAGAAAGGGGGAAGTGATTGTGAATTTAACGTTCCATCTTGTATATTATTTCTGAGTTTGTGGTTTCGTGTCGCGCTATCTTCGACTTTGTTCTGCGCTCGAGTCACGTGATATTCGGCTTACATTATCTCAAAGACCATATGAGGTGCATGGTACAAAAAAAGTAAATAAAATGGTTCTGAAACAGTGAAATCGTATTCCACTTACTGCATTAAAGTAAAATTACTACTTATTCTCTGCATCAGTTCCTTTCTCAAACACACCCACCCCAACATGTCGCGCAGAGCGCGGGTTATGCTAGTTACTATTAAATTTTAACATTGTTCTTAGCAAACGGGGACAGGATCAACGCATACACAATACACATACATGATAGGCAGAATGGCCTTCTCATGCGCCAAATTTCCCTGTGTATCTTTGTGTAATGTTAAGAACAGCAAGAAATGGGGAGGGGAGGACGGAGAGCTCGGGATGAGGATGCATGCAGTTGGAAGAGGAAGACTGAGATGTTGGGAGGGGGGAGTGATTTGAGGACTTGGGGTGTGGAAACGGGGGTTGAGTACTTGGGTTTGGGGCAGTTGAAGACTTGAAGAAGAAAAGGGGAGAGGATGGCAGAGTTGGGTTGGGGGAGCAGAGGCAAGGAGGGGACAGAGTTGGGATCGAGAGGTATGAAGCTTTTGAGCGGTTGGGATGGGGGGTGGGGGGAGTTGAAGACTTTGAGTTGGGATGGGGTTGAAGAATTGAAGGTTGAAGAATTGAAGAAGATTGAAGAAAGGGGGAGGAGAGCACAGAGTTTGGGTATGGTACTCGGGGCAGGGCAGAGAGAGGTCAGTTTGGATGGTGGGGGGGGGGTGAGGACTTGGGATGTGTGTGTGTGTGTGTGTGTGTGTGTGTGTGTGTGTGTGTGTGTGTGTGTGTGTGTGTGTGTGTGTGTGTGTGTGTGTGTGTGTGTGTGTGTGTGTGTGTGTGTGTGTGTGTGTGTGTGTGTGTAAAAGGGGGGGGGGGTGGTTGGCAAGCTGAAGTCACATTTTACATGATGCAGAATTTCCATAGGTTCCAGATTGTCCTATTGGGTCTTTTGGGTCTTCTAGGTATTTTGAGTTCTCAAGGTATTTTGGGTCCTCATAGTCTTTTGCATCCTCATGGTCATTTGGATCCTCTGGGTCCTTGGGTATGTTAGGTCTTTGGGGTCCTCAGGGTCTTTTTGGTACTCGGGGTCTTTTGGGTGTTTTGGTTTCTCAAGCTCTTTAGGTCTTTCAGATCTTTGGGTATTTTTGGTCTTCTGAGTGTTTGGGGTCTTTGGTATGCTTGGTGTTGGCTTAATGGTTTGTGTGGTAGGCTTGGGATCCTCGGGCCATGAGTTCAAATCCCCCTCACCTGTTGAATTAATACCAGGTGGGGTTAACTCAGTCTGTCATCCTTCCGAGGTCAGCAAAATGAGTGCCAGCTTGCTGGTAACCTGTGCTGGTAACCTGGGGTATTTTGGGTTTTAAGGGTCTTTGAGGTGTTTTGGGTCTTTGGGGCATTAACGTATCTTTTAGGTATTTTTGGTGTTCGTGGTCTATTGGTTTTTTTAAGGGTCTTCAGGATCTTTAAAGATTTTTTTTCAGTATTTTGGGTCTTTTGGGTATTCGGGGTCTTTTAGATTTTCGGGGTCTTCAGGATCTTTAAAGATTTTTTTCAGTATTTTGGGTCTTTTGGGTATTCGGGGTCTTTTAGATTTTCGGGGTCTTCTTGGTCTTTCTTGTATTTTGGGTATTCAGGATCTTTTGGTTCTTTAGCATCTTTTTGGTCTTTCAGGTATTCTTGGTCTTTTGGGGTTTTAAGGGTGTTTGGGTCATTGGGGTCTTTAAGGGTCTTTGAGGTATTTTGAGTTGTTGGGGTCTTTTGGTTATTTAAGGGTCTTCAAGGACTCTGGGGTCTTTAAAGTTTTTTTCCGGAAGTTTGTGTCTTTGGGGTCTTCTCAGTGTTTGGGATATTTTGGTTCTTGTAACATTGGTCTTTGGGGTCTTGTAAGTCTTTTGAGTCTTTAGGGTTTTTTGGGTCTTTAAGGTTTTAGGTCTTTTGGGTCTTTGAGGTCTTTTGGGTCTCCATGGCCTTTCAGTGTCTTTTAGAAATTTTGACTCTGTGGGGTCTTTTGGGTCTTCAGGGTATTTCTTCAGGGAAACCTTCTTTAGGATATTTTGGGTCTTGATGATCTTTTTGGTCCTTGGGGTCTCTTGGGTCTTTGAGGTCTTTTGGGTCTTTCAAGATCTTTAAGGTATCTTGGGTCTTTCAGGATCTTTAGGATATTTTGGGTCTTCATGGTTCTTTGGGTTCTCGGGGTCATTTAGGTCCTCAGGGTCCTTTGGGTACTTGTGGTTAAGTATTTCAGGTTACAATTGTCGGTGACACCAGGTTAACTGTCCAACCAGTGGGTAAGGAGCGGATATACACAGACATACATATAGACAGACATACATACAGACAAGCCAGAAAGCGAAATGGCTGCTCACTCTCGATGGAAAGCTGGCCGACGTGACTATCCGATATTCATGTTCATGCTATCAATCAACTTAGCACAATAAATATGATTATCACAGCCCTCTTAGTTTGCGCCCAGAAACCCGCCTTGTGAAATTTCAGGCATGTTTCCAAAGAGACTCTAACAAATGGCAGCCCTGGTAATTCCATTGATCTATTCGCGAAAGATTTTATTTTTTATATGATGCTGTAAGACATTCTCCTTGGGCACAAAAAAAAGACAGGACCCTCGGAGGTCCAGTTTCGGAGGTATTGATTTTTTTTTGTACCGTCCACAATAAGTGTACGATGTACGATAAAGTATTTTAGCTGTTGCTAAGCAACGGAGGTGTGCATAGCAACCATTCATTTTTGTGTACATGCTCGCCACATTGTACACATTTCACCCAAGTTTCATCAAAATCAGACTCTTTCTCTTAGAGATATTCGCAATTAACCGTTTCTGAAATGTTCAACATGTACTCGCCCAAAACCTATTTCCTCCTACAAATATTTTTTGTTAGGGCTGCAAATTGGCATGAAGGGAGCTCGATAGATTGCGCACAGAACTCTAAGCTTCGATTTTTCGATTTATTTCTTTTTGATATTTTTTCGATTTTTTGACCACTTTTAAGGGCCGTTGCTAGGGCCCGGGGTCCCATATTCGAAAGCACACGATTCCCAGAAATATTAGTCCTACCTACCAAATTTCATTGGAATCGGTTGAGTGGTTTAGTCCCGAGGCTTGACCAAAGTTTCGCGGACAGACAGATGGAAATGTCCAGAATAAGGGTGCTCGAAGAGCAGCCAATATCATAAATCTTCCATCACTGGTCTGTTCTGTGGTAGGCATGTGATAGTGTTAGGGATTTGGAAACCTTGTGCACACAAGCAGCCAGAGTCCCCATAGTTCAGTTATTTCGATAAGTATGTGTTTATAGTTTGAATCCATCCCCTTTTTCTAATGGGAATTACATGTGTGCTACGAGTTTTTTTATAGACAGATTTATTACATCCTCATCAACAACAACAACAACAACGACACCACCCTCACTCAACCCGGTCGCCATTACGCACGTGTTCGGGACCACAGATGTGAGCGGAGGTTTTGTCACCTCAGGGGCTGGCTCCGCCATAGCCAGATGGAGTGTTCGGCCCGACCAATGAAGGGCCGCCCCGAGTCGCCTGACAACCGACCGTCCAATCAGGAGGTGAGTGGCGAGGAAAAGAAACCCCTCCCACCTTAAGATGAGGGGTTTGGTGGTCAGGGCGTGGTGTTCTGCAGGATCGCGGCGATTTCAGTCTGCGGTCTTGGTGGCGAGTGCGGCTTGGTCTGGTCGTGGGTCGTGGTGGTTTGCGTTGGAGCGCTCGAGCTGGGATCACCGTTCCCATCACGGACTCCGAGCTCCACAAGTGCGGGTCCGGTGAAACTGCACGAGACGGGGAGTTTCCCGAATAGGCCCCTGCTCTCAGCTCACCTTCCCTCCGAGCTGAAAGGCCGAACTAAAGACCCACTGGTCAATTTATTGTGTGTGTGTGTGTGTGTGTGTGTGTGTGTGTGTGTGTGTGTGTGTGTGTGTGTGTGTGTGTGTGTGTGTGTGTGTGTGTGTGTGTGTGTGTGTGTGTGTGTGTGTGTGTGTGTGTGTGTGTGTGTCCGTGGGCCCCGTCTTTAAGTGGAATTGTTAAGTGCTTTTGCTCATCATACATTGCCTGCCTATATTCGTGATTAAGTCTGCACTGTGTCTTATTATTGTAAATAAGTATTTGTTAAATGTACCAGCTCGTTTTCTGTGCTTTCCTCCGTTGGCCGAGCAAGCTGCGTATTGAGAATTATTAAGGCCGTTCGTGCTGTAAATTGTTCATTTGGTCCGACGCAGTTTTGGTAAGTTCCGCTCGGTTACGCTGGATCCGAGTCGGTGATAGTGACTCGATTCGGACAAAGTCGGTCGAGGGTGTGGTTTTCCCCATTAGTTGGACGACGTGGGTATTTATGTACATTGAAATTAGGCAATTAACTCTTCCCCACGCAGTCAAAATATTGGCGACCATGGTCCTCTAAGTGACCCGTGACCTTTCGGAGTTGTCCGAGAGTCACGACCTAAATTCCGGGTGTTCGGTGGGAGACGACTCCACTGCTCCACCTCGTGGTTGTTTATCGCCGCCGAACCCCGGTCCACAACAATAGCACTGGACCAATCATGTTTGGTGATGTACCTCGGGCTGCATTGCTAATACTCGGCAGCCTCCGATTCACTCTTTAGCAACTCCTAATTTTTGCTCATTCGTTCCAGATGGTGAGCCAAAAAGTATAGCGATCCAGTCATGTATACTAAGTACAATATAGCCGAGTTCCGTGGACCATTGACGCTTGTCTAGGATGAGATAACAAACACTTAGCTCCATTATAGTAGAGATATCATAATTTTGTATATGACTGGTAATTGGCCCGTCCTAATTTCAGGTGCAGAATGAGAAATTTTATTGCTTTATAGTTTTGTAGTGATCATATGACCCATCACGTGATAATTCCATTTTACTTCTATCATTCATGATGATGTCAAATTCAACATGGGAGATAATCAAGAAAAGTGGAAGGACAGACTCTGTGTGGAGGATATTAAATAATACTTCATTCTTGAATTGTTTGCAGAAGACTTTATTGATATTTATTGAGACATGAATACATGAAATCAAAAGAATGCCCTTGCCTTAAAATTATTTAATATTTTTGTTGAGTCATTTTCCAATTGATCAGGATTATTAAGGTAACTGAAGAACAAGTTAAATTCCCTTCTTGTGAATGTTTAATAGCAACAACAACCACCATGACCCCAGCCACCATAACCTCCTGCACCACCGAAACCACCCCTACCATGACCATGACCGCAGCACCCACCGTGACCCCAGCCACCATGTCCCCAGCCACCGTAGCCCCCACCGTAGCCGCCACCGAAACCGCCACCGAAACCATTCCCACCGTAGCCACCACCTAAGCCCCCATGGTGGTGATGGTCCACCTGGACACAGTGGACATGCTCGTGGCCGTGACTATGACCGTGGGAAACGCAACCACCATGGCTCATACAGTGACCGTGTTCATGGCAATGGCTGTGTCCATGTCCGTGGTCGTGACAGTGACCATGGCCGTGGTCGTGGCAATGCTTGTTGCCATGGCAATGATCGTGCTTATGGCAGGTCGTGCAGCAACAGCCCCCGGCGACCTCAGCACCGCTCTCATCACGGCGTGCTGGTCCTGAGCGTGCCGGCACGTTGGGAAAACTGCAGGCGATAAAAAGAGACCTTGAAATTCAAGCTGTAATTGAAGGATGGCGTTTCCACCAAAAAAATTATCAATGAATGAAATTAGTGTTCGATGTGAATTAACCATTGTGTTTAAATCGTGTAACCAATATCATATTCCTGGTGAACCTGGAGGTGTGTACACTGCTCGTTCTCATCCAAATGTTTATGGTTAGTCAGTCTGCCTGGTGGCTCTCTCCACGAAATCCTTGAATAAACCTCTTGTACACGAATCCTAATGATGAAAGATCATGTTATACCTGGCCATTGATGTAGCTTGCTGTAAAGCGTAGATCGGATGATGGTACCCAGGGGGAAACACTCCGTCCTGAAATGAATTCACCTGCTAAGGCGCGTTATATACACTGCGTTCAGAGTTTCTCACCTCTAATTTAATCATTATATTCAATTAAGCCACGCAGTGAAGTGATTTTTCATCGCTGTGTTTTTGTTGCTCTATACACTTGTCCAAAATAAACGATGCGCTCAATAAAACTTCATGTTTGTTTTCAGTTGGTTCTCTGCAAAAGTTAACTTTATGTGTATGTCGTGATTTTCTTGAACTTTCATAAACAACCTTCAGGAGATGAATACTCACCGGTGTGTCATTTAATTACCTCGACAGAATGGAATAATGACGTTGGTATTCCTGCACGTGTTAAGGGGGGAAGGGTGGAGACAATTGAAAGGTGATGTAAATTAAAGTTCACGTGTAAGGTGATCAGAAAGTCTGTGGCCTGACATAACATTGTATTAACTCTTCACAGCAATTTATTTTGATTTGTATTGTGCTTCGTTCTTCAACAACATATTTTCAAAACAGATCATTCAGCCTTCTTTAATTGATATCCTTCTATGTTAGACCATGCACTTATTCATCAAACAATCTAGCCATCCATCCATTGGGACCACACTCTGTGTGAGCATTGGTGCTGCCGAAGCAGTATCCTCAGCTATTGGGCACAATCCTGGACAGGTCACTACTCCAACACAGGATACCAGCAAGCTGGCACTCATTTTGCCAACCTCAGAAGGATGACAGGCAGAGTCAACCCTACCTGGTATTTATTCAACAGTCAAGTGGGATTTGAACTCAGGATCCCAGGATCCCAAGCCCACCACCCTAATCATGAAGCCAACATCAGACATGTTCATTACACATGGAACTGTGAACTGCAGGAGCAAGTTTAATAGTCTCAATCTGTACGTAAAGTGTATTGTGGCTTGTGGGAAAAAGAGAGGATGGATGACCCTGAGTTAATATACTTGTGGGGTTGTGGGGGAAGGGGTGGGAACTAAGGGAGGTCAAAAAGTTTGTGAAAGAGGAGTTGAGCTCAAAATAACAACATGGTACACGTGAACTCACAGTTGTTTTATTCTTTACACTTTCATAGAACGCAGTCTTGAGAAAAGGACATGGGAAGGGTCTTTTCAATTGTTACTTTGCATTTTGCACGAAAGAAACAGTGCTGGGCAGCGTCATATTTGTCTGAATGTTGAATGTCAGTGATCTCATGTGGTTACTCTGCCCTCAAGGCATGATATAGCGTAATTATTTTTCCAAGTACTGCGGAACTGGTGGTTTTTGAAAGTGCCGTGAAGGCGATTTGTGTTCTACAGTTTCCAAGTATGCAATTCAATTGGGATTAAAAAAAAGTTTTAAAGCTTGTAGAAAATAAACAAAAAAGAAATGATTGGAATTTTTACCACCATTGATGCATAATCTTTTATACCACCTCATTTATCACGTTTAATTAGTTCCTTGTGCCTGTTGTTTGTGTCCTTTATGACATCACGAGAAGCAGCAAGTTTCCTGTTTGGAATTTTTCAATTTTGTTTGACTGCCAGGCAGACAGACGAAAACAATTACTTTACTTCTGTGTGCATGCACGATCGGGATAAGATTCTGTACATTTTGCCAAATTCAGAGCCAAAGTATTGCTAAACTGCAGGTTCGTGTTCCGATCCATATTCCGATTCGTATTCTGGTGTTCAAAATATAAAATTAAATTGAAATGAAGTTGTTCCTCGATCATAGACTGACGTCGATAGACAGACAGACAGAGAGAACCAATTGTTTAACCGTGCTTTTCGCTTCGCTCGCACGGAGTAATAAATAAATAACGTCCTGATGAATGAATGGACAAGAAAAAACAAACACAATGTACGTACAAACACAATGTACGTACACGTACATACTCCACTTTTTTTTTTTTCTATTTTCAAGAATATTTTCAACGATATCAGAATATAATTTCCAAGTCAGTCAAGTTTCCAATCATAGTCACCAATGTAAACACCTTTATAGCTGGTTCGGATGGGTCTGATTAATTATGCATTTAAAAATCATTGTTTGTGGAGGAGTTTCATCCCATTACATAAATTGTGCAAATTGTCAGCAGCGTCGAGATCTCTTCACGGTTAATTGAGACTTCAAAAAGTTACTGATCTGAGTTCAAATCAAGAATACCATGAGGCATTATTTATATCTCTGTCTGTATCAGTCTATCTCTATTTCTAACACATTAATATATATATATATATATATATATATATATATATATATATATATATATTCTCCATCAGTCTATCTCTCTCAGTCCATCTGTACGAGGAGTCTATCTCTATGTTACCGTACCTATAGAAAGTCTACACCGCCTTTCAAAATTTTCACCTTTTGTTCTGTTATAGCCTGGAATTAAATTGCATTAAATCAGATTTTTCCACCTTTATTTACACGTTGTTACCCACAATTTCCAAGTGAAAAACAAATTCCACAAGTTTCAGAAAATTAATCAAAAATACAAAACTGGAATATCTTGGTTGGATAAGTGTCCATCCTCTGAGTTAACACTTGGTGGAAGCACCTTTGAGAGCAATTACAGCTATGAGTGTTGGGATTGGTCACAACCAACTTTTGTACACTTTGATTGGGCAATATTTGCAAATTCTTCTGTACAAAACTGTTCAGTCAAATTGTGTGGGAGAGCGTTGATCGACAGCAATCTTCAAGTTATGCCACAGATTTTCGAATGGATTTCGCTCGGGGCTCTGACTGGGCCACATCAGGACATTGATGTTTTTGTTCCTAAGCCACTCCAGTGTAGCTTTGGCTGTGTGCTTCCATAGCAATCTCAGCTTTCTTGCAGAGGGCAGCAGGTGTTCTTCGAGGATCTTTCTGTATTTTGCTTCATCCATTTTCCCTTCTATCCTGACAAGTGCCCCCCAGTCCCTGCTGATGTGAAACATCCACATAGCATGATTCTGCCACCACCATGCTTCACAGTAAGGATGGTGTTCTTTGGATGATATGCTGTGTTTGGTTTGTGCCAAACGTAACGTTTTGCATTTAGACCAAAAAGTTTCATCTTGGTTTTGTCAGACCACAAAACATTTTGCTACATGGCTTCAGAATCTCCAGAGTGGTTTTTGCATACCTCAAATGGGACTCAAGGTGGCCTTTTTTGAGTAATGGCCACCTTATTTCCACCCTCCTATACAGGCCAGACACGTTGAGTGCTTGGGATATTGTTGTCACAAGTACACAGTGACCAGTATATGCCATAAAGACATGTAGCTTTTTGAAAGTTGGCATTGGCCTCTTGGTGGCTTCTCTGATCAGTCTCCTCCTTGCTTGGTCAGCCGGTCTGGACGGATGGCCTGATCTAGACAGGGTCTTGGTAGTGATGCCTTAACTGTGATTCAAGGGATATTCAACACCTTTGAAATATGTTTATAACCATCCCCTGATCTGTGCCTTTCCACATTATCGCAGAGGTCTGCTGAATGCTCCTTGGTGCTCATGGTTGAGTCGTTGCTGTTAAATGCACTACCCAGCAGAGGAAACTTACAGGAAGAGCTGATTTTATTTTGAAATATGCAGAATCGCTATACTTTAACACAGGTGGAGGCCAATTAACTTAGTGTGTGATATTGAAGGTGATTGGTTACACTTGAGCTAATTTACAATTGCTATTAACTCAGAGGGGTGGACACTTATCCAACAAAGATATTAAAAAAGAAAGGAGGTGTAGACTTTATATAGACACTGTATGTCTCGAGCTCTATGTATATCTTGAGCTCTATCAGTCTATCTCTATTCATATCTCTATCTCTATTTATATCTCTGTCTCTATTTGTATCTCCGTCTCTATCAGTCTATATCGATTTACATCTCTATTTATATCTTTATCTCTAATAGTCTATATCTTTATCTCTATTAGTTTATCTCTTTATATCTCTATCTCTAACAGTCTATCTCTATTTATACATTGAGATCTATCAGTCTATTTGTATTTATATATCTATCTCTATCAGTCTATCTCTATTTTTCTCTATTTATATGTCTATCTCTCATTATATCTCTATTTCTATATTTATTTATTTTTCTATCTCTATCAGAATATCTATTTATGTCTCTATCTCGATTTATATCTATATCTCTATCATTATGTCTCAAAATACAGGTATATTTGCATCTATCAGTCTATCTCTATTTATTTCTCTATCAGTCTATCTATATTTATATCTCCATCTATATTAGTCTATCTTTATATCTCTCTCTCCTCCCCCTCACCGCTCCTTCATTGATTGCTGGAGACGTTAAAGATCGTATATTGTCTTTTCCCACACAAATAAGATAAGTTCAATGTTATCGTATTTGTGTGGGAAACTCCTGCCCTGTGTGGGAGATCCCACACAAAGAGAATATGGATGAACCCGAGCTGTTAGCAATTTCGCAAGTGAACAGAAATGGAGAAGGCGGCTGCCAATAATGGAGAAGAAGGCTGCCACCAAGCTTGGAGAAGAAGCCTGCCAATATCACCCAGAGCAGACATTCGTGGTGAAATATCATCAAGGCAGCTCCAAATGTCCCTCATCCGGTCTGACATGAAGTGCTACATGCTCGAGGAGAGGTTCCATGTTGTCAAAGCAGTCTCATTGCAAGATTAACATTGGGTGACTTACAGATGAATTTAAAAGGTAGTCAAGGAAGAAATTTGCAATTTTTTTTCATTGTGCCAGCGAAAACTCGTTTACTCTTCGTGGAAGACACCATGTGGGATATTTAACGATGCTTGCAATCGATACTATCAAGCGGGTCACTATGCAGATAAACGTCCCACCTGACGATGGAACACTCATTGATACAGCATCCTGTCTGTGCAATACTATAGGATAAGAGTTTATAGATGTGTCGGGAATCAAATCCAGAAGAGAATGGCCAAAAGCGAGTTTGTTACCTCTGAGTTATCCCATAATATTTATCCACACAGCAAAAGTAATAAGATCCTAAACTATAACTGTGTACAATACTGCGTACAATTCAAAATCATGAATAGTTGCATGTGTTGTTGAATTTCCAATGAAAACTCAGTTTTTTGTTATTATCTTGGCGTATTAATTGGCATGCAAACAGCACTCGTGTTTACAGTAATGGCGTGTATGTGCTACTGATGTAATTGTGTAAACTTTAAAAATCACGCTTCAAACCAATTTCATCGTATAATTGAAGTAATGACAAGCACAACCTCTCGTCGGTTCAATATATATAAGGGCAGAGAGAGGAGAGAGAGCTTTAAGTTGAAACCGACACTCAGTTGGAATAGAGAACAAGAACATACCCACGATGGCAAGGTAAGGTACCTGGGAAATTTCTTGATGTTAGTTATTTAATTAGCTTTGTGACAGATTAGGAAGTGAAGTTGTGAAAGTAGGTTTGCACGTCATGGATGTGCGTCTCATCTCATGTACGTCCTGTCTTTGTGAAATTACAGGACATGCGCAACACACGTCAACATCTCCAAGAGGTCTGAGACATATCAGTTTCATGAATTCATTGATGATGCAAGTGGGTCCAGGTCTGTACGTTTTCCGTTTTATGTTTCAGTATGCAAGGAAGTGCTTCAGAAAGTCCGGGCCCTGCTCGGCGAGATGAAAGTGGTGCTGAGCTGGCCGGCTGCTGTAGGTCCTGTGGACATGGCCACGGGCATGGAGGGTACGGTGGCTTCGGGCATGGCGGCGGATACGGCTATGGTCAGGGAGGCTCTGGATATGGGGGATATGGAAATGGTGGCAGCCATAGTCATAGCCATAATCACGGCCACAAGCACTGCCATGATCACGGACACGGACATTGCCACGACCATGGGCATGGGCACTGCCACTGCCACGACCACGGTCACTGCATGAACCACTCGGGTTGCGTTTCCCATGGTCACTGTCATGGGCACGAACACGTGCATTGCGTCAAGGTCGACCATCACCACCACGGATGTGGAGTAGGAGGCTTCGGGGGAGGAGGCTTCGGGGGAGGAGGATATGGTGGTGGCTACGGCTTAGGTTTGGGAAACGGCTGGGGCCACGGGGGTTGGGGTGGAGGATGCTGTTGTCACGGCCACGGATGGGGTGGCTACGGCGGCTCAGGAGGTTACGGAGGTAGGGGTTCATGGGGAGGGTGTTGCTGCCACTAATAAACCATGCTCATACCAGGTGAAGGGATGTGCTACACTACATTAGTATCACCACAACTAAATTCTCTAAACCAAGAGTTATTTGCTTTGCTTTTATGGGATGAACGAGGGGCTTATGAAATGCTTTGCTAATCTCTCCCTGTACCTGATAACGATTCAATAAACATGGCACAAATGATGCATGCTTCCTCCTTGACTTTCTGTTGATCGTTTATTAATTTTGTGGATTTATAATCATGGTGTTATATTGAGGTTTGATCATCACCAGCAGCAACAGCAGAGGTTGACAAGATCGCTCAAAGGTAGCGTACTCACCTTTGACTTCTCTCATCTGCGTCCGATTCCCAATCCAAAGATGATCTCTCATCGCGGCGCTTCCTTGGCAGAGCAGTGGATCAGTTAGTATCGAAAAGCCCTGCTTCAAATGGACTAGTGTCTAAACAAGCCGGTAGGCGACATGGGTGGTCGCTATATAATTGCATACTAGTCATACAGTTTTTGACGGATCGGGCTGAAATTTTTTGACAAAGAGGTTGATTATAGTGCGCATTTTCGATTTTTTATTTTTTTTTTAGGATTTTTCAAAAATTTCAAAGTCCCGTTGCTAGGCAACGGTGGCATCCATAGCAACGGTGCTCAAAAGCATACAACTAGATCCTGGTATGAAGCTACCAGTCAAGTTTCATCAAAATCGGTTGGCTCCTCTGGCCTCCAGAGCTGTCCATTACATACATACAGACAGACGGAAAACCTGAGAATAACGGTAGTCTAGCGACCAACCAACTATTGCATTCGCTAGTGAACCGAACTGTTAAGTGTTGGCTCATTATCCTTCCCGAATGTTTTGGGGGCACTGCATCAGCTTCACAGCCGCGTCTCTGAAAATGATTCAACTGGTGAATCAGATTAGTAATCGAATCCCAATCCAAATTGCTCGTTCGTGAGTGTGATCGTCCTTTTTGCTATCATGCCAATGCCTTAGGTGTCAGCGTGCTTCATGGGGTGCAACAGGTGTCTGGAGGGAACGAAAGGGAAGGAGACAGTGGCACAGCAGAGGGGATGAGATAATAAGGAGAATGTGGATATTATGAAAAAAAAAACACAATTTAGTAACATGTGGTTCACCTGTGAATGGTCAGTTGTCTTTGGAAAATGTACAATTGGACCACCTCCTGGAATCAATGACGAATTCAGCCGCTGGTTGTGTCATCACTGTGGCCGATGCAGTGTCCCTGCACATCAGGATCACAATTTGTAATTTGTTAAGCGTGCCTGGCTCCTTCTAGACACCAGTAGAATCTTTGACATCTACCAGCAACAGTTAAACGGGTCCCCAGCTTAAGGTCCATCCGAGGGACGCACGCTCATTGATAGAATCAATGCCCTGCATAGGAAGCACCAATCTGACAACTTTTGTTCGGGTTGAGAATCTAATCCAGACTGGACAGCTCAAAGGCAAATGCGCTACTTCTGCACCATGATCCTGTTGTGCATGAGTGAATGGTAAAGAAGAAGGAAGGGACGTGGTCCTCTGATGAACTGCACCTGGTGGAGATGTTTTGAATCGATTGTAAGGAGTCAACGAGAGAGAGAGAGAGAGAGAGAGAGAGAGAGAGAGAGAGAGAGAGAGAGAGAGAGAGAGAGAGAGAGAGAGACACCAGGCAGGAGGTGATTACAGTATAATTGAGTGCAGTTGAATGAGGGTAGCGGCTGAGAGGGAGTGGGAGAGAGAGGGAGAGACAGAGAGAGTATGGGACTGATTCTCGGAATGTTTTGGTGAACGAGGTGCCAGGGCAGGTGTTGCATGTGCGAAGCAAGTTGGACAGCACACCTGAGGGTGGTGCTGGAGCAAAAGGTGAGGGTGATGTTGATGACGGACACTGAAGCGTGCAAGCAAGTATAAAAGAACACTTGTAAGTTTATACAGAACCTCAAAAAGCTTAGAAACGGGGTGGCAGGATGGCTGAGAGGTGCAGTATGTGCACTTGAATCCTGAAGCAGCTATAATCTGTCATCCCGTTACTTCACAGGCACAGCAATTCATCAATGTGTGTACTGTCCTTCAGATGGACGTCAAACTGGGTGTCCTGTCTGCTGGCATTACTTGGTGGACGTAAAAGATCTCATGGTGTCCTTTGCAACGAGCCTGCATCCTCGAGATAAATCCTCTCCTAATTACTGAGTTGAATGTCAGGCCTGGTCAGCTGGTTTGTGAAACTTGGGCCAAAATTCCCCCACCCCCAGCCAACTCAACACGAACGTGAGAATAATTGTGGCTGTTCAAAAAGAAGAAACCTTTTTTTTTAAAAAACTCATTTTTGTGCTTTGTCAATTTTCCTTACTGTTCACACTTGAATATTAACCCTTTCTTGAAGCAGGTGCAGTGTTTCAACAAATGGGTGCAGGATGTTCATAAATACGTTTCCCAATCTGCAGAGTACCTCCATCAGTGGACCTTTTATGATAAATCAACCTTGAAACGTCAGTGCAAACATGGCAAACCTATTTTAAACGGACAACCACCAATGTCGATCACTTCAAAAGAAAGTCAATTGAAAGTAAATCATTCCTAATGTGCCCATTATAAATATAATGACACCACAATATGTTTATTGTGGGAAATTCTGATGGTGAGTAATGAGTTGGGGTGTGGGTGGAACTGCCATGTTTGTTTTCCTTCTTTTGAACCATATGAACTGACCCTGAGATGATGCCATTTTGTCACTGAAAACATGCTGAATAAGAGAACAGCACTCGGTTGAGTGCATACCTCTGCCAGGCTGAACAGTTTATGTTTTGTATCCACTGATAAGCTGGATCTGGATTTGGACCTGAACTAAAATCGAATTGGCTTGTTATTGTCACCCAGCTTATCCACTAAGTTTCGTCCGAATCCATCCATAACTTTTTGACATATCCTGTTATATATCATTTAGCCCTATCATTCCAATGGTGAAGAATCAATTAAAAAATTCTCGGGTCCTGATCCGGATTCAGATCTTCACCAAAATCTAATTATTTCGTCCATGTCATATCCCTAAGCTCTCCATCAAATTTCGTCCAAATCCATCCATAACGTTTTGAGATATCCTGTTCACAAACAAACAAACAAACAAGCAAACAGGCCAAAAGACAATAACAAAATCGACTGACCAATACACTTGAAAAATCTTCGATTTTGCAAGTAACAAGACAATGACTATGTGCAAAATCCCACCCCCTCTTCAAAGGTTGCCATGGATACATGAAATTGTCTATTTCATTAAGATTAAAATTGACAACCTTAATCAAAGTTCAGGTCAATCTGATGAAAATTGATTATTTTCAGATTGAAGTGGATGATTTTAGGAGTTTCACCTTGAGTTGACCTTTGACTTTGTGCCCTCAAAAATAGTTGGTTTCCAAATTCAGTGACGCACTATGCAAATTGCTGCTTAACTTTCAAGTTAATCAGATGAAAATTTTCTGGTTTTCAGATTAAAAAAAATAGTGGATTTTAAACGTTTGACCTTAAATAGTTGGTTTCCAAATTCAGTGATGCACTATGCAATTGCTGCTTAAGTTTCAAGTTAATCAGATGAAAATGTACTGGTTTTCAGATTTTAAAAAAAATAGAGGATTTTAAACGTTTGACCTTAAATGGTTGGTTTCCAAATTCAGTGATGCACTATGCAATTGCTGCTTAAGTTTCAAGTTAAACAGATGAAAATGTACTGGTTTTCAGATTTTAAAAAAATAGAGGATTTTAAACGTTTGACCTTAAATAGTTGGTTTCCAAATTCAGTGATGCACTATGCAATTGCTGCTTAAGTTTCAAGTTAATCAGATGAAAATGTACTGGTTTTCAGATTTTAAAAAAATAGAGGATTTTAAACGTTTGACCTTCAATAGTTGGTTTCCAAATTCAGTGATGCACTATGCAATTGCTGCTTAAGTTTCAAGTTAATCAGATGAAAATGTATTGGTTTTCAGATTTTAAAAAAATAGAAGATTTTAAACGTTTGACCTTAAATAGTTGGTTTTTCAATTCAGTGACGCAATGTGCAAATTCTGTTCAACTTTCAAGTCAATTGAATGAAAAATGACGATTTTATAAATGTGACCTCAAGATGACTTTTCACATCAAAATCAATTGGCTTCTCAGTTGAGACTACCTCCACAACTTGGTAAAGTTTCATGAAGATCAGTTTGGAATTGTGACCTGTAGGCGATTGATAAACAAACGGACAGAATAACAAAATCAACTGACCAATACACTTGAAAAATCTTCGATTTGGCAAGTTACAAACAGACAAACAAACAGGGGTGAAAACATAATCTTCGTCCACCTTCGGTGGTACAGGTAACGAGAACAGCACTCGGTAGAGCGTATTCCTCTGCCAGGCTGAATATTGTATATTTTGTGTCCCACTGATAGCCGGATCTGAATCAGGACCTTAACCCAAATCGAATCGGCTTGTTCTTGTCACCTACTGTACCCATTCATCCACCAAGTTTTGTCATTACTCGTCCACGTTTTGAAATATCAGGCCATACATCGATTTAGCCACATCTCTCAATGGTGATGAATCACTTCAATAATTAAAAAGTTATTGTATTCGGATCTGGATTCGGATCTTCACCAAAAATCGAATCAATTCGTCCTTGTCACACTCCAAACATGTCCACCAAGTTTTTGTTCGAATCTGTCTAGACGTTTTTGAGATACATCTGCCAAGTATCATTTTGGCCCTTTACCAGTCTATATTCTCCAACACCAGCTTCTGGACAACTCACAACGTTGAGGCAGATGCGAGAGTGGAGCTACAGTATGTGCAGAAAATAATATTACAGAGAGCTGGCAGGATAATACTACGATAATATTACAATAATATTCCAAACACTAAACTTTAAGCTGTCTTACCTGGGTTTGATTCTCAACCCAGTTATAAATGTCGTGCCCCTTAAGATTTGGCCAGGAATTTGTAATTTGGCCAGGGGGCCTGCAATGGCTCCTCTACTCTTCCCAAAGGATACCGTGGGATCTTTGACATGCACCAACCAATGCCTGCAGACGGTCCAAACAGGTCTTGCATCGATCTGATGGAGCAGCAGTTCATGTTCGGTATTTTATCGCTGAAAAAATGTCGTCCTCATGCAGTCACCAAGTAGACCAAGTGTTCAAGGGAAGTTAAACAAAGATGGCAAATCCAACCCCGAACAATTTCAAAAGCAGCTCATGACACTTATTCTTGGTGTTTATTTTAGGAATCTTTTTGTGAATAGTGTGTGAATGTCAAGACTCCAGAGTCTGGAGAATCCTGTGGACGGAGGATATGTTTCCACCCCTGTTTGTCTGTCTGTCTATAATTAAAATATCTCAAAAAATATATTGATAGATGTGGTGGAAAGTTGGTGTATGTTGGGTGTGTGACGAGGACGAATTGGTTCGATTTTGGTGAAGATCCGGATCCGGATCTGGATACAACAACTTTTTAACTGATTCTTTACCATTGAGAGATAGGGCCAAATAACTATGTATAGCACGATATCTCAAAGGGTTAAGGACGGATTCGAACAAAACTTCGTGGACAGTTTGGGTGTGTAGCAAGGATAAATTGATTAGATTTGCTGAATATCTGGATCCTTATGGGGATACGAGAGTTTTTCATAAAAGATTGTAGTGATTCTTCGTCATCATTGAGAGCTAGGACCAAAAAAATGATATATAGCACAATATTTCAAAAATTTGTGGACGAGCTATGACAAAACTTGGTGGATGAGTTGGGGAGATGACAAGAACAAAGCGTTTAGATTTTAATTCAGATCCGGACCATCAGTGCGATACAAAACATAAGCTGCTCAGCCAGGCGGAGATGTGCGTACCACTGAGTGCCGTTTTAGTTTCCCTTGTGATTTACAGTACAAAGACAGGACCGACTACCTTATACCCAATGCGATGTCTGCAATTTGATCGAGATTATACGAAAATGTGGTGCAACAGTTCGCATTACTGAGACGTCCAAATAATTATGATCAAAACCGTTATGATCATAAGATCAGAATTTTCCCCATTTTCCCCCTTGCTGTATGGCGTTAAATGGCGAGCCCATATTTATGTACAACTAAAATAGCCACCAGTGTTCCAGTCAGCCAACTTTGATCAGATCACAAAATAGAGTGAAATGCATGTGTCTGCCTTCATGTACTATGCTTGTGCCAAGTTTGAACATAATCGGACCATGCATGTCTGAGAAATTGATGGGGACATATTGTTACGGATCTGGCAGCCATGATCACTCAACATTCAGGTCCCCATAGCTCAGTTATTTCGATAAGTAAATGTGGATAGATAGCTCCCTTTCTCCTATGTCTAATGGGAATTAAGTGTGCATGCGCTGCGAAGTTATTTTATAGATAGGATTTTTACACTTATAACAACTACAACAACACCTTCGCTCCATCCTGACGCCATTATGCACGTGGCCAGAGGTGGGCGGAGCCAAAAACACCTCTGCTCGGGACTCCGTCCAGAACGGTGGGAGTTGCCCCGCCTACCGTGGGCCTGTCCAATGGAGGACAGCCAGGGAATCGCGCGATGGGTCCGACCAATGAGGAGGCGAGTGGCCAGGAGAAGAAGCCCTCCTTCCTGAGGAAGAAGTGGTTGTCTGGACCAGCGAGGAGAAAGACGGTGTGCTCGTTGCAGGAGCGTTCGCCATTTCGAGAGATCGTGGCATTTTGCCAAGCAGCGAGGATCGTGTGTGAGACATTCCTGGTGGGAGAGGACATTCTCAGTCCAGGCATTTCCAACCTGGCATCCAAAGCCAGTGAGTGGTTGTCGACGAGGGCTCTGCAGACGGTCGTGGTCGTGGACTTCGGGTCGTGGGTTCGAGTTCCACCATGGTGGTTCGAGTCGGTGTGACCGCACGAGGCGGGGCAGGTACCCCTGGCCGGCTTTAACGACTGAAGACCCATCGGGTCCATTTTCTTTTTGGGTGTGCATGTCTGTGTGCGGGCCTGTCTTGTCTAAGTAGAATTGTTCAGTGCTTTTGCTTGTACATTGACTACATTTCTTATAGTCAGATAGCTCTGCTCTTTGTGTGTTCCCTCCCCCCCCCCGCCACCTCCCCCACCCCCCATTATAGATAAATCCCCTGCTAAATGTTTCAGCTCGTTTCTACGTTTCTTTCATTGGGTTAGCACAGTGCGTGTTGGGAAATTTGGAAGTGGAAAATTGTGCATTTGGACCGACGGATCTTGGTAACCATTCGCTTGGGTTACGCACGGTTTGAGCACGATTATGGCTCATTCCGCTCGAGCTCCGCCGAGGGTGAATTTCCCCGGTAGTTTGGATGACGTGGGTATTTAGGTAAATTGAAATTGGCAATCGACCCGATCCCACGCGGTCGACCTATTGGCAATCTTCAGTTCGATGAGGGACCCGTCGGCTCCGGAGTTATCCGGGGTGACGACCTATAAATTCCGGGTGTTCGGTGGAGCCGACTGTACTGCTCCATCTAGCGGTCGTGCTCGCCGCCGAAATTCGGCCCCAGAACAATATTTAAGTAACAAAATGGCCGCCAGTCGGCCATCATGGATCCGATGTTGAAAAGAAATGACAAGCTTGTGTAAGCCATTATTCTTTATCTGTGTGCCAGATTTGAAAAACATTGGTAAATGCATGTTCGAGAAATGGTTGAGGACGTGTTCGACATCGGGCTTTTTACAACAAGAATGGTTGTCAAACAGCCATCTTGGATTTAATGTTGAAGAAAAACGACACGCATATGTAAGCCATCATTTATTATCCGTGCACCATGTTTGAACAACATCAGTAAATGCATGTCCGAGAAATGGTTGAGGACGTCTTCACCATTGGTTTTTTTACACCTAAAATGGGCACCAGTCGGCCATCTTGGATCTGATGTCAAGGAATGATGACGTGCATATGCAATGCATCATTCGTTATCTGTGTGTCAAGTTTGAACAAGATCGGTAAATACATGTTCGAGAAATGGTTGAGGACATGTTCAACATTAGGGTTTTTACAACTGAAATGGCTGCCTGTCGGCCATCTTGTATTTGATCCCGAAAAAAATACATGCATTTGTTATCTGTGTGCCAAGTTTCAAGAACATCGGTAAATGCATATCCGATAAATTGCTGAGGACGAATTCAACATTGTGTTTTTTCCAACTAAAATGGCCGCCAGTCTACAAGTCGGCTATCTTTGATCAGATTGCAAAAGAAAGTGAGGTGCACATGTATGCCATCATGTCCTGTGCTTTTGCCAAGTTTGAATAAAATTGAACCATGTATGTCTGAGAAATGGTTGGGGCACATTAAGTAACAAAATGGCTGCCAGTCGGGCATCTTGGATATGATGCTGAAAAAAAAAAAAAGAGACGTGCTTATGTAAGCAATTATTCTTGATCTGCGTGCCAAGTTTGAATAAGATCGGTAAATGCATGTCCGAGAATTGGTTGAGGACGTGTTCGACGACGGGTTTTTCAACGACTAAAATGGCCTCCAGTCGGCCATCTTTGATCACATCGCGAAACAAAATGATGTGCATATGAATACCATCATTTGTTATCATTCTACCAAGTATGAATATAATTGGTCATACATCTCCGAGGTATGGTTGCGGATGCACGCACACACGCACTCATGCACGGACACGAAAATCGAAAACAAATCCATAATTTCAAGCCAACTCCAACAGGAGCTAATAATCCTGTTAAAGACGAATTGATTGTGGTTGACACCACTAGAGATACTTGTGTCGCTTGACGAGGTTGTTCGACTGAAGATTTAGATCTGTCACGTGATCGCCTTTCAGTGCGACGCTCGGCCGATTTAGGGATCCCAACCTGTACGGTAACGCGGTTTTCGATGTGAGGATCCGCTAAGGGGTCCTTGAAATGGGTGACTGTGACAGTCGTTTTAACACGACATGCTGGACTCCAACCAGGAAACTGTCATGGTCTGGTGGCTGTAACAATATATAAGAAAAACAAAGGACCAAATCACATATCTCACCTGTGAATGGAGGGAATAACCAATTATCTCTCACGTAGTCAATTACCCCAGGTGGCAAGGATTATATAAATAAATTGATTCTTCCCATGCTCTTCTACCTGAAAAAGTTGCATAAAGCAACCATGAAAGGCACCCCAAGGTAAGTCCTTTGCTGTTTCAAACCATTCCCAGAGTTCCTCCACAACTGTAAATGCATTCACAAATAGTACATCCAGTACATGAGAATCCCAATACCACACACCCCCTCAGCTTTGGACTGGTTTCAGCTTCCAATCATGTATCACGTGCAAATGTCAAAAGCAGTCAACATATCAATGAAAAATCACTCAGAGTGACACTTGGCAAAAAGTAACGGCACTCGGTAGAGCTGATGCTTCTGCCAGGCTGAACAGTTTACATTTTCTATCCCACTTCGAGGTCGGGTCTGAATCCAGACCTTAACCAAAATCTAATCGGCTTGTTAATGTCACCTAACCACATCATCCACCTTGTTTTGTTATAACTCGTCAACAACTTTTTGAGATATGCTATACATCGTTTTGTTCCAATCTCTCAATGGTGAAAAATCACTTGAAAAATTCTTGTATCTGGATCCAGATTCGAATATTCACTAAATTAAATCAATTCGTCCTTGTCACACTCCTCATATATCCACCAAGTTTAATGCCAATCCATCCACAACTTTTGGAGAAATCATGCAATATCGTTTTTAACCGCATCTCTTATTGGTGAAGAATAACTTAAAAATGAAATAATTCTCGTACCTGGAGCCAGATTCGGATCTTCACGAAAATTGAATCGCTTTGTCTTTGTCACAAACCCAACCTGATCACTAAGTTTCGTCCAAATTCATCCATAATATTGTGAGATATTGTGCTATATATACGTTTGGCCCAATTTCTTAATGGTGAAGAATCACTTAAAAAATTCTCAGATCTGGATCCGGATTCGGGTCTTCACCAAAATGAAGCGTTGCTGTCCTTGGCCAGTCAACTACATAAACAAAAAATTTCAGAGCCATTGCTTGAAAACTGTGGACAAAAATTGTGTGACAAACACAGACAGACAGACAAATGCGACAGACCAACGTACTTGGCAAAAAAGTTTGTTTTTTTTCAAGTACTGATTAAACAAAGACCCACTTACATCGCTCACCTGAGATGGGAGGAAATAACCAATTAGCTCTCACTTAATCAAGTAAACTCAGCTAGTTTGGATTATATAAATATATTGACTCCTCCCATGCTTTTCTAGCCAACGAAGTTGCACAAAGCAACCATAAAAGGGGACCCAAGTTCAACCCTTTTTATTTCATGTTTATGTTGACTGCTTTTTGACATTTGCATGTGGTACCTGCTTGAGATCCTCAGTGGTGTTCGTTTTTGTCTGTGCTGTCACTGACTATTCACCAAGCAATGAAAACGGTCCAGCAGTTGAGGGGATGTGGAGCATTGGGATTCTCTTGAATGGACTACTTGTTAATGTCTTTTCAGCTGTGGAGGAACTCTGGAAAGGGTTTGAAGCAGAAAAAGGGGGCTTATCTTGCATAGCTTTTCGTGGTTGCTTTGTGCAACTTCTTTGGCTGGAAGAGCATTGGGAGGAGTCAATATATGTAGATATACACACTAGCAGGGGATAGGCAGCGCTGCTCAGGGATGTGAGAAGGGGGGAATACCCGGTGCTGCCCGGCTGGGCGAGCTTTTCCCTGTTGTGGTTTCGGGACGTGTTAGCCAATGAAAAGCCATGAAGTTATGGGCCGAATGGTGGTTGCCTTTTGCCTGCGGCAGCATTGTTTCACCCCACATCCCAATATACACTTTATAGCCACCATCGGTGGCCAGAAAATGGGTGTCAAGGCCAACGATTGGTCACTTAAAACGTTGCCCCAGATTCTGAAGTACCGATTTACAAAATTTGGAGTCTCTCGGTGCTACGTTTTGGCCATGAAAGAATAACGTAAAAACACACAAATGCACACACAAACATTTGAAATTATTTAAACTTGACCTTGAAGGAAACGACAACGTCAAAGACGACAACGCTTTGTGACTGCAACATGCTTTATTGACAGTATGTAATATTATAGGCACAAAATCAATCGTCTTTTAAAATGCCCCTCCACCATGCTATGCAGCCTGGTCATTGGGTTGCATCGTAAAGAAAGTGCCTCTATTTGTCGATTTGAGCAAGAAAGAGTCATCGGAGTGGTACTGCTAGTGACAACAGCAGTGACCGTGCCCATGTCCCCAGCCTCCATGACCAAACCCGCCTCCGTGACCCGAACCACCTCCGTGACCAAACCCGCCTCCGTGACCGCAACCACCTCCGTGATGGCAGTCCACATAGTGGTTATGCTGCACCTTGTAATGATGCCGATGCTGATGGCTTTCATGTGATTTATTATGAGCTAAAGTACCACCATGTCCCCCATGTCCCCCGTGTCCACCGTGTCCATGGCCATGGCAGCAGCAGCTGCCCACTTCCATGCCACTTTGTTCATGGAGCATTGGACCTGAGATCGTCGCCATGTTTGCAAATCTAGGAGAGGTGGCAGAGAAGGGACAGTGTGATTAGAGAGAAACATAAAATAGTGGAGTAATTTTCAGCATATTGTAAAGTGTACATCGTAAAGACAATAAACTGCCTTGAAAAAGGAAACGTTTCTGCAGCCTGCAGTGTTTCAACCCCCAAAAAACTACTGGTGCTGCCACCACCTTGCTATTGAAAACAGAGCAAAACAGGACATTGCAAAACTCCCTTTGAGCTTCAATATATTGTTGTGGTTACCAAATTCGCAAACCACCATTCAGGTCCCTTAGGTGAGGTATCTCGGTAAGTGCATGTGTAGTTAGGCCCGAACCCGTTGTCTAGTGGGAATACATGTCATTTATGCGAGCTGCGACTCTTCAGGATAGCCGTTTTTCTTTTACTATCTTTATTTTGGACCAACCGCCATGATTACCACCACAACCACAACATCAACCACCAACCACAACGCCGCTTCACCACAACCGCCACGACCTTCCCGTCACACCTCGCAACCGTAGCATCGCCACCGTTCTTGCCCCGCTGTGGGTACCGGCGTTGGATTCGTGCAGAGCGCACGTTGAACAACGTGTACAAAATCACGGATTTTGTGCTTCAAAAACGGATCAAAAACGACACACGCCCACTTTTTGCCGTCCAATCGGTGAGCGAGGGGCGATTTGGCCCCGCCTCCAGAACGATCGATATATGCAAATTTGTGGATCAAAAAGCCTTCACGCCCACTTTTTCTCGGGCCAATGGGGAGCGAGGTGAAAGGTCAAAGGGAGGGGGTCAAAGGCGAAGCTATGGGGGGATAAAAGGACGGTGTTCGTCAGTCAGCAAAACGAGAAGGAGTCGGAACGGAGAGAGAAGAGTGTGGAAGTCTGGAGCCCGAAGCCTGCAGTAGCTGGAGAAGCTGAAGAGAGTCGCGAAGGGGAGAGTCGATCGGAGAGTCCAACGAGGAGAGCCCAAAGAGGAGTCCAGGGTGGAAAGTCCAGAGGCGGAGAGGCGGCAACGGCGAAGGCAGACGAGGGGGTGCTCGCGTCGGTGCCGGGAGCTGCACGCCCGAGGGAGGCCGGCAGCGCGACCTGGCCGAGGTGGAGACGCACACCAGGGATAATAAAGATCCTCTATACCCCGAGCATCAGCAACCCCCTCCTGTTTCCCCCCGCGCTGAGATAGTGCGACCAAGGGGGCCCCGTTCCCACCCCCTACCAGACACCGTCCACGAGGCCCGCGGGTTGCGGGGCCATCGCCGCTCCGCGTCTCATCACCAGACGGGTAGGCGCGACCCGGTCTCGGCCTCAGGCCCGCCTCATTCTTGGGGATGTTCTTTTCCTTGGTTTTGGGTATGTGTTGTCGGCGCCGTCTGTGAAGTAGAATTGTATAAGTGTTGCCGTGTGCTCAGTAGTCGGTATTAGCTCTGCATTGTTTTCGCTTTTATATTTGCTTTTTGTGTAAATGGAAGTGTGTTTTCTTTTTTTTGTGTGCATTTGGTGGAATTGTATTTGTGTGCTTCCCGTGTGCCGCGAATAAATGTGCTTTATTGTTGAACTGTTCTCCCGCTTCGCTTCGTCTTTTCCCCCATTGAACCCTCATCTTGCTTCACGTAAAGGGTTGGTAGTGGGCTGAGTACGCCCGATAATTAATCGAACCGTCGAGGTCGACGATAACACCGCTCGGTTATTCTGATAGTACGGAACGGGTCGCTTAAGTGGCCCGTGTCCGAAGTCGACCTGCGGCGAGGTGCGATCGCCCGGTCTACCCTCCGCGTGGGTACTTAGGTAGGTCGAATTTGGCGAGCAACCCTATCCCACGCGGGGGCTGATTGGCTCGATCGCGGTGAGACCGAAAGGTCCACCCGTGACTGGTTCCCGGCGTTAGTCCGAGAGGGTCACGACTGGATTGTCCGTCCGGTGGGCGACGTGCCGCGATTCGAGTTACGTGGCCGTTAGCACGCCGGCGGGCGCGAATACCGCAACAATATTCACGTTTTTTTGTATGGTATTCTAAATGGATTAGCAGCTTGACTAATTCTAAGGACAAGAGTAAAAATCGAATTTGTTGTTCCAATTCAGTTCAAAACTATAATTCGACATCAGGTTGCATTTCCTTATCGAAAATATGTGTGTGTGTGTGTGTGTGTGTGTGTGTGTGTGTGTGTGTGTGTGTGTGTGTGTGTGTGTGTGTGTGTGTGTGTGTGTGTGTGTATATATGTCTATATATATATATATATATATATATATATATATATATATATATATATATATATATATATATATATATATATATATATATATATATATATATATATATATATATATATATATATATATATATATATATATATATATATATATATATATATATATATATATATATATATATATATATATATATATATATATATATATATATATATATATATATATATATATATATATATATATATATATATATATATATATATATATATATATATATATATATATATATATATATATATATATATATATATATATATATATATATATATATATATGTCTATATATATGTCTATATATATATATATATATATATATATATATATATATATATATATATATATATATATATGTCTATATATATATATATATATGTCTATATATATGTCTATATATATATATATATATATATATATATATATATATATATATATATATATATATATATATATATATATATATATATATATATATGTCTATGCATATATATATATAT
This sequence comes from Eptatretus burgeri, assembly GCF_056783735.1. Lineage (NCBI taxonomy): Eukaryota > Metazoa > Chordata > Myxini > Myxiniformes > Myxinidae > Eptatretus > Eptatretus burgeri. The sequence goes on from NC_140963.1 coordinate 110,244,368, forward strand.
GTCTATGCATACATATATATATATATATATATATATATATATATATATATATATATATATATATGTCTATGCATATATATATATATATATATGTCTATGCATATATATATATATATATATGTGTCTATGCATATATATATATATATATATATCTATGCATATATATATATATGTCTATGCATATATGTCTATGCATATATATGTGTATGTATATATATATATATATATATATATATATGTCTATGCATATATGTCTATGCATATATATGTGTATGTATATATATATATATATATATATATATATATATATATATATATATATATATATATATATATATATATATATATATATATATATATAAAAAGCCTGGTGTTGGCGCAGTGGTTAGGGCAGCGGCTTGGGATCCAAAAGGTCCTGAGTTCAAGCCCCGTTGGGCCACTGAATTAATACACCAGGGGGTTGACTCAGCCTGTCATCCTTCCGAGGTCGGCGAAATGAGTACCAGTATACTGGGCCGGTGTATACCCCGGTTAAAATAGGTGTACCATATCCCTGCGTCGTAAGAGGCGACCAGGGTTGCGTCAGGAAGGGCATCCGGCGTAAAACATGTGCCAAATCACTATGCAGATCATACGGATGATCCGCTGTGGCGACCCCGAACGGGAGCAGCTGAAAGAAGAAGAAGATATGTATATGTATATGTATATGTATATATATATATATATATATATATATATATATATATATATATATATATATATATATATATACATATATAACGATGGGTTTTCCCGTTTTGTATTCCCACCGAAGCATTTAATACATCATGATGCTGGGTTCTGGTATGAAATCCCATATATTGTGTTAAATTGTCCTTGTGTCAACTAATGTCCTTGGCATTAACCTGACAGATATTATGTACCTGCTCATTCATTCAAAAGCCATAGATCACGATAAAAAATAAGTATCTAGTGAAATACACAGAACACAGACTGTCGGCTCCAGTAAAGGAAACCACACTGACCTGGAATGTTGCTCGTAACTTTGTTATCTATATTTGATGAAATTATCTGGAAAACAGCTCGAAGCACACCCGCCTTGTCTTTATGCAGGGTTTGTCGTATGTCGCTGCTTTTATGTCGAGCAATTGAGAGTAAAATGCCACATATGGGACAAAATATAATTATTTCTAATGAAGAAACAGCCTGAAGGTGTTTTTCTCTTGCTGTAATTGGTGTTGTCTCGTCCTGCTTTTAAAAGACTGGGTTATTTATTTATTTATTTTAGACTGAATTCATGCCTTCAATTGATCTACCTGCATCAAACGCAGTGTGTGTTTGTGTATTTGTCTCTCCCCTTCATAAGGACGAGTTAAGTCCGCTTTCAAAGACCAATCCTTTAACATGACTGTGTGTTCACTACAGTCTATTTTTCAGGATAAATAAAACTCTAAAAATATTTTTCATAGCAGAGTAATTACGTCTCTTCGATGGGAATTGCAGACAGCGACTTGCAACTGGACATCAAGGGTGGTATACAGAAATATTAAAAATAAATAAATAAACCTATGTCACCCGCAGGGTGACCCGTATCTTGCCAAAAGGTGACCATGTGTGACTTCTTTGAGGTCACACTGAGGTGAAAAGAGCTGCTATCCACCAGGAGCGACTCCTTGAGGAATATCTGCCTATGAGAGATTCCGATGAGAATTGTTCTACAGAGTAACCATGAAAAATATGTGTTTGCGTCATAATGTCTCAAGCTTCACATATCTAGAAAGCACTCATCGAGGTGTTCAATTTGAGGTACTACACGATATGGTTCCTAAAACTTGAAAATTTGACCTTGGGGTCAAATATGTTTGACCTCAGGCGCTAGCCATGAAGGTCAAGGCCAATCGCCATCAAAAACTAAACAGCTGAGCGCCAGACCATATTGTACATTCCCATAAAGTTTGGAGACGATTAGATTAAAATTACTCAAAAAATAAGGCTTTCGTCGACTCCCCTGATTTGCGACAAAGTGACCTTGACCTTTGACCTTGACCTTCAAAATTTTATGTGCTGAAAGGGACCTCTATAGGCCTCTGATATGCGAAGTTACAAAAATTTCCAATGATAAGTGCTCTGCAGAGTGATTTATATGTGATTGCAGACCAAAAAAAAAAACAAACATATGAAGGTCAAGGCCAATCGCCACCAAAAATTAATCAGCTGAGCGCCAGACCATGAACTATATTCCCATGAAGTTTGAAGACGATCCGATCAAAATTACTCAAAAAATAAGGGTTTCGTCGACTCCCCTGATTTGCGACAAAGTGACCTTGACCTTAAAAATTTTATGCGCTGAAAGGGACCTCTATAGGCCTCTGATATGCGAAGTTATAAAATTTTCCAATGATAACTGTGCTCTGCAGAATTTTTTATACGTGATTACAGACAAAAAAAAACATACAGGCTGACTAACATATCTTGCAAAAACTTCATTTTGGCAAGATAATAAATAATAAATACACGGCGCAGGGAGGTGAAACTCACTGCACGTGATGTGTAATGGGCACAGAGTAAAATGAGTGTTCATTTACATCCATAGGATGTCTAATGAATAAAGAAGATAAAAGCACACCTGACACTAGACCGAGGCTTCAGACTTTGGCATGCTCATGAGGCTATACTGTTGAAATGAAACATCCCAAAAGATAAAGAAAATAGGATCACATTTGTGCATGAAGTGTTTTTAAAATAACGCTTCTTGTGACGAAACATCATATCTTCCAGTCTCTGAATATTTTGAATAAAAATAATTATAAGCTGTCATTTTTGATGGGCTTTTATACTAGTATCCTATAAACGACAATTCCTTAATTACATTCCTTACAAAGCACAGAAAGAGCAGAGGGTCCAAGACCAGTAAGGAGATGAGAGAAGAGACAGAGAGAGAGACAGAGACAGAGACATAGACATAGACAGAGACATAGACATAGACAGAGACATAGACATAGACAGAGAGAGAGACATAGACAGAGAGAGAGACATAGACAGAGAGACAGACATAGACAGAGAGACAGACATAGACAGAGAGACATAGACAGAGAGAGAGAGACATAGACAGACATAGACAGAGAGACAGACATAGACAGAGAGACATAGACAGACATAGACATAGACAGAGAGACAGACATAGACAGAGAGACAGACATAGACAGAGAGACAGACATAGACAGAGAGACAGAGAGAGACAGAGAGAGACAGAGAGAGACAGAGAGAGAGAGAGAGAGAGAAAGAGAGAGAGAGAGAGAGAGAGAGAGAGAGAGAGAGAGAGAGAGAGAAAGAGAGAAAGAGAGAAAGAGAGAAAGAGAGAAAGAGAGAAAGAGAGAAAGAGAGAAAGAGAGAAAGAGAGAAAGAGAGAAAGAGAGAAAGAGAGAAAGAGAGACAAAGACTAACTGTGATGGCTATTAACTATTTCCCAGAGTTCTCGTCGGGGTATTTTATGACCTTTGTCCAGACTCATGTATGGATGTTAAAGAATGCGATTGTATACCAATCAAAAAGAGTAGGTCATTGTGTACCCATTGGTGTCCCTGCCAAGTTCTAATTCCTGCCCTAATCTCCAGAGCTCTGTATCCTTTGTATATCCAGCCTCAGTTATGACACAACCAACAGATGGAATATGTTATGAAATCCCAATGAAATAAATACACATTCGATCCAGATGGACATAATTTGCTCATGTGGGGGGGGGGGGGGGGATAGAAGGTGGTATGGCGGGGTCGATAGATAGATTAAATATTTTGGCTGGGTCGCTATAACCAACACTTATAATAAAGATAATAAAGTGCAGAACAATAAAATTGCAACAACTTCGTCAGGCTGCCGCAGATGCAAAGCACACTTACCTCTGAGCTGTCTGGAGATTCTGGGTTCAATTCCCAACCCGACGACTGTTAATGTACGGATCTGGTGCTTCGCAGGTGGGGCGTTGCATTACAAAATATTCCATCCCTTTGATGGATGTTAAGCCGGGTGTCCCTTCTGCGAGTAATAGATGTTGGACTTTAAAGATCCCACGGTGTGTTTAATGAAGCGTAGGTGGGCTATCACTATCTCCCATGAGCAAATTACAAATTTCCTTATTCAGTCGAATGTCAGGCCAGTTCGTGAAAGGCTGGGGCCAAAAACTTTCCATGGCCGACAACATAATGAGGTGGAATTAACTGGGGTCATTACAGAAGAAGTAGTGGTAGAAGTAGTAGTAATATTGAATACAGAATGGTAGATGCATCTGGCAATACAGGTATGATCATTATTCATTAACTGCTGATGTAAGTAAGTGAAATGTGGAAAGTGATTCATGAAGTAATGGAATTCTCTGATTCCTGCATCCTTAAATGCAGCTTCATGAGTTCTGTTCAGGTAGATTTTGAAGGTGGATATGGTAATTGTTAGCACCATGTGTCAAAAACTAATGATTTACCTGGAGAGGTTTCCTCATTGTGGATCATGTTTCTGAATGGAAAAATTTCTACATGCTGGGATCCATAGGTGAGAAAGTTTCCCCCTGATGAACTTTCCTAATTCCAAAGTTTTCATACTAATGTTCTCATCAAAGAGAGTCGCACCGTCTCTAAAAATTACAAACTATGAATTATCACTATTATCCAGAAAATTAATCATTAAAGAGAAGTAATTAGTCAGAAATTGTATAAAGCAAACAAACTCGGTTATATAATCATACTTGTTCAAGTGTACACTGAATTAATAATAATTGGCAATAATAATGACAATAATTATAAGAATAGGACAATCACATTGACTCCCTTCAGGATCCAGTATGCCTGGTGTTGGCTTAATGGCGAGAGTCGTGGGCTTGGGATCCTCGGGTCCTGAGTTCAAATCTCACTCAGCTGTTTAATTAATACCAGGTGGGGTTGATTCAGCCTGTCATCCTTCCGAGGTCGGCAAAATGAGTGCCAACTTGCTGGTATCCTGTGTCGGAGTGGCCACGTGTCCAGGATTGTGTTCAATAGCCAAGGAGACTGCTCAGGCAGCATCAACGCTCTGCACAAAGTATGGTCCCAATGGAATGGAAGGGTCCAGTGTTCCAGGTGCTCATTCACAACCTGCCCTTTGCATTACTTGGATCATAATTCGAATCATATCCTTGAACTTACGTGCAGTAAAGGATTTCGCACAAGACCTGTAAAGATAAGGAATAAATGCGACGAAACCTGAAAAGCATTTCTTAACATAAATGATTCAAACTTCTTTCCTCTGAGGTTATTCCTGCATGAGCTGATGAAACCAAAATTGTGGCTTTTTGGTTCCCTTTCCACGAATGAATTGAAATCCCCTCCTGTGAATGCATTATGGGCATATAAGGACGTACAAGGAACTTTGAAGCAGGAGGAGGCCATTTGGATCACCACGCCTGCACTACACCTACTCCAGAAACTCTTATCCATCCACACACAAGTTACCAAAAGTCCTGCCAATATCCCTGTACCCCTCTATCTCCAATGCTTCGAGGTATCTGTCTAATTCAAATTTACTAATTCAAATTTAAACCTATCCACGCCACTGCTGCCACGACCTTTCGGGGGTGGGGGGGGGGCATTCCACGCATTAACTTGGACACTTGGTAGAGTCCATGGTAGAGTCCACTTGGTAGAGTCCAGGACCATCAGGCTGAACAGTTTACGGTTTGTACCCCACTGATAAGCTGGATCTGGATCTGGACAAGAACCAAGTCTAATCGACTGGTTCTTGTCACCTAAATAACTCATCAGGCTCTTTTTGTCATAACCCGTGCACAACTCTTTTTTTTGATATTGTACCCTGCAGTACTATATATCGTTTCTAGGTGAAGAATTACTTTATAAAATTCTAGTATTCAGGTCCAGATCTTCACCAAAACGTAATAAATTCGTCCTTGTCACACACCCAACCTGTTCACCAAATTTTGTCCGAATCTATCCAAAACTTTTTGAGATATCCTGCTCAAAGATAAACAAACAGACAGACAGACAAAAAGAAAATAGGGGTGAAAACATAACCTTTTTTGACAGAGGTAACTACTCTCAGACTGAAAGGTCCATCCATCCATCAGGACCATACTCTGTACAGAGCATCAGTGCTGCCAGAACAGTCTCCTGGGCTATTGGGCACAATCCTGGACAGGTAATCCCAGCAAGCTGGTACTTATTTTGCCAACTGCAGAAGGATGGCAGGCTAAGTCAACCCCACCTGGTATTACTTCAAGAGCCATGCAGCATTTGAGCTCAGGACACTAACATCCAAAGCCCACTACCCGAACCATTAAGCCAACACCAGGCATGAACTGAAAGATCCCTGCCTTATTGCAGTCCTAACTCTGACATAAAGCACTTTATCAAAAGGAATGGAGAACTCAGGACTCTCTAAATGATGTATGAATGCGAAACGAGGCCTTTTGCACATGTGCTGTATGTTTGCGTTTTCAGTGACTCGGTTCTGCTCTCCGGGCACTTTTAACTTGCCGTTGCTTGCGTGAAATCTGTATTTCAAATCGTCTTTTAAACATAATTTTCGGCATTTAAACAAAAGAGTGGCAATTTCAAAATGGTTAAACATCATTGTTGCGTTCCGGGATGCAAATTGGATTCACGGAAATAGAGGAGTTCCTTCCATCTATCTATCCTCTATGTATGACTAAAACTCTCATCTTGTATGTATGTACAGATGTATGTTCCCGAAATACAGCCAAAACGGTACACGATGGCGCAAAAATTTTAGGGCAAACTTACTCACCATTCTCCTGCTGTGTGCAGTATCAAGTTTCGTTCAAATCGGGCAATGGCGCAAAAGTTTTAGGGCAAACTTACTCACCATTCTCCTGCTGTGTGCAGTATCAAGTTTCGTTCAAATCGGGCAATGGCGCAAAAATTTTAGGGCAAACTTACTCACCATTCTCCTGCTGTGTGCAGTATCAAGTTTCGTTCAAATTGGGCAACGAAAAAATTATTAAAAAATCAATTCCCGATTCAGTCAAGTACTCTTCGGGAGTATTTGATCAATGCAAACAACCTCAGCGGTATAGTTCGCTGGAGCTATCTTTTTTTTTCTTGAAATGATTTTTTTCATCAACCGCTGTCACAACGGGTTCACGGGTCATGTAGTATATTACTAAAACTCTCATCTTGTATGTATGTATGTATGTATGTATGTATGTATGTTCCCGAAATACAGCCAAAACGGTACACGATAGCACAAAAATTTTCAGTCCACCTTACTGACCATTCACCTGCGGTGTGCAGTGTCAAGTTTCGTTCAAATCGTGTAAAGGAAAAAATATTTAAAAATCAATTCCCGATTCAGTCAAGTCCTCTTCGTGATAATTTGATCAATGCAAACAACCTCAGCAGTATAGTACGCTGGAGCTATCTTTTTTTTTGAAATGATTTTTTGATCAACCGCTGTTACAACGGGAACCCAATCGGTTCACAGGTCGTCTCGTTTCCTATAAATTAAAACACGCAAGTGGTGGCAGTCAATATAACACAAACACGCGTGCGCACACACGCACACACACCTTTTAGCAATAGATGCAAAAAATGTATCATCATTTCTCTTGTAGTGCTGGAAACAAATAAACAATGTATTTATTTTAAAAGTTGATATTAAACATACCCTGTGCGTTCACAAGCCCCTACCTATGACGTGCCCACCAGTATTTAGATGTGGTGTCTCCGTTTCTGAATACCGATACAGTGTCTCCCAAACCAGATACCGTGTCTCCCTACAACCCTCTGGTTTTGCAGAGGCACCGCCCAGCTTTCTCTCGGGAACTTTCCAAGAATCTTCGACTTCTTTTAGAAGCTCTTTGAGCCAATTTTATGTAACAATCCTTGCAGCGCATTCATGATAGCAGTTCACATGCCCCGAAGATCGTTATTTCTAGGGGGTTCTGCGCGTGCACACCGAGCATTCTGGGGGCGGATTACATCATTTTGAAAGTGCAGTATTGCCGTCACTTGATGTGTTCTACTACTTATGACGTCACAATGATGAATTATGAGGCACCCCAATCCTAACATTAGCCTGCATGGGAATGATAGCACACAAGTACATTTTCAAATATCAGCAGAGGTTAGTATAGATACCTGGCAATCGTGGAGCGTTGATCCGTCCTTGAGTTTAATTTTCTTTTCAAACTTTAAAATCTTTCGTCCATGTCCTTTTATACAGTTTGGAAAAACGTGCACATTGGAATAACACGCCGCAATTACATCACAAGATGAAAGCGCAAATTACTTGTATTTCAATACGTCCAATTATTGCTTGCAGACACGAGACTCGACAAGAACGTTTCCAGACACGTTTCTTTCTTGCGCGGTCAGTTGATTCATTCCTTTTTTCATTCCCTAATTCATTCCTTTTGTTTATGCATTCCTTCGTGTAGTCCCGAAACGTCGATCTGGACAAGCACCACGGGATTGAGAAGGGGAAAGGGCGTCAGGGTGCACCGTCTGGTGCCAGCTCGTTACGCACGTCTACGCGCACGAGTACAGCCACTCACGTGTCTTCATACTTAAAGACGGTGTTTCGGACAGGTGGACCAATCTCACACCTGAAAAATGTCCATCAGATTCCGATGGGACGAGAACTTTGCCAATAATTTTTTTGATATCTTCTGATCTTCAATCTGAGATCATCGCTCTGAGATCTTCACTGAATTGAACTCTCAACCCCCTTCCACCGACAAGGGGTTGTTCAAATAATTTTCACCAATAATAATAATCGTAATACTGCCCAAGACGCATCAACCTTTATTTCTTCCCACATATCAGGACTGTTAACATCATTAGGAAGAAAAATACATTTTATTTACGAATGTACAACTCATAGAAGAGACTGACTTAGACTATTGTACACGTACGTTGTCTCGTTGATAGAACTAGGATTGTATGAAGCATGGTGCAAGTTTGGGCTGTATCAAATACAATTAAAACATGGATTACAAATGATATAGACAATGAGGATTTATTGTATAAATAAATTATGTTAAGCAATCAACTGTTTTATTTTTTTTTTTTACAAACTATGGTATAAAGTATATGTACATATACTAGTACCCCAAAGGTGGAGATCAGATCGAACTTGTGACTTCGATCAACTCCAACGACTCCGTGAGTACCATTATGACGTCACAAGGTGTGCACCGTCCAGACAGTAGCTTCTTTTCATACCTATAGCTGACATGTGTACGATATTGAAATATTGTATGTTCCAATTTAATTTTCTTCCTTTGACTTCTTGCCTTATCCGCACACGAGATCTTTCGAGGGGATATTGTTGATTACAAGTTGTTCACATGGTTTTGCTATCAGACGTCATCGGTAATGTATACCATAATATATGATCAAAAGATGATTGATGAACAAAAACAGGAGGAATATCTGTGACGGCTATTAACGATGTTGTTATATTTCCGAATTGCGTCACAAATCTCCATTAAATTCCAATTAAAGTGCAATCGTTTAAATGCCCTGTTGTTGGTTATCCTCATATGTCTTTGCATATATAAGGGTCCGTCGTGGTGCGAGAACCACAACACCAAGGAAAAAAAGGAAAACCTCAGAATTCGAACAATAATGGCCAGGTGAGGTCTACTCGAATGGTATATGTAACAGCACAGTTTGAAATGTTTTTATTTTACATTATTGTTTGTACAGTACATTATGACGTGCTGCACTTTCACGACTCACATCACCAGTTATATATTGATGGAGTAAAATTATTTCATTCATTAACACACATCGTAATGGACTCAGCTGCTTGACTGTGAGATATAAGAGGGAGAGATAAGTTCGTAACTTATATCGTCGTACACGTACAGCCGATGCTTGAAATCAAGATTGTGCAGAGCTCTGAGCTGTCTAGTGTGGGTTCGATTCCATACCCCATTAATAACCCGTGAGATTGGTGCTTCGCAGGCGGAGGTGTTGCTGCAATCCCGAGGTTTTCCGTCCCCTTCGATGGATGTTCATCGCTCCGCGTCCCGTATGCTGTAGCATTGTAGTTGATGGATGCCAAATTACTTTGTGGTTATGCTTGGTGGAAAACCTGGCCAGTCGGTTGATAAAATACCTGGGCCAAAAACCGTCCTCTCGGCTGATCCCAGAAGAAGGTGGTTTTTGATGACAAGAAGACAGATGATGGCAACGACGTCAGTGAGAGCATGAGCTGAGATCACAATATGCAAGCCAACAAATTCTCCAACTTGAAAAGGGAAATCAATTGTCTGACATTCCAACACAGACTGCTTTTACTCGAAGAGGAAGAGGAAACATTCTGCAGTCATGAATTCCACCACAACCACAATTACTAAATCCACCTACCCCCCCACCAGCAAACCACCATGAAGCTAAAGATAGTCACGTGATGTATGCAAACGTAACTTGCAAGGTGTTTCTGAGATGCTAATATGAGGCCGATTATTAAAGGCTTGACAATTCACATCACATACGTTAGGATAAGTGTACAATCCATACTATACCGTAAGGGATTGTACAGGAAGGATTCCAAAGTATTTGTTTATGTCATGTTTATTATTAATTTATTTTCAGTTTTGCAAACATGCCAACGAGCTCGGTCCCTGAGCGTCGTGACGAGGGTGCGACCGAAGTGGCAGGTGGTTGCGGATGTTGCTGCACATCCTGCCATAAGCACGACCATTGCCACGGTCACAAGCATTGCCACGAACACGGGCACGGTCACTGCCACGACCACGGCCACGGGCACAAACACTGCCACGACCACGGTCACTGCATGAACCACGGAGGTTGCGTTTCCCACGGTCATTGCCACGGCCACGAGCACGTGCACTGCGTCAAGGTGGACCATCACCACCACGGATGCGGTGGAGGCTTCGGTGGAGGTGGCTTCGGCGGTCTTGGTGGAGGCCATGGAGGCCACGGCGGTGGCTGGGGAGGCCACGGCGGTGGCTGGGGAGGCCACGGCGGTTGCTGTCACCACCACTGCTGCTGCCATTAAATGTGACGGAGCTTAAAGGTTCTGTGGTCTTCATGGATCCAACACGTTTTCTGATGTTTTGCCATTTAATCGAATAAATACCGCCCACAATATGTTCTTCACAAACAGCACCCGCTCTCTTCTGTTTCTGCACTTTGTGTTCATCATTTACTTGCAATAAAAGGAAAAACAAAACTGTCCAAGTTTTTTGCATTATTGTTATGACTATTTCCCACCCACACGTACACTTCTCTCCTCACCCCCCCCCACCACCCGACTGACTGACTGACTGACTGACTGACAGACACCGTGCGATGCTAATACCTCTCCTGAACTATATTCCAGGTAAGCTAAAAAAAAAAACAGAGGGATATTGTAATTTGCTTCGTCTGTCTGTCTGTCCTTCCATCACACTGTCTCCTCCTAAACGGCTTTGCAGAAATTCTCCAAACTTGGTAGTTATGATCACCACATGGCAACAAGGTGTGAGAGCAGTATCGTTTTGACCCCACCCCATTGGGAGGGTCAAAAGGTTAAATACCAAAAAATGCAATTAGCGGCACATATTACAACATTTATTTTATGAAACTTTGCGCGGCATATTTCATCAACATTATGGGATGCATGGAATACGCAACGATTTTGGGGGATTTGACCCCCATTCATGTCTGAGGGGGTGGGGAGTTAAAGCCATAAGGGTCAAAACAAAATATTTTAAAAAACAAAACAAATCAAACTTGATATTTTCATTCCTCATGGAACTTTTTGCCATTTTTCAAATTTGCTGTCAGTGAGAAGCATGTGGATTTGCGATGGCACTCTATCGACATCACTCTAGTTCTACTTGCAGCGACAATAATAACTCGAAGGGCACTCGGTAGAGCGTATACCTCTGCCACGTAATGCCTGATCCACGAGAACATATCGGGCCCAATACATTTTTGAAATATCATACTATATAATACTATATCGTTTTTGGCCCTATCTCTCAAATGGTGAAGAATCACTTACAAAATTAAATAATTCTCTTATCCAGATCCGGATTCGGATCTTCACCAAACTCGAATCACTTCGTCCTTGTGACACACCCAAACGTGTCCACCAAGTTTCGTTCGAATACGTCCACGAATGATTGAGATATCGTGCTATACTGTATATAGTTTTGGCCCTATCTCTCAATGGTGAAGAATCACTTAAAAAATTCTAGTAGTCGGATCCGGCTCTGGATCTTCACCAAAATCGAAGCAGTTCGTCCTTGTCACACACCGAACCTGTGCACATAATTTCATCTCGATCCGTCGACAACTTTTTGAGATATCCTGTACACAAACAAACAGACAGAGTGGGATGAAAACATAACCTCCTTCACCGTCGGTGGTGGAGGTAATAATGACCATTGTTTTCATGCCATGAGGCACATAGGGTTTCCAAGGCAGTTTCATTGGCAAAGAATCTCAGTCCTGGATGGGACATCACTCCAACACAGGATACTTGAATGGCGTATTGTCCCTCGTAAGATGGTAGTCCCATTTTGCCGGTTGTTATACCTGCAGTTATATGACAGACCAAAATCAATAACAGATTATTATATCTGCAGCGATAATAACTAAAACACAGAAACAGTAAATGTTTTGCACAGTCTGGAAGGGAGTTGCAAAACTAAGTAGAGTTCATAGAACACCTTACTTCGTGCAGTGTTGAGAAAAAGGACTTGGGAAGAGTCTCTTAAAACTCTTGCTTTGTGTTTCCGAGCATGATCTATGGTCGTGTTGGTGAGGTTTGAATAACAGGCGTGATGGTAAACAAACAAAGACGATGGGTCAACGGGAACAGTCCAGAGCTAATGATGCTCCAGTGAGATGCATCTTTTTTGTCCTCATTGAGGATTTATCCATGAATTTGCCCAATTACAAACCTTCTGCCAACTCCTCCTGGAGAAAATTACAATTTTGGAACAATTTTTGATTAAAAAAAAAAGATGCACAAAACAAACAGCACTGGGTGCCGGCATATTTGTCTGTTTCTCTGCAGAATTTCACACAGTTTCTCTGCCCCACATGAATGCTGAATCTCAAAATTACTCTGCTCTCAGGGCATCTCCAAGTGCTGCTCTGTTCTTGCATATTGCAGATTGACTGCCGGGTTTGCTATCATTTCTTGGAAGTGCCATTGTGCTGTTAATGCTGTGTCCCTATACCAGTTCACTGGTACTCATTTCGCCAACCTCAGAAGGATGAGAGGCTGAGTGAACCCCACCTGGTGTTAACTCAGCAACCAACGGGGCTCAAACTGAGGACCCGAAGATCCTAAACCAGCCACCCTAATCATTAAACCAACACCAGGCATCAAGTACTACTAAAAGAAAGGGTTTTGAAAGTGTCAGAAAGGTGATTTGTATTCTCCAGTGTTCATGTATCTAATTAAATTGAAATAATACAAGAAAAAACAGACAAAATGTCATAGTCCCCATTGTTTTAGTAATTTTGCTGAACAGAATTAAAGGGATAGCCAATAGTTATTACAACTAAAATGGCTGCCAGTCTACCAGTCGGCCATCTTAGATCAGATCGCAAAATAAATTGAGGTGCAAGTGCATGCCATCATGCACTGCGCTTGTGCAAGATCAAAAGGTAAAAGGTCAAAGGTCAACTCAAGGTCAAACGTCTAAAATCATCAATTTTTATCTGAAAAATCGTCAATTTACACTCTATTAACTTGAAAGTTGAACAGGATTTGCATGGTCCAACGATGAATTGGGAAAGCAACTATTTTTGAGGTCAAGAGGTCAAAGGTCAACTCAAGGTCAAACTTCTAAAATCATCAAATTTCATCTGAAAAAACTATCAATTTTCATCCGATTGACCTGAGCTTTGATTAAGATTGTATCCTTAATGAAATGGAAAATTTGATGTATTCGTGGCAACCGATGGAGAAGAGAGTGCATTTTGCAAGTATCGTGCTCTGCACGACGTCATGTTTTTTTTGTCTTGTTTGTCTGTTTGTTTGGTGAAACTTCACCGCATGGTAGAGTTTGTCATAGACAAGAAGTCTGTTGTTTTTGAGGTCAAAAGGTCAAAAGGTCAACAAATCTGTCAAATTTCTAAAATCCTCAATTTTCATCCGATTGACTAGAAAGTTGAACAGGATTTTCATATCAACTTACTGAATTCAACCACCAATTATTGTTGAGGTAAACATTGGCCAAAAGGTTAACATAGGCCAAAGGTCAGCAATTTAGGTGGGATTTCTGAAATCCTCAATTTTCATCTGATTGACTTGAAATTTCAAGAGGATTTACATTTCAGGTTACTGAATTCAACCAGTGAACTATCTTTGAGGTCAACATAGAACAAAGGGTCAACATAGGCCCAAGGTCATCAACTTAGGAGGTATTTCTGAAATCCTCAATTTTCATCTCATTGACTTGAAATTTGAAGAGGATTTGCTTATCAGATCGCTGAATTCAACCACCAATTATTGTTGAGGTCAAATTTGTTTTATGGATTTTGCAAGTATAATGCTCTGTATGACGTCTTCTTGTTTGTTTGTTTGTCTATTTCTTTGTCTGCATGCAGGATATCTCAAAAAGTGGTTGTATGAATTCAGATGAAATTCAGTGGAGAGGTTGGGTATGTGACAAGCACGAAATGATTAGATTTTGTTGAAGATCCGGATCCGGATCCTGATCCAGCAAGTAGAATATTTAAAGTGATTCCTCGCCATTGAGAAATAGGGCCAAAAACGATATATCACACGATTTCTCAAAAGGTCGTGAACAGATTCAAACGAAACTTGGTGGTCACTTTGGATGTGCGATGAGGAAGAACTAGTTCAAATTTGGTGAATATCCAAATCATCCGGATCTGATAATTTTTTAAGTGGTTCTTTACCATTGAGAGATTGGGCTAAACCAATATATAGCATGATATCCAAAAAGTTGTGGGCAGATTCAAAGGAAACTTAGTGGACAGGTTGGGTGGTGACAAGGATGAATTGATTCGGTAATGGTGAAGATCTGAATCCAGATTCAGATTCGACAATTTTTTTTTTTAAGTGATTATTCAGCATTGAGAGATAGGGCTTAAAAACAAGATCCAAATCCATTGGGATCATACTTTGTACAAAGCATTGGTGCTGCTGAAGCAGTCTCCTTGACTATTGGGCACAATCCTGGACAGGTCAATGATCAAGCAGGATTTGAACTCAGGACCCTATGATCCCAAGCCCACCACCCTACCATGAAGCCAACACAAAGCATAAAAATAATATATGGCATGATATCTCAAAATTTTATTGGGCTTGATATGTTCTTGTGGATCAGGCATTGCATGGCAGAGGTATGCGCTCTACCGAGTGCCCAAGCTTTCTCCCTAGTTTTATCTCTTCCTCGGTTTATCTATTGTTTCTGACAACATCTTAATAGTTGAGTCAGAAAGAACTTCATTTTTGTATACATTGCCCAGCCTCATGGAAGAGCTATAAATACTTTGAAGATCATAATAAAAAAATCATGATCATCATGCTTTGAAAATGACACGATGAATTCGTCAAAATTGACTTGCACCTCATTGTACTTCAAAATTGTTCCTGTCGCAATCCCACTCAGCCTTCAATCCTCATTCATGAACCTTAACTTCAAAGTTCACGTGTTAATCTGACTACCTAGAATCATGCAACAGCAAAAGCATCCTGACTCTCTTTCTCTCTTTGTGCTCTGTTTGGATAGATCATGACGACCTACTGTATATGTGTCAGGCATGGAAGGGTTGGAATACATGGAAGAACTCCAGTTTCCTCATCTTTAGGTATGACCACCTAAACTAAACTTGCAATAATAGCTTTCTTTCCTTTGTATAGCTGCAGGTTTACAAATCTGTTTGTGTATTTGGCTTATCATAAAGCTGCATGTTTAATGTTGGAGCTTGTTTGTCTCTGTGACCCCAAGTGTTATGTTAGCAGGCACTTAAGTTCCTAGTAGGGTTCACACATGCTAGAGAGGAGAAGGGGTAGAGAGTCCAGACAAATATACCAACCAAGTAGGATGACACACCATAAGAGAGCAGCTCTCCAAGTAGTCTAGCCAGCAATGGGCTAGCAAGTTATCTTCGCAAAAGTTAGATATTGCTCTCCATTTCCATCATTCTTTCCATTTAGTTAATACACAGTACTACTTTCTCTGCAGGGTCACAGTTGGAATTGGGTTGAGCCCTTCATCATCCTAGCAACTCGGCTTTTGTAAGACTAAAAAATAACGTCAATGATATTACTGAAAGAATGGCTGACCTTCTCTCCCCTTTGATATGCTTCGAGGTATACTCAAGGATCACTCCTATCATTACCTCATTGAGGTTCTTACACCCATGAAACGCCAATTTGGCCTACACCTGAGCCAATGCAAAGACCTTATCTTCCTCTCAACAGGGTGACACCTTTACGGTGCTTATGCCTCCCATGGAATTCAACAGGATGGATGGATGCTGTGCCTGATGTACACCAATACCGTTCATGTTTCGCACAGTCATCACAAGTGTATCAGAGGCCTTGAGCTCCTTCGGACTCAGACGCCACGATTTTCTCCCAGGACCCCACAGTGGTCACCACTCCAGAGGCTCCAGGGACCAGACCACAACTTGGAGCTATCCCACGTCTCCATCATGGTGGACATCCCATTTCTGACTCTTAACAAGTGGATGCAATGGTCTTAGGCACTTTTAGGCAATGGTTATTGGGCAATGATTCGAAACAGTGAAATGGTGATGAGACAAACGTGAATATCGTGCGACTTCAAACTGCTCCACCCAAGGAAATCATCGCAATACAGCGCAATGACTTAACAACATTCACGGTCCTCTCAAGGTAAAGGTAAACTGCACAAAATAGCAGCTGGTCACGCGAATCGCCCATAAAACTGTCGTTTGTTTTCTCTGATTAATCACCACTAATGGTGTCTAACTGAGCATTTAAATGGATGAAAACAATCCGTGGGACTCGTGGCAGGTCCCAAGGCACACACCTGTATGCGTAACACCTGCGTACAGGCAAAGCAACACAACAATATGAACAAATTTGTGATTTGTCGACGACATTCTAATTTTCTTCAAACTATGAGGTTTGCAAGGATCGAAACATTTGTCGACGCAGACGTTTATGCACAACATGTTTGATCAACTTTCCAGATGTTTCAACAATTTGTTTTTGTTTTACAAGATATCGATTGGAAATTTACGCTGCACGTACCCATTCCATATAACAATACTGGTACTACTGAAAAACGGACATTTAAAAGCCACCCTGAACGCAAGAGAAACCCAATGATTTGCACAAGTTCGGTGATCAAACTCAGGAGTTTCACTTTTTTCAATACAGACCAACGTATCGAGTTTTCCCATGGGAAGGCAGAAAATGAAATGTTAACAGCATTTATAACCCACTGTATGTGGGCAGTTACATCTTTGTATTTTTATTCCTGAATTCCACTTCACTGATACTTTAGCACCATTGTCATTTAGGCCCTAAGTGTGTGCAAAATGTTCTCAGAACAAGACATTTGCAATAGGCCAAGACCGACCAACGAAAAACAAACAAACATATATATATATATATATATATATATATATATATATATATATATATATATATATATATATATCCATGTATATATGTCGGACCCCTCTATTTGCTTGGGATACGTTCCTGAAAAATGTCGCTAATATCAGGGCGTTGTCTTCAGGTACTGCAGTCTTGACAGGGGGGGAGATGAAAGGGTTCCATTGAGAGCCACGCGTTGTCTACGAGAGGGGAGGGAAGTCAGGAATCCAAGAGTGGAGTTGGCCTTTGATTCCATAGATAGACAGTTTGGAGAGTAAGGCAGGATGCCAGACTGGATCAAAAGCTCGAGATATGTCCAGAGAGACAAACCTGATCTCATGTCTGATATTGAGAGCCCCCACCATTGTTGTGATAGTGGAAGCAGCATGTCCAAGGTAGAGTGACCAGGTCTGAATTTGAATTGATGATCTGAGATGAGGCTGTTATAGAAAAGAATGACTTTCTGTCAACTGAATTGGACCTTAGTTAAGGGGTTACATCTCCCCCCCCCCCCCTTTTTATGTAATGTTGTGATGTTGGCTGATTTCTAATTTCCCAGGTGGATATTGGAGAGCAGTCCTAAAGTGTAAAATCATAAAATAATCATAATAATAATAAATCGCTAATTCGCGAAGCACGAAAGTCATAGCAGGTCACATTTATGACTTGTGAATACACGGGGTCTGACAGTCCCTACACACACACACACACACACACACACACACACACACACACACACACACACACACACACACACACACACACACACACACACACACACACACACACACACACACACACACACACACACACACACACACACTTACGTTTTGGAGTCTTCCAAGACTATTATGAGTATTATTCGAACGTTTTCCACGCAAGGAAAGTTGGCGCAGGAGAAGGCTATTCGGCCCATCATGCCTGTGCTGCATCAAACCCAAAATCCACTACCCATCCACAGACAAGCTACTGACAAGTCCTGCCAATACCCAATGCCCCTC
The DNA here is from genome assembly GCF_056783735.1 of Eptatretus burgeri. Classification (NCBI taxonomy): domain Eukaryota; kingdom Metazoa; phylum Chordata; class Myxini; order Myxiniformes; family Myxinidae; genus Eptatretus; species Eptatretus burgeri. Next base: position 110,262,967 of record NC_140963.1, read on the forward strand.
TATCTCCAACGCATCCGGGTACCTGTCTAATTCCAATTTTTATTTTATTCACCCTTATACTGCCAATACATGTATATATTATGCTAATGGAGTGTGCTTTCACATTGTCTATGTGTAACACATTGTGTCAGCACATGACCTGTTTCCCCATTGTCTCAGGTCGCTCACCTGCATTTGATTTTTCATTTATTTATTTTCATGTTTTTTTTTCATTTATTTATATTTTCATTTGTGGATGTTGTCCGACGATTCTGTGATTTCTTTCGGTGTTCTGGCTTCGATGTCCATCCGCACCCAAAATTTCAGATTTCGACATTACTTGGAAGGCAACGATCTATCAACACACACACACACACACACACACACACACACACACACACACACACACACACACACACACACACACACACACACACATATATATATATATATATATATATATATATATATATATATATATATATATGTTATCATGCAATATTTTTGAACTCGAACATCCGAAATATTTTTTGACAAGATGTAAGTAATCGTGCTGCAAAATATCTCTAATAACGGAGTGCGGTCTATTATGAAATTGCACTTTGTTTTCGCTTCCACTCTCGACTGAGGCATATATAAGGTCACTTCACCGCTCGAAGTGCAGGAGGACAATCGCTTACCCTTGGAGGAGATCTCAGCACGTTCGGTCTGATGAATACCCCGGCCACCGCCCGGTAGGAGGATTTCCATGGTTTCGGATGCAAACCCGGACAATGCAATGATATTTATAGATCATTGAGAAATATTGAAAGAAGGTTTTGAATGAATGTTACCGTAGTTGTGTACGGGGTTCATTTGGAGGAAGTTGTTTGTCGATTTTGTTATTTAAGAACGGATCATATGCGGAAACACCCTGAAAAAGGTCACCTTTTGTATTATTAAGAGAAGTTGAAATTATTACCGGGAACCTGTATTGTTTGTCGTTTCGTGAACATTGGTGGAATTGATTCCCACGATGCACAGCTTCTTTCAACTCATCGAATGTCCGCCATTCGCTCGATGTGCAAGTTATTAAACTATTTTACATGAACAACATGAATAAAATGGTCATGAAGATACCGCTGATGTATGATGTTCACAGCAGTATTTGATTGTTTTTACTTTAGTTGTTTTTCCCTTTTCAACGCAGACATCATGAAATGTTGCAAAGGTGGCGAAAGATCATTTAAATGTTGTTCCGTCCAAATCGCTGCAGCGGGGTAAAGCAAGTTTTGGTAAAAGAATAACAGCAAAACAAAATGACGTCATACTTGCTGACCCATGTAAAAAAAACTGAACAGTACAATTGGTATATAAAATAATCAGATTGCAATCTGATCGTCGAGAAGTTTGTGTTCTATTTTCCTCTAAAAGTTTCATCAACAGCTCCTCGAACAAATGATGAATGCATTGTCCCCTTTTTCTTACTCCCCTGCAGCTTTGGCAGCCTCCATCCAGCGAGCTCTGCTCCTGTAATTCGTGACGAGGGGAGCACAGAGGTCGCAGGTTGCTGTTGCAAGTCTTCTTGCTGCACCTCCTGTCATAAGCACAACCATTGCCATGGCCACAAGAATTGCCACGATCACGGGCACGGTCATTGCCACGACCATTGCCACGGGCACAGTCACTGCCACGACCACGGTCACTGCATGAACCACGGAGGTTGTGTTTCTCACGGCCATTGCCACGGCCACAAGCACGTGCACTGCGTCAAGGTGGACCATCACCACCACGGATGCGGTGGAGGGGGCTTCGGCGGAGGTCACGGCTGGGGTCACGGTGGCGGCTGCTGTCACGGTGGCCTGGGAGGACACTGTGGCTCCAGAGGACACGGTGGCTGGGGTCATAATGGTTGCTGTTGCTATTAGGAACGCTTGCCACACTTCTTGCACTTTAACCGGGCAAGCTTTGCTACTTTCTCAGTTTATTAACTTTGTGCGGATTTTAAGCTTGAAGCCGCCGTGGTGATGGGTGAAAGCTGTGCTATATTGTCTCTATCAGTAAATGTGTCCATGAAATATGATTATGATCAGTAATAAAAGCATTCCCTTCAAAAAGGAGAAAAGTTTGCGTTGTTCATCCCATGAAGATTCTTCTTCTTTCGGCAGCTCCCGTTAGGGGTCGCCACATCAGATCATCCATTATGATCCGCATACTGATTTGGCATACGTTTTATGCCAGATGCCCTTCCTGACGCAACCCTGGTCGCCTCTTACGACACAGGGAATAAGGATTGGGTTTCGCCATGATTCCGGGCTACCCTACACCCTCTCATAGCGCGGCCCAGCGCAGAGCAGAGCTCCCGTCCTCAAGCGATCCTCCAACCCAAGCCGCCGAGTATCCAGATTACAGTCGCAAGCCACTACACCCGGTTCATCTCATGAAGATTATATTTCTGAATTAAAATAAATATATCTTCACTTACAAGACTTTCCTTCAAAGGCATTCCTGTGAAAAGGCACTTGTCCTACAATCACCGATAAAAATTACAGAATTATCCAAATAAGTGGCTTGCATCCAACCTGAAGGATGAATCATCAGTCATAAGCATCGATCAAAAAATTATATATCTGTATACATCAATATTTTCAATTGCTTGTGTGTTTGTTTGTACGTTATTCTTTCACGGACGAACCACAGGACCTAAAGGCCCCAAATTTGGGCTGTAGGTACTTCCGAATCTGGGAAAGGTCTTAAACTACTGCATGATGGCCTTAACATCCGTTTTGTGGCTACCAAACGCCGCTGTCAAGTGTATATTGGGATGTGGGGTCAGGTCGTGCTGCCGCCGGCCCGCAGGAAAAAGGTAACCACCATGATGTCAATAACTCCATCGCTTTTCAATGTCCACCATGTCCCGAAACCACCACCAGGAAAAGCTCACCCAGCTGGGCACATAATTTGCTGATTTACAAAGTTAGGGACTTTATTACCTCTGCCACCAACGGTGAAGGAGGTTATGTTTTCACCCCTCTCTGTCTGTCTGTTTGTTACTTGCAAAATCGTGGATTTTTCAAGTACATTGGTTAGTCAATTTCGTTATTCTGTCTGTCTGTCTGTCTGTCGTTCGTCGCCTACAGGTCAGAATTTAAAACCGATCTCCACCAAACTTCACCACATGGTAGAGTTTGTCATAAGGAAGAAGCCTATTGTTTCTGAGGTCAATAGGTCAAAAGGTCAACATTGGCCAAAGGTCAACAACTTCGGTGAGATTCCTCAAATGCTCAATTTTCATCCGATTGACTTGAAATTTGAAGAGGATTCATATTTCAGGTCATGGAATTCAACCAACTAATTATTTTTGAGGTCAACATGGACCAAAAGGTCAACATCGTCCCAAGGTCAACAACTGCGATGATATTACTAAAATTCTTAATTTTCATCTGATTGATTTAAAATTTGAAGAGGATTTATATTTCAGGTCACTGAATTCAACCGGCGAATTATTTTTGAGGTCAACATGGACCAAGGTCATCAACTAAGGAGGTATTTCTAAAATCCTCAATTTTCATCTCATTGACTTGAAATTTTTAGAGGATTTGCTTATCAGGTCACTGAAGTCAACCCCCAATTATTTTCGAGGTCAACATATGCCAAAAGGACAACATAAGCCGAATTTTCTTAAATTGTCAATTTTCATCCGATTGAGTTGAAATTTGAAGAGGATTCGCATATTTGGTCATTGAATTCAACCACCAATTATTGTTGAGGTCAAATATGTTTTATGGATTTTGCAAGTATTGTGCTCTGCTCGACGTCTTCATCTTGTCTGTTTGTCTGTCTGTCTGTTTATCGCTAACAGCTCACAATTTTAAACCGATCATCATAAAACTTCAGCACATGGTAGAGTTTGTCATGAGGAAGAAGCCTTTTGTTTTTGAGGTCAAAAGGTCAACAACTTAGATGGTGTTTCGAAAATCCTCAATTTTCATCCGATTGACTTAAAATTTGAAGAGGATTTATATTTCAGGTCAATGAATTGAACGACCAACTTTTTTTTTCTTTTTTTTAGTCAAACTCGTTTTCTGGATTTTGCAAGTATTGTGCTCTACACGACGTCTTTTTCTTCTTCTGTCTGTCTGTTTGTTTGTTTGTTTCTCTGCTTGTTGCCTGCAAGTCACAATTCTAAACTTGTCATCATGAAAAACTTTAACAAGTTGTTGAGGTAGTCTCAACTGAGGAGCCTGTTGAATTTGAGGTCAAGGGTCAAAACCTCACCTTGTCGTCAAATTTCTAAAATCGTCATTTTTCATCCGATTGACTTGAAATTTTAACAAGATTTGCATATTGCGCCACTGAATTGGGAAAGTTACTACTTTTGAGGTCCAAAGGTCAAAGGTCAACTCAGCGTCAAACTTCTAAAATCATCAAATTTCATCTGAAAAATCGTTAATTTTCATCTGATCAACCTGAAAATCAAGCAGCAATTGCATAGTGCATCACTGAATTTGGAAACTAACTATTTTGTGAAGTCAAACAGGTCAAAGGTCAACTCAAGGTCAAACTTCTAAAATCAATTTCAATCTGAAAAATAATCAATTTCTATCCGATTGACCTGAGCTTTGATTAAGAATGTAAATTTTAATCTTAATTAAATGGGAAATTTAATGTATCCATGGCAATCTTTTGCAAGTATTGTGTTCTGTATGACATCGTTTTCTTGTTTGTCTGTTTGTTTGTCTGTTTGTTTGTTTATGTGCAGGATATCTCAAAAAGTTCTGGACGGATATGGATGAAATTTGGTGGGCAGGTCGGGTGTGTGATAAGGACGAACTGATTAAATTTTGATGCAGATCCGGATCTGGATCCGGCGACTATAATTTTTAAAGTGATTCTTCACCATTGAGAGATAGTGCCAAAAATGATATATCGCACGATATCTCAAATAGTTGTGGATGAATTCGGACGAAACTTGGTGGACGTGTTCAGTGTGTAACAACGACAAATTGTTTCGATTTTGTTGAAAATCTTAATTCGAATCTGGAAACGAAAATTATTTAGATTTTAAAGTGATTCTTCACCATTGAGAGATAGGGCCAAAAACAATATATAGCATGAGATTTCCAAAATGTTTTGGTTCTCGTGGATCAGTCAATGAATGGCAGAGGTATGCCCTCGACCAAGTGCCCTTCTAATTTCATAATTTAACCGAGGATTTTTTTTGGTAACAATTTAACGAATGTGTGGTATGCTCACCTGAAGAGCCCAAATAAGAACGAAGCTACGGTTGGTGGCTCCATTTCCTTTTTGATCTTTTAATTCTTGGTCTTCAAAACACCTGAGACTCCGCACCACAACACCCCCTGGAAACAATTCCAGAATTGAAGATGAATTGGTGATGGGCACGTGCATGATGTTTGGTGTAATGGTGCTTTGGGGTCGGAAGGGCAGTTTCTGGTTATTTATCATGAATGACAATAACTCCACCCCCAAAATGGTGCCCAGCCGAGTAGAGAAAATGTGTTGGTATGGCAGACGAACATTGTTTTTAACACATCGTGCGACAATACCTGATGCGGAATGCAATCTGTGCCTTGCTGCTTCACCGCGTTATAGGGATTGATTCATATATTTTGTACATTACTGCACATCATTTTCAATCGTGTTCACTGGACATCTAAGAAACTCATCTGGCAAACCAGCAAAAGCATTGCGGATGTAATTTTCTGATTTGTTTAAATTAGCAGGTTTGCTGCGATACACTTTTTCTTTAGAATGACCCCACCCAAGACAAGAAAAACACCGCACGGAGTTAAATCAGGACTCCAGGATGGCCACTCGATCGTTCATCATCACACGATCCATCTGAGGGAAAGTGGGTATGGAACCAATAATGAACATCAATTGAGAAGTGCGGAGAGGCACCATCTTGCATCGTTTCATCCATGTTCTCCCATTGCTGAGGGAGGGGAAGGGATGGGTGGGAGGAGGCAGGGGAAAGGGTAGGGTCTGGAGGGGCTGGGGTGAGAAAACGCAGTGGCAGGGGAAGGGGTAGGGTGTGGATTGGGAGGAGAATAGAGGGGAATGGGTGGGGTGTGAATCCAGAGGGAGGGGGTTGGAGGAAGGAGAACAAGGTGGGATGAGGGAGTAGGGGGGGAGTGGGAGGAGGAACCCGGCGCTCCCTGGCAATGCTGGGTAACACTACCAGCATATACATATATTGAAGCAGTTTTGCAAATACACCCCCAATCATACAGTTACATGCAGGTTCCCAAAGCGAGCTATATCATTAACAAGCAGGACCAGGCATTGCCCGGTACTGCCTGGTCTATTTTTTGTGGGGACCTAAAATACTTCCCAACACCGACTAAGGAATGTGGTCAGGGATCATTTAATACTGGCAGGGACCCGTGAAAATTCTACGGAATGCAAAATGTGACTTCAAGCCCTCAACTCCCACCGCACCACTCTCACAAATCCTAAATTCTCAACGTCCACCTCCCAAAACGAAGTCCTCACCTACCCCCTCTCATCCCTAAGGCATCGATCCTCTCCCCACTCCAAGCCTTCAAACAACCTCCCTGCCCATCAATCACCTTCAACATCAAAACCAAATTAATTGGCCTCCATCTGTGTTAAATTGCTGTGCTTCTGACTATTTGGGAATAAAATCAGCTCTTTCTATCAGGTTTCCTCTGCTGGGTGGTGCATTTTACAGCAAACACTCTACCATGAACATCAAGGAGCTTTCAAAAGACCTACGGAAAAAAAGTTGTGGAAAGGCACAGATCAGGGGATGGGTATAAAAAATGTTTTTTAAGGCCGAGAATATCCCTTGCAGCACAATCAAGACAATCATCCTAGATCAGGCCGTCCCTCCAAACTGGATGACCAAGAAAGGAGGAGACTGATCAAAGAGGCCAACAAGAGGCCAATGACAACTTTGAAAGAGCTACATGCCTTTATGGCAAAGACTGGTCACTGTTTGCATGTGACAACAATATTCCAAGCATTCCACAAGTCTGGCTTGTATGGCAGGGTGGCAAGAAGGAAGCCATTACTCAAAATTGCCAACCATGAGTCTCATTTTAGGTGTGCAAAAAATCACTCTGGAGATTCTGAAGCCATGTGGCAAAATGTTTTGTGGTCTGATGAAACCAAGATGGAACTTTTTGGCCTAAATGCAAAACGTTACTTTTGGCACAACTCAACACAGCACATCACCCAAAGAACACCATCCTTACTGTGATGCATGGTGGTGGCATTATCATTTAATTGGGATGTTTCTCATCAGCTGGGACTGGGGCACTTGTCAGGATGGAAGGGAAAATTGATGGAGAAAAATACAGAAAAATCCGAGAGGAAAACCTGCTGCTCTCTGCAAGAAAGCTGAAATTGGAATGGAAGTTCACCTTTCAGCATGACAACAACCCGAAGCACACAGCCAAAGCTACACTGGAGTAGCTAAGGTTAAGGAACAAAAAGAAAAATGTCCTTGAGTTGTCCAGTCGGAGCCCTGACCAAAATCCAATCGAAAATCTTTGGCATGACTTGAAGATTTCTGTCCATCAACACTCCCCACACAACTTGACTGATCTCGAACAGTTTTGTACAGAAGAATGGGTAAATATCAGTGAACACTTTTGCAGGGCATTTTATAGTATTTACAAGTCAAAAGCTGATATTTTGTTTAATGATGAGAAGTAGATCATTTTATCTTTTGTTTCTCATAGAAATACAAGTAGATATCAAATGCAATGTGTTGAATTTGAAGTTCATTACCTGCTAGTTTCGGATCGATGGAGTAAAGATTCTTGGGGTTTTATGATAGCATTAAAAGGTTTTACAATAAATAACCAGAGGGGAGCACTCGGGAGTGCAAAACCTCCGCCGCCAATACTTCTGGGTCACTCAAGTGAACCTTATATCTTATTCATTAAATGTGATGTCAACAGTGCTGACAGTTAGAGTTCTTTTCTCCAACATTTTTTTTTGGGGGGGGGGGGGTTGGAAATCACTTAAAACATGTAGAAATGCAAAAAAAGAAATCGAAATTTTGTTGAAAAAAAAGTTGCAAAATTTTTTTTTCTCTAACAATTTTTTTTTGGGGGGGGTTGGAAATCACGTAAAACATTTAGAAATGCAAAAAAAATTTCTCGAACAATTTTTTTTGGGGGGGTAACAATTTTTTTGGGGGGTTGCAAATCACTTAAAACATGTAGAAATGCAACAACAATTCTTTTTTTGGGGGGGTAACAATTTTTTTTGGGGGGGTGGAAATCACTTAAAACATGTAGAAATGCAAAAAAAAAAATTATCAATTTTTTGGGGGGGGGTTGGAAATCACTTAAAACATGTAAATGCAAAAAAAAATTCTCTATTTTTTTGGGGGGGGGTAACAATTTTTTTGGGGGGGGTTGGAAATCACTTAAAACATGTAGAAATGCAAAAAAAAAAATTCTCGAACTTTTTGGGGGAATTTAATGGCATGATCCTTGGACCATACCTAACCCCCCCCCCCCCACCAAGTTTCGTCGAAATCCGTCGAGGAGTTTTTCCGTAATACTGTTCACAAACAAACAAACAAACAAACAGAAAGGGGTGAAAACAGTAACCTCCATCCATCTTCGAAGATGGCGGAGGTTAATAATCAGTGCTGAATTTCAATGGCTCGACATAAAAGTGAAGGAAACTTTTTAAATTTACATCTTTACCAAGTTAAAAAAAAAACCAAAATAAACACAAGGATATTATGTCTCCACTTTGATAAGTTAAATCTATAGGTCACTTTTCTGCAAGGAAACCTTGGACAACAATCCTTCAGCGAAGACTTAATGAACCCTCTTAAGAGGAACAAAATCATCTGAAGAGCCTTTGTGCCCTCATTAAGTCAAAGATAAACAAATCACAAACAAGTATACTGAACTTAATTCAGAATATTTTATTTGCAGCCCAATGATGCAAAGATACATCTTAAGTCATCATGGAAACTCCAATGCCAAGCCCACAGTCATGTAACAGTTATTATGATTAATCCCAAAGCTATATTTCCCAATCGTTAATCGTGCTCAAACCAGGATCGATTCAATGCGATGTAATCAATCACGTGGAATGACAAATACAAAATTCCGAGCAAAACACTGCTGAAATGCTCGCAAACAGCATTTTTAAACATTTCACGTTCAAATGCATGCAGCACTCGTCGGATGCTCAATATGAAAGCAATGAAGGAAGAGGTGGAGAAATAAAAGGAGCCAGAGAGCAGGATGAAGAAAGAGAGCCTACATCTATAGGTTTAAACTTTAAAGGCAGCTGCGGTATCCACAGGAGGGAAGGCATGGGGTCTTGCAGGAATTGTAATAAGGGGTCTTGCAAGGAGTGTAGCACGGGGTCTTGCAAGGAGTGTAGCACGGGCTCTTGCAAGGAGTGTAGCACGGGGTCTTGCAAGGAGTGTAGCACGGGGTCTTGCAAGGAGTGTAGCACGGGCTCTTGCAAGGAGTGTAGCACGGGGTCTTGCAAGGAGTGTAGCACGGGGTCTTGCAAGGAGTGTAGCACGGGGTCTTGCAAGGAGTGTAGCAAGGGGTTTTGCAAGGAGTATAGCAAGGGGTCTTGCAAGGATTGTAGCACGGGCTATAACATGGGTTGTAACATGAGGTCTTGCAAGGGTCGTACAACGGAGTCTTGCAGGAGTCAAAGCACGAAGTTTTGCAGGCGCTCACTTCTGCAGTGGAGCTATCAGCCACTGCTACTTCCCCAGCAGAGGGCACAATTCTGCAGTTGGTGCAGCTGCAAGTAGGGGAGAGAAAAAGCATCAAAGCGGAAAAGCAGATCACTGACCAAAAACACTAATACGGTGTTGATGTTCGATGGGGTGAAGGCGCATATGTTTGCTTGTTTGTTTGGAAAACCTTTAGAAGTTTCAATAATGTTCTGTGGGTGCCAATATGTGGTTTCCTTATTACTGATGCAATGCGTTTGATGAGGCTATATTATGAATATACTAAGTGCCAGAGAGAGAAAGGAGAGAGATAGAAGTGGCCATTTTTTGACTGCAGTATTACAATATAACCTGAGGTTGGATAACATTCCCCCCACCCCCACTCTCAATGCACCATCATCATAATGGGTTGTTTTATTCAGTATACAGACTGAACAGTTCTCATTTGAAATTGCCAGCAACACAGTATCTTGTGTCACTGTTCTTTAATCATATGATTCCTCTGAATATAGGTTTCAAAAGTGGAACTTGCATCAGACTACAGTAATATATATATATATATATATATATATATATATATATATATATATATATATATATATATATATATATATACACATACATTGGAATGATAAAGAGATTTGGTACAGGAGGAAGCAATTTTGTATGAAACCAACACCAGATACTATCACTCATCCAAACTCAAGTTACCTACATATCCACCAACATCTCTGTACCCCTCCACTCCAAAGCTTCCAGGTACCTATCTAATTCCAATTTAAACATATGTACTGTTTCTGCTGTCACTACCTTTCCAGGGAGGCCATTCTATGCATTAACTATTCTTTGAGTAAAAGTCCCCTGTCTTACTACCATCTTAACTCTCCTCTTCCTTACTCTTCGGCTATGACCCTGGTCCGATCACTTAGTCTTTTTCTAGTGAAAAACACTTCAACACATGTTTTGTCTGTACTATACATCAATTAAACATAATCATACTATGAAATAATCAAATAATCATACTATAATCATACTTCGAAAATAATCATACTTGGAAACAAAAGTGAACCAACAATATGCTGTGATGGTGGTGATGGATGGTAGGTGAGGGTGGGGCGAGGGTGAGGATGCTCTTGGCCCCGTCATTTTTGATGGGCTTTACACTAGTTAATAATAGCGGTCCTACAGTGGGGTACCTCAGGGATTAGTCCTATAACTATAAGTCCCATAGCTGATCTCTGAGGCACCCCACAATTTACATCCTACCTGCCAGACATCATCCCACTCACAGCCACTCTTTGCTTCCTCTCACAAAGCCAGTTTCCAATCCAGTTAGCTACTTTACCAGCCACTCCACAAGCCCTCAACTTAGCTACCAACAACTGCTGATGGACCTCTGATAGCTTGTACCTGTTGCTGCATTCGAGCTTGTGGAGTAACCACTGAAATCTATATATCCGGGTTCATCCCAACATCTTTCTTCTTTGTTTTTTTCACACTTTTTAGATCCTCGTGGAGGATCTATAAGTCTTACTCACGTTGTTGTTCTTCATCTTCTTCTTGTGGACTTTTTTGTTTCACAGCCTACAGTTTTCATCGAAACTTCCTGAAACTTGGCAAATATATGTAAAAATACCCTGCGCAGACAGCAACCATCACCGATTTTGAAAATTCCTCCTAGAAAAAAGTTGACGTCATAATTCCTCCTTGACGCTAATGGAAATCGCCGATACCATTATCTCCGAAACTAGGTAGGCTGTTTGAATTTTGTTTGCGGGAATCTAGCCGGGCATTAGCACAGATTGGGCTGCATTTGAAATATTTTTCTTCAGAAGTCTAGGTTTCCTCAACAGTTCTTACATGTTTTTAGTATGCTGAATTCAGAAATGTATCTAATTTCGCTCAATCAGGTCAAGTACCATTTCTAAAATCAGGTCAATGCTATCTCAATTTTAAGGAAAAAAAAAATCAAAATTTTCGTTTTTTTAATTAGCATTTTTAAAATTCAAAATCAGACTTACATTGACAGAAAATGTACAAACTATACATATAATGACACACAAGTACATATAATGTGGAGGAAAGTGCCTTCTCAATTACTTTCATTTCAATTTCAGAAAAAATATAGATAAATCGTTGTTTCTGGCAACACCCAACTTCAGTCGCTCCAGCAGTCGCTGTTTTCCTTCGTCTTTTTAATGTTGAATTTCACATGAACGGTACTTGTGCGTCATTTTATATATAGTTTGTACATTTTCTGTCAATGCAAGTCTGATTTTGAATAAACAAAAATGCTAATTAAAAAAACTAAAATTTTGATTATTTTTTTTTCCTTAAAATTGAGATAGGAAATTTTGATCATTTGATCATAAAAACTTGACCTGATTGAGCGAAATGAGGTACATTTCTAAATTCAGCATACTAAAAACATATAAGAACTGTTGAGGAAACCTAGACCTCTGAAATGACGCAGACCAGTGTAATTTATGGCAAACCTGATACATCACAATGACGTCATATTCGTTTTTATGACGTCTTCATCTTAGCTCATTTGAGCTTGTTTTTTCTACTTTTTCACATTTCTCTTTATTCAATCTAATTCTTGCTTTTATTTTCTTTTTTTTCTCTTTAACTCTTCATTTCTCTTTCTTTATCTATCTCTCCAAGGAGAAGTGAATTCTTGCAGAAATTTTTCTCTCGGTCTCACTTGGCTGTGCCTGGATGAGTTTGAGGGAAGTGGACTAGCGGTTAAATCCCAAATCCTATCCAGGTTCCTCCTGATGACTCCATCTTCGCTCTTAATTATTCGGGTTCTTTCTGATGACTCCAATGAAGTATTTGGTCTTCTGTTTGATTTCGTATGGTACCTTATAAAATGTTTTCTGAAAGTCGAGATACACTACTACATTTCCCTCACTGTCCATCATCATACTCATCGGCATTAATGACGCACACTAAAATGTAGATGATGATGTTAATTTAATTATAGGTGAACAAAACTTTTATAAAATAAATAAATAGAACACATCCGATTTCTTACCCAGACATGGTGGTGTTGTAGTTGATGGGAGCCCGGAGAGGATTTGAATGCTGTTCGAAGCTTGATGGAGGATGTTCACGCAGTGTCGTTTTCGCCCTTTTATATGTGCAAACTCGCTGCATGAGAGATTACTGATCACCCATGATTTTTTTTTTGTTTGTTTTCTTTTTCCGGAGATTTCTGTTCTGCGTACCACCAATTTTAGTCTTGTGATAATTACAAAACGCTCATTCGCAACAATTAAACACTCTCAAACCACTTACCTTATGTGGCTTTGGTGGCAATAATGATATGGTCTTTCATGACAAGACTGATATAAAAGTGCATGATAGCAAATTTGGATATGTGAAAGTTTTAGCTGGATTAGTGATAATGGGAAACGACTACATTTATACGCGTCCCGCACCCAGCACACAGAATTAGGCCAAAAGATTATAAAATTAAAATACGTACAATTGGAAACCCAACTACGAGAAGGGGCCACTCGGCCCACCATGCCCGTGTTATCTCCGCATTCTCCACAACCCTGGAGCACAACGTTATCCCTGTATGGCCCCCAACCCCTATTTTTTTTTAAAAAATATTTAAAATTTTTCTTTAAAGTTGTAAACTTACAAAGATCTCTCTTCTTATTTTGCCTTCTTTATATCACATCTTGTAAAGTATTAAAACTGTGTCATTGAGATATCGCTCATAAGTTTCTTTGCTTCCATATGAAACTTTGAACTCACAGTTTGACCCTTGCACATGTGATTGCTCGGTGTGAATGATCGATATCTCCTATACTGTGTACACCCTGATGAATATAAGAAAGTAGCTACATTGCTTCCTCCTCAGTTACATGCTTGGGATGAGGGTGGGGGTTATCAAAAAATAAATAAAAATACATGTATTTATACATATACATCTATATAAATATATACATATAAATATACACAACACACATGGCCGACAGGATGGACTACAGGTATGCACACTCTCCTTTGAGAAGTCTCACCTGGGTTATAATCCATAATCCAGACCCAGCTATAAACTGTAATCCTGGTGTTTTACAGGCAGAATGATTCCTCAATGTGTGTGTGTCGTTCCTTGGATGGATGTTAAACTGGACATCGCAACTGCCAACTTCAGTTGGTGGACGTTAAAGACGCTACACCCTACGGTCTCCTCGCCTCTTTTGCGAAAAGTCGGTGAGCTATCGCAAGCATCATGGTCAAATTCCAAATCCCTGACCGAATTATTACTGGGAATCATAATGGAGACAGAAACAGAGACAGAGACAAAGACACAGGCACAGAGACAGAGAACACAGAGACAGGGGGAGAGAGACAGGGAGAGAGAGAGAGAGAGAGAGAGAGAGAGAGAGAGAGAGAGAGAGAGAGAGAGAGAGACAGAGAGACACAGAGAGACAGAGAGAGAGAGAGACACAGACAGACAGACAGAGAAGGAGAGAGAGAGAGAGAGAGAGAGAGAGAGACAGAGAGAGAAAGAGAGAGAGAGAGAGAGAGACAGAGAGAGAGACAGAGAGAGAGACACAGAGAGAGACAGAGAGACAGAGACAGAGACAGAGACAGAGAGAGAGAGACAGAGAGACAGAGACAGAGAGAGACAGAGAGAGAGACAGACACAGAGAGAGAGACAGAGAGACAGAGACAGAGACAGAGACAGAGACAGAGACAGAGACAGAGACAGAGACAGAGAGAGAGAGAGAGAGAGAGAGAGAGAGAGAGAGAGAGAGAGAGAGAGAGAGAGAGAGAGAGAGAGAGAGAGAGAGCACCCATACTCATATTTATAGGGCCGATACTGAGAATAGCCAGAGCACTATTGAATGAAAGGACTTCAAGGGGATTGTAGAGAAAGTAGATGCTGGGGGGAGGGGGAGGGGGAGGGGTTTTTAGGATGTTCCTTTCGGAGAGACAAGGTGAGGGTGGAGATTTGTCAGCATTGAAAGACATGTTCCAAGTTGTTTGACTAGCTCGTGATTTTATCCAGATCTGCAGAGAGTGAACAAGCTGCTTCCTGTCGATCTGAGGGATGACAGATGGTACGGCAGAGGGTGGAGTCATCAGCAAAGAGATAAAGAGGATTTTCCAGGGAATCTGAGAGATCATTGATGAAAACCAGAAAAAGAACAGGGCCCAGAACACTGCATTGAAGAACTCCAGCGTGGATGGGAAGAGGAGATGACAGAATTCCATTAAGAGCCACGTGATGACTGTGACAAGAGAGGAAGTCCACAACGCATGAGTGGAGATGGCTTTGGATACCATAAGAAGAGAGTTTGGTGAGCACGGCAGGGTGCCAGACCATTTCAAAAGCTCACGATATGTCTTGGGAGATGGCTCTGATGTCATGTCTGGCATTGAGGACCTTCACCCATTGTTGGGAAAGCACAAGTAACATGTCCAGGGTTGAGTGACCCAGTCTAAATCCAAATTGATGGTCAGAAATCTCCCCATTTGAAAATAGGAAGGATTTGATGTCAGAAACGATGATGGATTCCATAATCTTGCTTGCGATTGGGAGCAGCCTGATTGGTGTGTAGTTGCAGGGATCAGCTTTTGTACTTTTTTATGCAGAATGGTAATGATTGCTGATTTCCAAGCAGATAGTAGACGATCTTGAAAAAATGAGAGGGTGAATAGAACAGAGAGAGGGTGAACAAGAGCAGCAGAGCAGGTTTTTAGAACATGAGGGCTGATGCAGTCTGGACCGGTTACAGAATCTGAGTGGAGGGTTGATAGCAACATCTCTACCTTATCAGGAGAAAAGGAAATATAGATATATATATATATAGATATATATATATATATATATATATATATATATATATATATGTATATATATTTCCATATACACATACATATACATATGGAAAGGGAAGGGTGATCGCCAAGACTGCAACAACTACCGAGGGGTGACGCTGCTCTCAGTGCCCGGCAAGGTCTTTGCTCGGATAATTCTCGATAGGGTTCGCCACCATCTGCTTGAGCACCAGCGTCCAGAGCAGTCAGGCTTTACACCAAAGAGGTCAACGATTGACCGTATCCTTGCACTTAGTGTCCTCACCAAACGCAGACGAGAGTTTCGGCAGGGGCTGCTTTCAGCCTTTGTTGATCTCTGTAAAGCGTTCGATTCAGTGAATCGGGATGTCCTCTGGAGGATTCTTGGTCTTTGTGGGGTGCCACCAAAACTGATCGATCTGATGTCTGAACTCTACTCTGGTACTGAGAGTGCTGTGAAGTGTGGTGGTACCATCTCTGACTTATTTCCAGTTGTTACTGGAGTTCATCAGGGATGTGTACTTGCCCCCACACTTTTCAGCACTTGTATGGACTGGATTCTAGGGAGGATGTCGGAGAGATCAAGTTGCGGTGTGTCGTTTGGGAATGTCAAGATCTTGGACCTTGACTTTGCAGATGATGCAGTCATCTTTGCGGAGACTTTAGACATCCTCTTGGGGGCCCTCGAGGTGCTGAATGAGGAGTCGGAGCCGTTGGGATTACGGGTTTCTTGGGTCAAAACTAAGATCCAGGCTTTCGGTGACATCTTGGATGCTGCTGTCCTGTCTGTGTCTGTTTGTGGTGAGGATGTTGAGGTCGTGGAGAGATTCACTTACCTTGGCAGTGATATTCATGTCTCTGCTGGCTGCGAGTCAGAGGTCAATAGACGTCTGGGTCGGGCCTGGGGAGTCATGGATTCACTGGATCATGGGGTGTGGCGCTGCCGGTACCTGTGCGGGAGGACGAAAGTCCGAGTCTTCAGGTCCTTGGTACTTCCAGTCTTGCTCTATGGGTGCGAGACTTGGACTCTGACCAAGGATCTGAGACGGAGACTTAATTCCTTTGATACCAGGTCTCTTCGGAGAATCCTTGGCTATCGCTGGTCGGATTTTGTGTCCAACGAGCGGTTGCTGAGAGAGACTCGGATGAGATTTGTTACCTGCATAGTCCTTGAGCATCAGTTGCGGCTGTATGGACATGTGGCTCGTTTTCCTGACTCTGATCCTGCTCACCAGATTCTCTCAGCGAGGGAGTATCATGAGTGGAGGAGGCCAGTGGGTCGACCACGTGCCTCATGGTTGCAACAGGTTGACCATCATCTCAAGGAGATGGGGAAGGGCCTGGCATCTGCCTGGGGGATGGCCAGACGGAGGCCCCTGGAGTACCGGCGGAAAGTGGACGCAGCGACGCGCTGTTCTGGCACATGCTCCCATACCTGACCTGACCTGACCTACCTTATCAGGAGAAAAGGAAATATATATATATATATATATATATATATATATATATATATATATATATATATATATGTATATATATTTCCATATACACATACATATACATATACACATGCACACACACATATATATATATATATATATATATATATATATATATTGTTGTGGTTACCAGATTCGCAAACCACCATTCAGGTCCCTTAGGTGAGGTATCTCGGTAAGTGCATGTGTAGTTAGGCCCAAACCCGTTGTCTAGTGGGAATACATGTCATTTATGCGAGCTGCGACTCTTCAGGATAGCCGTTTTTCTTTTACTATCTTTATTTTGGACCAATCGCCATCACCACAACCACAACATCAACCACCAACCACAACACCGCTTCACCACAACCGCCACGACCTTTACCGTCACAACTCGCCACCATCGCATCACCGTCATCTCGCGCCACTCATGGGCACCGATGCTGGACTCGTGTAGGACGCGCGTCGAACAGCGTGTACAAAATCACGGATTTTCTGCTTCAAAAACGGATCAAAAACGACACACGCCCACTTTTTGCCGTCCAATCGGTGAGCGAGGGGCGATTTGGCCCCGCCTCCAGAACGATCGATATATGCAAATTTGTGGATCAAAAAGCCTTCACGCCCACTTTTTCTCGGGCCAATGGGGAGCGAGGTGAAAGGTCAAAGGGAGGGGGTCAAAGGCGAAGTTACGGGGGGATAAAAGGACCGTGTTCGTCAGTCAGAGGCGGTCGGAGAGTCAAGAAGAGGAGAGTCGGAAGCAGAGGGTCAAGACTTCGCGGGCGGTGGAGCTGCTCGTCGTGTGCGTTGGAGTCGGAACGGAGGGGACGGAGCTGTGGAAAGGCGGCGACACCAGACGAGGGGTGCTCGCGTCGTGCAGGAAGCTGCACCCGAAGGAGGCCGACAGCGCGACCTGGCCGAGGTGGAGACGCTCGTCGCATATAATAAAGATCCTCTATACCCCGAGCATCAGCAACCCCCTCCTGTTTCCCCCGCGCTGAGATAGTGCGACCAAGGGGGCCCCGTTCACAGCCCCCTGCCAGGCACTGTCCACGAGGCCCGCGGGTTGCGGGGCCATCGCCGCTGCGCGTCTCATCACCAGACGGGTAGGCCCGACCCGGTCTCGGCCTCAGGCCTGCCCCATTCTTGGGGATTTCTTTTCCTTGGTTTTGGGTATGTGTTGTCGGCGCCGTCTGTGAAGTAGAATTGTATAAGTGTTGCCGTGTGCTCGGTAGTCGGTATTAGCTCTGCACTGTGTTTTCACTTTTATGTTTGCTTTTTGTGTAAATGGAAGTGTGTTTTCTTTTTTTGTGTGCATTTGGTGGAATTGTATTTGTGTGCTTCCCGTGTGCCGAGAATAAATGTGCTTTATTGTTGAACTGTTCTCCCGCTTCGCTTCGTCTTTTCCTCCATTGAATCCCCATCTTGCTTCACGTAAAGGGTTGGTAGTGGGCTGAATACGCCCGATAATTAATCGAACCGTCGAGGTCGACGATAACACCGCTCGGTTATTCTGATCGTACGGAACGGGTCGCTTAAGTGGCCCGTGTCCGAAGTCGACCTGCGGCGAGGTGCGATCGCCCGGTCTACCCTCCGCGTGGGTACTTAGGTAGTTCGAATTTGGCGAGCAACCCTATCCCACGCGGGGGCTGATTGGCTCGATCGCGGTGAGACCGAAAGGTCCACCCGTGACTGGTTCCCGGCGTTAGTCCGAGAGGGTCACGACTGGATTGTCCGTCCGGTGGGCGACGTGCCGCGATTCGAGTTACGTGGCCGTCGCACGCCGGCGGGCGCGAAAACCGCAACAATATATATATATATATATATATATATATATATATATATATATATATATATATATATATATATATACATACACATATAGAAATGTACACACATATACATATATATATATACACACACATGCATATACATATAGAAATGTACACACATATATATATATATATATATATATATATATACATACATACAGTATACATTTATATATGCATATACATACATACATATACATACATAGTGGTGCTCCCGTGGGAAATCCACAGGCATGGACATGTATGACATTTGGACTGCCCCTCTTCATATTTGATGCTTCACTCACGAGAGGGGGAAGGGGGTTGAGGATCATGCCCAGGAGAGAGGAGGAAAGTCCGGTGTGACGGGTGGGAGAGGGTGTGGAGTGAGTGGTGACTTACTTCTGCCTTGACTTGATTGACTTGGGAAGATTGACTTGAGTGACTTGATTAACGTAAATTTAATATACTTCACTTCACAAATTAAAAATTCCATCAAAACAAACGTCATTCATAAATAATGGATTCCATCATTAAATCCACATATTCAATTTACTACGAACAAAGTTTTTCGAAGCATTGTTTAACGACACCGTTGAAAAGAGTTATTTATTACTGACCTGAAAGAAACTTTTTATCTGCAGTATTTATCCTGTGAACATGAAAAAACATAATAAGACTGAAGTTCGATCCCTAACTTTAGTTTTCCCTTGCAGGGAACCCTACCCTTCCTTTACTCCCTTCGCTTCCCTTCCTTTACTCCCTTCCCTTCCCTTCCTTTACTCCCCTTCTCTTTCCTTCCCTTCCCTTCCCTTCCCTTCCCTTCCCCTACTCCCCTCCCTTCCCTTCCCCTACTCCCTCCCTTCCCTTCCCTACCTCTACTCCCCTCCCTTCCCTTCCTCTACTCCCCTCCTTCCTCCTCTACTCCTCCCCTTCCTCCTCTACTCCCCTCCCTCCTCATTTTCCCCTCACGACTCAATACTCCCCCTAACCATGCTCTTCTACTCCCCTCCTCTTCTCCCCTTCCTCGGTCCTCCCCTCTTCCCTCCCCACATCATGTACGAACAGATACATTCAAAATAATGTCAACTAATTCCCAAGCAGGGAATCCTACCCTTGCTTTTCTGCTCCCCTCGCTCCTCTCCCTCTCTCTACACCCCCTACCCTCACTCTTCTACTCCCACCCACCCCCCCTCCAGCCTTTCCTCCCACTCACTCCTCTCCCCTTACTACTACCTCCTCCCTCACCCTCCCCACATCACATCCGATCAGATACATACAAAACGATCTTCAGAATGCATTTTTAGATCCTCGTGGAGGATCTCTAAGTCTTACTCACGTTGTTGTTCTTGTGGACTTTTTTGTTTCACAGCCTACAGTTTTCATCGAAACTTCCTGAAACTTGGCGTATATATGTAAAAATACTTTGCGCAGACAGTAACCATCTCCGATTTTGAAAATTCCTCCTTGCAACAAGTTATGATGTCAAAATATCTCCGCTGATGGAAATCGCCTAAAAAATTATCTCCGAAACTAGGCAAGCTTTTTGAATTCTGTTTGTGGGAATCGAACAGGGCATTAGCAGAGATGAATTACCGTACATATGATACATCACTATGACGTCATATCAATTTTTATGACGTCATTCCTATTTTTTGACATTTTTGGTTTCACAACCCAGAGTTTTCATCGGATATTCGTGAAACTTGCCATGTATATGCAGAAAGCCCACGCACAGGCAGTAACCATCTCCGATTTTGGAAATTCTTCCGAGAAAAAAGTTGACGCCATAATATCGCCGCTAATGGAAATCTCCGATACCATTAACTCCGAAACTAGGCAAGCTGTTTGAATTTTGTTTGCGGGAATCAAGCCGGGCATTAGCACAGATAATTTATCGCAAACCTGATACATCACAATGACGTCATATTCGTTTTTATGACGTCATCATAAAGAGGACGAGGATCTTAGCTCGTTCGAGCTTGTTGTGTATAAATGCCAATGTTTGTCCGATTTTCTCTCCTTTTGCTGAAACTAAAACTTGAACCATCTTAACGACTACAAAAAGGAAATCAGATGGTGAATTATCGTTAACACTGAGCCGTGAGGGAGTCTGAATGTACAGTAGTTTATATTACCAGCCTTAATTTCACTTAAAATGCGTTTTTGGGTAAAAACGCAAATTTTCTTCTCGTTTTTGCAAATGAATCTTGCACCATCTTAGCAACTACGAAAAATGAAATCAGATATGGAATTAGAGTTAAGATATAGTGGGAAATCTTACAGTGAGTGTAAGAAAGTGAGAGCCTGACAAAAGAGGCTTCACAGAGCAACAAAAATGGTGGCAACATGATTTTGAAGCCCCTCCCTGAACTGGGAAGCCCGACCCCAAACGGACTAACAGACCAACTGGCAGAGATCGATCCATCCATTGGGACCATACTCTGTGAAGAGCATTGGTGTGCCTAAGCAGTCTCCTGGGCTGTTGGGTACTATTCTGGACATGTCGCCACTCCGACACAGATTACCAGCAAGCTGATAATCATTTTGTCTACCTCAGAAGGATGACAGGCAGAGTCAACTCTCCTGGTTTTAACTCAGCCAAGTGGGATTTGAACTCAGGATCCTCGGATCTCAAGCACACCACCCTAACCATGAAGCCAACACCAGGCATGCATATGTATGTATGTATGTATATATATATATATATATATATATATATATATATATATATATGTATGTATGTATGTATGTATGTATGTATGTATGTATGTATGTATGTATGTAAATACATATGTATGTAAACTCTTTATATATATTTACCCTGGGAACATAAAAAACACATATAGGGTGTCCCAAAAAAAATTACAACTTTTAAAATGCTTTGTTTGATCCTAAAAAAGCAGTAATTTTGTCACTAATGCTTCATTTCTTGTTGCAGAGACCGTGAAGTTTATTTTGATACCAAGCAAGCGCCAGAAAAATGCCAAGACTGACCGTACAACAACGGACAAAAATTGTTGAACTTTGGCACCAGACGAAAAGTGTCATACAGGTGCAACGTCTTTACTCGAGACATTTCGGTATCCACTTGCGCCATGCACCAAACTTTCAGACAATAAAGTGCACCATCGCAAAGTTTACCAATGTCGGAACCATCTGTGACCTTCACAAGGTATCAAAATGACCAAAATGGAATCAGTTCATCTTTTTTACACACAATGAGCATCATGGAATCATAAATGATATGTGGCATGATATTTCAACACGTGATATACGGATTATGACACAACTAAGTGGTTGAGTTGGGTAGGCAACAAGAACAAGCTGAATCGATTTTGGTTCAGGTCCGGATCCAGATCCGTTCCATCAGTGCGATACAACATGTAAACTGTTCAGCATGGCAGAGGTCTGAGTCTGAGTGTGCCACTGAGTGCTGTTCTTCTTTTTCCTCTTTCTGCCTTTCTTCTCTTTCCTCTTTTTACCTTTCTTCTTTCTCCTCGTTCTGACTTTCTTTTTTCCTCTTTCTGTCTGACCATATGCCTGCAATATCATTAAGATGCTTTTTCACAAACTCCATGTGAGCTTTTAGATCCGGCTTTTCAGTAATGGCTTCTTTCTTGCCACCTGTCCATAGAGGCCAACTTTGTGAAGGGAATGGGGTATTGTTGGTTAATGAACACTGACCCCCATCTCAGAAATATGATCTTTCAAAGTCATTGCTGGATTTACAGTGACATCCTGAACCAGTTTCCTGCTTGCCCAGCTGTTGAGTTTGGATGGGCGACCTGATCTGGGTAGAGTCTGTGTGATATTATACGTCTTCCACTTCATGATGGATTTCACCATACTCAAAGGGATAATGAGTGACTTTGAAATCTTCTTATAACCCTCTCCTGAATGGTACTTCTCCACCACTTTATGTTTGACTTATTTGGAAAGGTCCTTGTTCTTCATGTTTACCTTGTTAGTTGACCAAATGAGTTGCACCTTAAAACTTCTTAGATAAGTGGAGAAGCTTAATTTTTAAGTTAAACCACTGATTACATACAGGTGAAACCAATTACACTTGTTTTGTAACCTTTCAAACAAATGATTTGTTCCTGAAGTGATTTATGGTTAATCAGGTAAAGTGTTTGAATAATTATACAACTGAGAATCATCTGATTTTTCTCTGTTAATCGAAATTATTCACATTTTATCTGCATTTTTTCGCTTTATCACTTTGGAATAGTTTGTTAAGAATCGATACATTAAGTATGATTTTAAAACGTCATGAAATAAGCTCAGGTGGCATCAAAATGTGAAAACTTTCGAGGGGGGTGAATGCTTTGCAGGCCACTGGAGGTATTATATACACCTGGTGTTGGCTTAATGGTTAGGGTGTTGGGATTGGGATCCTCGGGTCCTGAGTTTAAATCCCACTCAGCTTTTGAATGAATACCAGGTGGGGTTGATTGCCTGTCATCCTTCTGAGGTCGGCAAAATGAGTACCAGTTTGCTGGTATCCTGTGTCGGAGTGGTGACCCGTCCAGGATTGTGCCCAATAGCCAAGGAGACTGCTTCGGTAGCACCAACGCTCTGCACAGAGTATGGTCCCCATGGATGGATGGTAGGTATATCATTGCCCGGCAGGGTGGGCCAAACGGCCTTTTCCTGTGCTTATCTAACTGTTACTCTGTAACATTCACAAAGTGGGTTTAGAATGTGCTGTATGTAAAAGCAAAAGGGCATCATTCCTATGCCATATCTACATCCCATCACTCATGTCGACAATATATGTTTCATTATTTCAAATGAGCCCTTATGTTCTTTTTAAAATGCCCTAATTATTCAAATCTACTTGTGGAGTGGGGTTTTAGACCGTCATGAACCAGCTGGCCAGTCCTGATGTTCTAGTGGAAGGAATCTATAATTCCTGCCATGCCCTTTTCATTACTTCCATCATTTTGGATACAACACTTATACATCGTTCTTCAGAAGGCCATTCAGAAAGAGTGGAGACTTTTTTTCATTTTTTAAATAATCTGCAATTAATTTATTGTCACCTTGGAAATAGGAACAAATAGCGTCACAGAAACAATCACGAGACTGTTAAACAAGTGGTTCTTTCACAGTATGTGAACGAGATATTCAAATAAGACTCTCTCATCAACTTTACATTGGACAAACAAGTCTTCAAGAAACATCAACGCTGTCGTCTAAACCGATTTGGCGTCTAACTCAAGAAGTTTATTTCGATACGTCATAGATTTTGAAAGCATCCCACCCATTCTCCGCACTTTGCTATGTCTCCTGACATGGGACCCCATCGCCCACTCACCTTCACCAACTTAATATAAATATGACCATAATGTCACCTGCACCAGGAAGAATCAGGCCAATTGTATTCAACAGCGTCTACACTGCCCATAGCAACCGCTTTGACCACAATAAGAGCAGCATAGATGTCTACATTGCCCATAGCAACCGCTTTGACCACAATAAGAGCAGCATTGACGTCTGCACTGTCCAGAACACCCGGAGCGGCCACAGTAAGAGCAGGCACGGTGTCTGCACTCTCCACGGCAACCGGCCTGTCCGCAGTATGCACAGCCATTCCGTCTGCACTCTCCACGACAGTCACTTCTACCGCAGAAAGAGCAGGAGTTATTCCGCCTGCACTCGCCACCGCATCCGACTCTGCCGCAGTACGTGCAGCCGCAGCTTTCTCTGCATTCGCCACGACACCCGGTCCGGCCACAGTGTGTGCAGCCGCAGACCCTGCACTCCCCTTGGCAGCCGAGCTGGCCACAGTGCAGGCAGGTTTCGCGGTGACACCGCTTCTCGCAACAGGATCGGTTGCTGCCGGACGTCAAAGAGCAAAGCATAAAACTACCGGCTTTTAACCTCCCTCCATCCTCTCCCGATCAAACCACCGTGATTCGATTAAGTTCGTGGCTCCTCGATAACCGGGTAAACATATTGTACATACAGAAGAGATTGTCCAATGAATCCATAAAACTTTAAAATCAAGAACTTTTTGCAAACATTTAATCAACTTTCTTTGAATGCAATGCTGGTTTATGGCATTCCCGTTGTTTTACTGAACAATTTCTTTTCGATAAAAGCTTTTACGGGAAACATTTACCCACATACCTGCCCATGATGATGTCGAACGTGAGACAGGTGTGCCTTTGGTTGAATCCTGCTTTGGATGGATGAAGCTCTTTGTTGCTTTCCCTCCGTTCTCAGTTTCCTCTCCTTTATATATGCATATGTATTTGTAGTACCCTAAAATCCCCCAAAAATCCTAAATCGTGCAAACCCAAAACATTGTCACCAGGACAAAAAGGGTAAACAAGCGCACGAGTCTGTGTTCGTGCTGCCCTGGGTACAGGCTGCATGCACGAGTCGGGCAGGCAAGGGGTCGCGTGAGGTCTTCAATCAAATATGAAACCTAATTGTTTATAAATCGTAAAACAAATCGCTGATGACGTCATGGAATCCCGAATACCGAATCACGTGCGCACGGCGACAAACACAAAACGGCCGGGAATGAAGTTTTCCTTCAACTTTGTAACTTTAACACTAATTACTCAAGTTCGGATATTTTGACGTCACAACCGAACGGTGCTCCATATCGAGGGAATTCGATATCGGAGGGAGTATGTAGTATGTACACGACATGACACAAATGTGTATCTATATTATTATTTCAATGATATAATGGATTTTTTTATCAAGGGTTATGCTGATCCCAGACTGACCCATGGTATTTATTACCTCGATGGGCGTCGATTGGTGGGGGACGGGGGACATTTCCCCCCCCCACTTTTTATCAAAGGGGGGGGGGACAACATATCGATTGTCCCCCCCCCCACTTTTTTCATTGAACGTAAGTTATGTAACACAAAACGAGCTGCTCTAGTACAACTAGAACGGGCACTCATAGAGCGCATACCTTCGCCGCCACTACTTTTTTTGTTCTTGGTATGAGTGTGGGGAACTGGTTTCATATGAATGGTCTTATGACACAAACCACATATCTATAATGTCATGACACCCCGACTTTCGGGGGCTACGGACTAAACAACAATCAACTCACGTCGTTTTGGCGAGTCTTCACTCGCAAGCTCGGTGAATACAACGTTTCAACAAGAGAAGGTAATCTCGTTTGATGCTGGTTTCATGCAAATCGAATAAGAATTGACTGAGTTATGCCGAAAACCGCATATTTTTCAAGAGCGTGACCCCCCCCCCCGACATTTTACCCCAACCGGTGACATGTGTTATGACGTCATTGTGTCACAAGATTGGGCATTAAATTCTGAACATTTTGGTGCTGGGTTCATGTAAAGCGGACAAGAATTGACCGCGTTATGACAAAAACCGCATATTTTTCAAGGTCGTGACCCCCCTGACCTTTGACCCCTAACGGGTAACAAGAGTATGGGCGTCATTGTGTCATATTGCATATCACAAGATGAGGCATTGAATTCTGAACATTTTGGCGTGAGTTGCATGCTAATTGAATTAAAATTGACCGTGTTATCGTAAAAAGACGATTTTGACCTTTTCGTGACCTTGACCTTGACCTTTGACCCGAACGATCCCAAAATCTAATCGAATGCTTCCTGGCTAATAACCAATCATCCCACCAAATTTCATGCAATTCGGTTTAATACTTTTTGAGTTATACGAATCACAAGATTACAAATAAATAAATAAATAAATAAATACACGCCAACCAAAACATAACCTTTCGCAGAATGCGAAGGTAACCAGGCCGAGATGCTCCTCAAATACAGGAATAAATTTTTAATCTCTATAATTCCAGCAATCTCTGTGGGCATGTTTGTCTGCGACCGCTGTTTCTCGACAACCACCGGTCAGATCTACTTGAAACTTGCCAGGTATATTGCTGGGGACCCGAGGATGTGCCTTTTCAAGGTTTGAAATGAATCGGACAAGTGGTTCCCAAGTTATGGTCTCCGTCCTCGTGAGCCGTTCGCTTCTGCTTTGGCTTTGGGAGTTGGACCAAACAATTTCACGAAAATAGAGGGGGGTTGCCCAATACAGGGCCTCTCTGGATCTTTACTTTTTGCCAAAAACAACAAAAGAAAAAGAACCGTTAGTTTTATTGGTCTATTTTCGTTCTATTAAAGATTATAGGTTAACAATTCAACATTGAGAATCCGTGCTTCCCAAGCCATGGTCTGCCACCGGCCAAGCGTCCATAGCGACGTCGTGATCCTTCGATGTCGGCTCTTCCTATCATTGCGAAGCAGAATTCGCCAAGAGTTGGATTGTTCACCCACTAACAGGGAACGTGACCTGGACATTTTGAGGTATGTTGGGACGTTTTCGGACTTTGTATCGTCATTTTATGAGTGTTTAAAGCAATCGCGGCTTCATGGCCCGGAGCGCCACGCCTCGGATAGTGTTAGGCCGCAACGGCTCGGGGCCCCTTTAGCGACCAAAATAGTTTATTTCACCTTTATAACTTGTATCGCCGGATGCCTGCACGTATATTACCTGCACGATGATGTGTGTGTGTTTAATTTTTGTGACTTTACACCGTCGAGTTATAAGCCAATAAAAGATTTCGCGGCCTGGTACATGCTGATTGAGATGGTGGAGTTTGTGCAGGATGACGCGGTTTCACTCTACCGGCTCGCACGAACGAACGTAAAGATATTTTGTAATTCTGTTTTCATGTTTCGCAGTGGATAACAGTGGCCTAAATCCCAACGTTGAAAACCAGGTGAAAATCGAAGGAAAGTGGGTATTTTGGCGACTAAATTAGCTTTGAATACTTGGGAAACATAAAATAAAATGCGCTGATTCACGCGCTTTTGCGGCGGTTAATGTAAATATTTTTTTTCATTGGTACTTGGACTTGAGGGAGGTATAGACCTACAAAACGAGAGGTATCATTCGGTCGTCGGACTTGTGAGGATTAAATTATAGATTTTAAAAGGTAGCTGTTGAAAATTATGCAAAATTCACCGAAGTGGTTCGGACAAACGAACGGAAAATTTTTTTTGAATTCTGTTCTCGGATTATACAGTATCTATAGGGTAGTAATGAGATTACCTCGAAAATCCGATTTAAAAAGGCTTGGGCTTCGTAGCTTAGCCGCGGCTTGCAATTTTTACTGGGAAAAATAACGTTCCGGAAGGAATTTCTCTTCCGCCATCATCCGAATAATTTTCCGTTTGCACGAGGACAAAGACGAAGGATAGACCGACAGAATAAGGATAAAGGATAGACCGAATAAAAATGCCCTGTTACGCAAAAATAACCCTTATAATCCACATGTCAAAATTTATTCAACTGAAATGTAATTCCCTTCTCGGTTCTTCGAGGATATGGATATCAGATAATTTTTCGTGACAGCATCAAGTAGCACATCCCCGACCACTCTCCTGGAGCAATCAAGTTCCCAGAAAGAGGTGGAGGATTCAAAGGAGAAGATAGCGGAAAAGGGTGCATGTGGGAGTACTCGGCCTAATTTCCCAGATCAGCCTTTTCAACCTCATGATGTCAGTTGTATCCCAGTCCAAATACTGTCAAACCGAAAGTTGAAGTTTCAACAACAGTGGTTCAAAGATTTTCCGTGGTTTCATTTTGATCAGAGCATCGGCGGTGTACTCTGTCAAACCTGTACGGACGCTTCTCACGAAAAACTTACCGAACTTGCCCGCTGTGCAGAAGACGCATTTGTCTCAAAGGGCTTTCAGAACTGGAAAAGGGCTACAGAAAAATTCAGACAACACGAACGATCAAACACACATAGGCTTGCCTCTGAAAATCTGAAATGTCGCAGAAGTCAACCTGGTGTCCATGTGCAGCTGAGCAGAAAACTGCATGGTCAGCACTTGTGAAGATTATCACCTCACTGCAATATTTAGCCCGACAAGGTTTTGCAATTCGTGGGAAGGATGCCTCTGAAGGGAATTTCAAAATGCTCTTACAGTTGCGGGCCGAGGATGATATAAACCTCAAGATGTGGCTGTCAAGGAAGACGACGTTCACAAGAGGAGAAATTCAGAACGAAATTCTACAGTTGATGAGTCATGCCATCCTCAGAAATATCAGCAGTAACGTGAATGAAATGTCCACTCAGTTCGGACTCGTAACTGATGGAACGCAAGATATTCAGGGTAATGAGCGGGAGTCGGTGTGTGTGCGCTATGTGACGGATTCCTTTGATGTTCAAGAAGATCCCATCGGCCTCTACCAAGTATCGTCAACAACAGGAGTATCACTTTGTAAGATGCTTCAGGATGTCCTAATACGGTGTCAACTCCCTATTGAACACCTTAGAGTGCAGACTTACGATGGGGCAAGCAACATGTCCGGAAAGTACAAGGGCTGTCAAGCACAGCTAAAAAAACTCCAACCGCTGGCCAATTATGTTCACTGTGGAGCTCATGTCACCCAACTCATTACATCCAAAGCCCGACAAACTGCACCGTTCATAAGAGATGCCCTTGATTATGTCCAGGTACTCAGCAACATCTACAACAACTCTGGAAAATTCAAGCATCTGTACTTAAATATCCACGCTGACGATGCTGACACTCCTTGCCCTACATGCCTGAGGCCAATTTGCCTGATGCGTTGGTTAACTCGTTCTCCTGCCGTGAAATCGATATTGGATAACTATGAAGTGGTACTGGATGCCCTTCAACAAGCAAGTGATGACTTTGGTACGAACATGGCATCGCGAGC
>NC_140963.1:110297473-110314973 GCF_056783735.1 Eptatretus burgeri
TTCATGTTGGCAGTAGTAGGTGAGTGTGAGGGGGAGGGTGTGGGTTATGATGGATCGTCCTTGCGTTTAACAATTTAACGATTTAAATGATAAACTCAACGATTTAAATGGCTGCATCTCCACTATTGAAAGTAGACGCTTGCGCTCAACAATTGGATTTTTTTTTACACTCAACGACTTTTAAACGGTACCACTCAGCTATTTTCATTGTTTACAATGAACGATTTAAATTGCTGTCACTCGCCTTTGTTTTTTGACGCTGGGGTTTTGAAATTTGAAGCGTTTCTTCTGAACGTGTTAAATCGCTCAAACTCGACTATTTTAAATAGACGCTGCCGATGGACAATTGGAATCATAGCCAAGCTAGACATCGAAGTGTGAACATCCTCGTCATGCCGAAGAAAAGTTTGAAGAATGCTGCAAATAAGTGTCCTGGCCGTGGCCGTGGACGCTGACGCAAGGACGATCCATTATACCGACGTCTTTCAGCCTATGAGTAACTTAAAAGTAACGTCTGTCGACGTGTGGCAACGATCGCGTAACGTGCCAACAACACGTTAGAAATCATAATTTTAGAAATAATCATAGGTTAGAAATAAGTTTCGGGTACGCTAAACATTACCTCGGTGTGTCTCAACATATGATTAACATACAAGTAGCATGTGTTGACGTCTGTCAACGATCGCAGACCGTGCATACAACTTGTGGCCAGCGTAGCGGAACGTGTGAGTCATACGCCGGCATAGTCGTGAAATTTCAAGCGTGAAAAAATTTGAGGACAACCAAAAAGTGCAACGTTTAAAGCCAACGTACAACGACGTATGGCAGTGTTTTTCAGCATGCTCTCAATGTTATCAAAACTTACCCATAACGTATTCAACGTGTGCCAGCGTTTTAGAAAAAAAATTCAAAAATCGGCATACGTTGGCTAAAACGTCAAGGTGTGACCGGGCCTTAACGAGTGGGTATTTATACCAGTTCTTTTTTTTTACTGAAATAAAAATATAACAGTTCGGAATATACCAATACATATATATATATATATATATATATATATATATATATATATATATATATATATATATATATATATATATATATATATATCTGAATATATTATAACATATATATATATATATATATATATATATATATATATATATATATATATATATATATATATATATATATATCTGAATATACCAGTTCGGAGTATAGGCAAACACCTATACTCCGATCTCTAGCAGTAGTGCACGGTCGACGCAGACTGCCACGGAGGCCGTACATAGGACGCACGGCGGGCGTAGGGGAACCGTGCGTCGACCCTGCGTTGCCCACAGGTAGTCACACAGACTGCAAGGCCACCGTACGTTGAACACGGGGACGCCTTAGGACTACCCTACGGCGACCATGGAAATAGTGTGGCCGCCATAATTTTTTGGGGGTTGGCAAAATTCATTTTTCATTGATGAGAGCCTATGGCAGCTGCACGAATAACGCAAGCCCACCGTACGCCCGAAGTACGGTCGACGTGGAACACATCTACGTCACAGCTTGGCTTGTCGAATTGCTACGGCCAACGTAGAAATGAAAAAAGTTATAACTCCGCGCTATAATTCCACGGAGACCCCTACGGCCTGTAAAATATAGCCATACGGTGTAGGGCCACCCTGAGGCCACCTCAGAAACTCTGCGGCCACCGCACGTTTCTGTCAATTCAAGGGGGGGGGGGTACGGCTGCCGTATCCTAGCTGTAGCGCAAATGTGACTTTGGCCTTACTCTTCATGCAGAAAGAAAAAAAAGGGCCGCAATGGGAGATGGAGCAGTTTCGAGCATCATTTATTTGCCTGGTGTGTACCGGAACATGGAGGCCTACTCTTTTCGAAAAGTGCAATGCGATGAAGATGTGGATGTTTTGATGAAAAGTGCTTTGTGAAGGGTCATGGTTTCTTCGAGGAGTGTGAATGGCACGTTGGTTCTGATCATCGATCACCTTTGTTCTCATGACAGTTGGGTGTGTCGTGTGTGTTCGCTCTCTGACCATTTCCAACTGTAAGGATATCGAAGGATGTACGTACGTCAAACGCAGAAGGAGATTACTTGGCCATCATGCCGCTGCATTGCATCATCAACACCACCTCACTTCAATCTCTCAGATAATCTACTTCATTTCACTCGAGTGTAGTTTCACAAACTGCACAATTTTTTTGAATTGTTCATTTAAAAAGGTTTTTTTTTATTACATGCCTTTTTCATTTTGAGAGTTGGAAGGCGATCGCTGAATGGTGATGATTCAGCGAAGGAACAATTGGTTCACTGAGTCATATGATCCCAGTGACAAAAATTATTACCTTGTTAGCCCTTCTGCCATGCAGCGGGAGATGGATTTTACAATAATTGTGTGTGTGTGTGTGTGTGTGTGTGTGTGTGTGTGTGTGTGTGTGTGTGTGTGTGTGTGTGTGTGTGTGTGTGTGTGTGTGTGTGTGTGTGTGTGTGTGTGTGTGTGTGTGTGTGTGTGTGTGTGTGTTTGAGTGTGACTAGTCCATAACTTTTTATCATTTCAGCTTTAGTGGTCATATTTTTAACAAACCCTTATTATGAGAATATGGAGGAGACTAATTAATAATTCGGTCAAAATTTCGAAGGGAAAAGTCACAGTAAATGTAAATAGGCCTTATCAGGACTTCCACCGCTGCGCTGCACAAGACGGCTGGGGTTTTTTTTTCATCGCTTTGATGTTTATTTATTCACCTCTAACAAGGTGCTGGTGCTGTGCACGGGAGGGGGCCTCCGTCTCCATAAAAAAAAGTTTGCACCAATAAATTACACATTCCTGTAACACCTTCATTCGAACGTCAGGCATGGACAGCCGGTTCATGAATGACTTGGTTGGGGGGAGGGAGGGGAACTTACTGCAGCTGACCACAACAGAAGGTGAATGCCAGTGGCGAATCTGAAAATGCCAAATTCGCGAATGTCACGGATGGAAACCCTCACATAATTTTGTCATTCTGCTTTAAACTCGATCTCTCTAGATTTTTATCCCAAACAGCATCATTCCAATCACAAACTAGAAGGGCACTCGGTAGAGCGCATACCTCCACCACGTAATGCCTGATTCACGAGAACATATCGGGCCAAATACACTTTTGAAATATCATACTATATAATACTATATCGTTTTTAGCCCTATCTCTCAATGGTGAAGAATCACTTTAAAAATTAAATAATTCTCGTATCCAGATCTGGATCTGGATCTTCACCAAAATCGAATCCGTTCGTCCTTGCCACACACCCAACCTGTCCACGGAATTTCATCCGGATCCGTCAACAATTTTTTGAGATATCCTGTACACAAACAAACAAACAGACATAGAGGGGTGAAAACATAACCTCCTTCACCTTCGATGGTGGAGGTAATTAAGACTATACCATTTATATAACAAAATATAAACACGCATGAGGTAAACGGATGCTGATGCCGTTCTCACGTGACGCTCAATACAGACGAATCTGCCGGCGAGAAAGGGGCGGATACAAAACACTTCATACGGATCGAAAACTAAAATCATAATTGTGTGGAGAAATTTATGAAACCTTCCACTCACCTTGGACTGGATAAAAGCGGGTTCGTTTGGATGGAAACTCAAAATCACAATTGCATTGAGATATGATCAAACCAGCAAATGTTTCCACCAAACCCCGTGATTGCGTTTCTTTCCCGATCGGGAGCAGCTTCATACGGATCAAAACTCAAAATCGTAATTGTATTGAGGCATTTATGAAACCTCCCACCCACCTAAGGACATCCGCTGGGACTTCAAAAGGTTCTACAGAAGGTTTGATGAGGATAGCCCTAAAATTGAGGGTGTAGTTGAGGGACAGACAGACAGACGGACAGACAGACACTCCTGCTTTATAAGATAGATTTAAGCTTCAGTGTGTCTGTCCAGACAACAACTTTTTTTTTTAACTATTTCAGCTTTTGTCATCAAATTTCCAACAAACCTTAATCATGAGAATATGGAGAATATCGTGATTAATAAAATTCACATTTAATTTTTTTTTTTAACCTGTGGTTTTTGTCGATTAGTTTGAGTATAAAGCAGATGTGGACAAGCTTTGCATTTTCAGATGCTTTCTACTTTAAATTGGGTTTCAGCGTTAAGAATATGGCACAGGCATTATGGGCCGAGTGACTTCCTCCTGCGGCTGGGTGTCCTGTCTGTGTATCCTCCAGTCGGAGCGCATTACCTCTCAAGCAGAACTTTGTCCTTTTGCTGTTAAGATGCTACTAGGTCATGCTCAGATGACATTTCACACAAAATTGAATAAAACTCACAAATCATTCATTTGACTGCACTTTATTAAATTGTTTCACAGCAAGACCCATTAGCATATGACAGACATCCTCCCATCACCAAAAAAAACTTCATACAGACACACATGGAACCATTGGTTCGTTCATTTTGTCCACAATAACTTGTTTCCAGGTGGACACATAGCTTTCGAAAAGCAACCATGAGCTATTTATTCGATTCATATGTCTGTGTGTTTTTTTCAATGCTCTAACTTTGGGGTTAAATCTATGGGATGCTTGTCCAGGAGGATTGAAGGCTACCCCACACTCCACCCAAGCTTTACCCCCCAAACCCTTACAAACGTTTTCAAAGAGGAATGACCGCACGGCTTCGGCATCGCCCTTCGCCTCCCCAATTCTAGATTTCAAATTTTACCACGTCTGTAAAAGGTAAGCTACAGTTAAAAGTTAAAAGGTGTTTTATAAATTCTAACTCGAGCACAAAAAAAGATTCTGGGGAAATCTTTTTTCCAATCATTGCAGGACAACAGAAATTCTCAATTACTTCCGAATTATTAGTTGATCCAGTCGTGTAGTGCTTGCACCCTTGTTATCACTTTGCCATCACCATTGAAATCACTTTCTTCGTCGCCATCTCAATAATCATGCGTCTTGTATCCTTATCGATGTGTTGCCTTTGACTAAATTGATGTTGGTGTCTGCTTGAGTAATGGCTGCATGTTGGACGGGGAATTAGGTTAATAACAGAAGCGGCCTTGATATCCAGGCCTCCCATATTGGGTGCAGTAGCCTTGGTGGCAGTCTCCGCAAATATTCACCGGCTGGCGGCAACCAGGTCTGCACTCCCCTTGGCAATCGGGTTGCCGGCAAACCTGGCAACCTTTCTTACACTTCCCTTGGCAATCGAGTCGCCCGCAGAACTGGCAACTTTTCCTGCACTCCCCTTGGCAATCGGGTCGCCCACAGAACTGACAAACTTTCTTGCACTCCCCTTGGCAATCGGGTTTCCCGCAGAACCGGCAATTTTCTTTGCACTCCCCTTGGCAATCGGGTTGTGCGCATGGCTGGCAAGTTTTCTTACACTCTCCCCGACATCCAGGATGACCGTATAAGTGGCAGCAGTTGTCAGTGCATTGGCCGCGGGCTGCATGAGATGGAGGTTGACAGCAAGGCGACATACGTGATGGAGAGCTGGAGCACGGGGAGCGAAAGCATGGAGAAGGAATTTGGGGCGATCTTCCGTAGGTGTTCATGAATCCGTCATTACCACGTGCACGGGGCCATGCATTGCACATTCTGAGGGCAAGGAAAGGATCGGTGGAACTTAGAGGGATGGCGAATCAAAATTCAGGACAATCTGCTTTTTACATGTGCACCGCAAGTGACTGAATTAGAATTGAGTGGCAAATGACCTGTTCTTATGGGTTAACTGGTGAAAACCACCATATATTTGTCCTTATTCTTCTTTCGTATTCAGCACAAGGCTGTGGGGTAGCATCATTGGCTGAGGACGCGGCTGTGCTGGTGATGCAATGCCCTCTGCTGTTTAGGACAGGAATTTGGAATTTGTTCAGGGTGCTGGCGATAGCTCACCTACTCTTTGCAAAGAAAACAACGGTATCTTTAACGTCCACCAGCGAATGCGGGCCGATGAGACAACCGTTTAACGTCCATCCAAGGGAAGGCGCACACATTGATGAATCACCCTGCCTGTGAATCACCGGGATTCGAACTGACAGCTTAGAGGTGAGTGTGCATACCTCGAGGCCATCCTGTACATTTTTGTACATCCTTGTGGGTTAATTCCCCCACTTCTATGATGTCTCATGTCAATGGCATATTTTATTTATGACTTCCAATACCTGCTTACACCAGGTAGTGCTAGACACATATACAGAGAGAGAATTGGGGTCCTCCCCCACCCTGAACCCCCAGGGGGCAATGAAAAAAAAATGTATCACTGAAAACATTCCCGGGCATACCCCAACTACAACCAGCAGTTTTCAACACATTTCGTCCAGCCGTTCAGGAGTGCATACAAGTCAAACAAGCAAACAAGTAGATACTTCTCGAATTATCAGGAAGTCACTCGATTTCCAATGTTGGGATGGCATGAACACTCCATATATTTAATACAACACAAATCCCCCAAAAATCTCGACTTGTAAACCTAATCTAGAATCTAGAAATATACAAACTTGTAAACCTATAAGGTACCAGTTGTCTGTGGAGGATTTCGCATCCAACAACTCATGAAGCTCTTGGACAGTATTAATAAGCTACAAAACTAACAAACCCACAACAGCCCACTTGTAATTCTTCTCATTCCTATACTTCTTCGTCTTATTATTATTATTCTCTTCTGACAGGCTAACTCAAAATTGGTTTACACTCAGTGCTGGGATTAAACATAAATCTACTGCATTTTACAGTAGGAAGGTCCACGACTACTCATAATTTTCATAACTTGAAAGGATTCCACAAAGTAGCCAGAGCTGTATTACCTCCACGTAGGGAAATGAAGGGCCAAGAGTGGTGGATGGGACAACGCCCGTCAATCAGCCTGGTGGGGGCGGGCAAAAGGTGACACAATTGCCGGAGGGCCAATCATATCTATATGAGCGTGGTTACCTGAAGATTATGTGAGTGTGGTTAAC
The DNA here is from genome assembly GCF_056783735.1 of Eptatretus burgeri. NCBI lineage: Eukaryota > Metazoa > Chordata > Myxini > Myxiniformes > Myxinidae > Eptatretus > Eptatretus burgeri. The sequence goes on from NC_140963.1 coordinate 110,304,453, forward strand.
GGTTGAATATTATGTGCAGTCCTACCCTACGACAGAAAACCATCTTCAAGTCTGTCTACTAAAAGTCTGACTGCTATTCAGTCTTCACATCCTTTGTGTTCCTCTGTTCATGCTCAACGAGCAATTTTAACGACAAGATAATTCAAAATGCAATCCAAAATAAAATTCTCCAGCATGAAAATACTTTTTTTTTTAAGTACAGAAACAAGTCATAAAAACCGTTTTTTTTTTTTTTAAACGTAAAAGGATGTTGTGATGGTGTGCCAAAAAAGTTTGGAAACGAGGTAGGGATGGTCACAAGAAATAATCATGTGAAACTATCGCTATATGTTCTTTGAATAATAGTTGTTGCTGCAAATGACACAAATACCTCTCTCTCGAATTGGGTTCACAATCACCACAAATACCACAAACACTAGCTGAATTGTGTGTGGTGTGTGGTGTGTGTTTTGTTTTAACTGTTTCGTATTGCACATGGAAATAATCAACATGCACTATTGAAACAAATGGACAAAGGGATGGACGTGTAACAATTAAGCATTATTCAAAGAAAGATGTACTGATGGTTCCACATCTTCATTTTGTGTGAAACCATCCCTACCTTGTTTACATATTGTTTAGCATACCATCCCTACATCCTTTCACACAGAAAAAAAAAAGTTTTTCATGACTTGAATATATTGTCTGATAAAAGGAAGATAAGGAGCATTGTGGAAGACAGAGGTTACGGGGGTGTGGGAGGAATGGGAGAAGAAGGAACAGTTTGGGAGTAAATTGTAATTAGGGAAGACTGGGGCATGTACGGAACACGCTTGAGTGGGCATGGAATGGAGGGTGAGGGTGTGGGCGGTGTGAAGAGGATATCATAAACAACCAAATTTGTGTACGTAATGTATATATATGTATATATATATATTTTTTTTTTCTATATATATTCGAAAATATTTTAATCACTGTCTATAAAGCAAAAACATAACCTACTATACATTGAGAGGATTGCATCAAAGTGTGCATTCACACAGCATTTTTGCATTTAATTGTTATACAATAACTCAAAAAAACTTTTTGAAATACAAAAACACCGTAACACCTACCTTGACATTGCCATTCCTTCTTAAACCTCAACTTTACTGAGCGCAGGTAATGGAGGATTGTTTCCTGGAAGGTCTATATAGATGTGTATATATAGTGCTGCACTCGATGAGCTCGCACACGACGACCCATCGTGACCCAGAAACGTGGACTCTTTGATGGCCCGAGAAAAACAACAAACAGTTTTTACATTTCCTTGAAGCAGCGGTGATTTGCGTGTCCCTTTACCATTGAGCATCACGTGAACGTGAGTAATGGCGGCCAACTTGGGTGTTTACACTCGGAGAGGACCTATAAACTGTCTCGGTAGTTTCAAACTAAGTAGCAAGCATAATAATAAAGCACGTGCGAGACGTCGGAGTAAAAACATTACATTCGAATGAATTCTCAATTATGTCATTGTTTTGAGAAATTATTTTTTGGGAGTCCTTCGATCTTAATTAGGATAATCCGAGAAAGGACATTTTAATCTTGTGGTTTGTTGAATCGTTAGTATCCTCGTAAAATTAAAATGGGAATATCCGCGTGGCTCATGTCGAATGGCGGGAAATCGACATCACTGGACTGAAATTGTTCTCGTGGGAGTTATATTTAAGTTAATATACTGGAGGTAGTCAAAAGTTTCTTTCTGCTGATTAAGTTATGCAAAGTAAAAATGTATAAAAAGCAGTAATTCAAGATATACAGCATATCCCATGACTACTTTCATGACACCAATTATTCCTACCTTATTGTGGAGTCAGCTGGGGGAGAGTTTTCCTCTCAAGTCTTTCACTAACTAGCTGGCAAGGCCTGACGTCGACTGAACAGCTTGGAATTTGTCCAGGGTGTCGGTGATAAACTTGCCCACGGTACTCTTCACGAAAGTTATCGTTGGATCTTTAATGCCCACAAACGAATGGTTGCAGACGGGACACCTGGCTTAACTTCCATCCATAATCCCACAAGGTGATTCAATACTCGTCCTGCGAAGCACCAATCCGGCAGTTTATATAGTTACATCTTGAATTGAACCCAGATGAGACACCTCAAAGGTAGGTGCACTATCTGTGCACCATCCCATCATACCTGGAAACACAAGCCATGGACCGACTCACTGAGCAACCAAATTAATGAGCAAGGACATGGATACATGCCTGGTGTTGGCTTAATGATTAGGGTGGTGGGCTTGGGATCCTAGGATTCTGAGTTCAAACCCGACTCGGCTGTTGAATTAATACCAGGTGTGGTTGACTCTGCCTGTCATCCTTTTGAGGTCGGTAAAATGAGTGCCAACATGCTGGTATACTGTGTCGGAGTGGCGACCCGTCCAGGATTGTGGCCAAAAGCCAAGGAGTTTGCTTAGGCAGCACCAACACTCTACACAGAGTATGGTCCCGATGGATGGATGGATGGATGGATGGATACACACTGACGTTGACTAAGAGAACATCCGAAGAAACAGGGAAGCTGACAGTTTTTACATTTCCTGGAATTTTAAAATTTCCCATCTACTGTACGTGGATGATCTAAAACTCTGCACCAAATGGCAAAAAAATTGGAAGAACAACTGAAATTAGTGAAAGGCTACTCTGACGACATTCAAGTGGAATTTGGTCTCGATAAGTGTGCCAAATGCACATTCGTACAACGGTAAACCAACAAAAATGGACAACATAAAAAAATCGACATAGATACAACAATCCAGGAGCAAGACAACGAAGCATCATACAAATACCTTGGAGTCGAAGACGTCCACCAAATATGTCACAAACAAATGCGCAAAACAATTGCCAAAGAACAACTGCGTTGAACGAGGCTGATCCTGAAAACAGATCTCACCCCGAAAAACAAAATTAAACGCATCAACCAACTAGCAATATCAGAATTCCAACACAGCTGTGGAATAACAAACTGGTCACAAACGGAAATCAACAAAGTGGATATAAAAACAAGGAAACTCCTCGCCATTCCCAAAATGTTCCACAAAAATCAGGCCGAGACGAAAAGGAGGTTGTGGCCTGATGGAACTCAACCAATTGCACATAATGACAACTGTCAGATTGGCTGAGTATGTGAAAAGTTCAACAAACTCCAGAATCCAATTTGGATGCAAACACGAAGACAGCAAGTCGGAGGAGTTATCCCTAACCCACCGAGCAAAAAATTTCCAAAGACAGGTGCAAATGGAATATGTCACACATTAAACCAAAACAGCAATGAATGATTGCACCCCAATGATTGCAAAAAAGACAAAAGAAAAATATTAAGCGAAATATCAACAGATATACATCGACAACTGGGAAAACTACAAAAGAGCAGGAAGATATTTAAAAAAGAGTTGGACAGATTGGGCATCGACAAAGAAGGCTCATTGGAATGGCTAAATGTCAGGACCAAGTCAATCAGACAAGTATAGGTTCTGCAAGGCAGAAACAGAAATTTTGAGCCACCTTCTATCATATCACCACCTTCTAAAACACTCATGTCAGAACAGCTCCACACACAGAGGCACAACAGAGTTTTAGAGTTATCCACTGGCATCTGCAAAAGTCTCAATATCCCAGTCCCAGAAAACTCATGGAAACTTGAACCAAAAGCGATAATTGAGAACAAGGAAGTAACGCTCCCATACGATCTGATGATCCTATTGAGCATGAACATTGAAAACAAAGCATTGTGACCGGATATAGTACTTAAGTATAAAAAAAGAAAGAAAAAAACACAGAATTGCTAATTGAGGTATCAGTTTCCAGTGATTTTGGCCTAAACAATGCAGAAATCAAGAAAATGACCAAATATCAAGACCTCAATAATGAAGTGAAAAGATCCTGGAATGTGAAGAGCACTGAAATTGTGCCAGTGATTATTCGAGCAATGGCAATGTTGAAGACAAACCTTATCCCTGGTAATATTAATACAAGTGAACTGCAGTTGGAAGCTTTCCAGGGCTCAGTGATCATCCTGAAAAGAGCCCTCAGAACAAAACTTTGAGGACAACACAACTTCACAGCTTGGTCCATGAATTGTGACCCCCCGCCCCCAATTACCGAAATGAAGATGGATACTTCAAGACCCGAGAGCACTCTGTTCCACCTTGTGAAACCCGCATACAAGTAGAGATAACAACCAACAGCGTGCGCGCGTGCATGCATACACACACACACACACACACACACACACACACACACACACACTTACATATTTTACTGTCAGTAAACTTACACAAGCAATTCTGAAAACTCAATAAAAAAGCCTCAGCCTCCCCCTCCCAACACTTTCCATCTTTGCTCTCTTCCTCCCCAACCCCAAAGCCTTTCAACCTCCACCTTCCAAAGTTGTCTCCTCTTTACTCTCACCCTCTTCCCACTCATAAAACCAAATGGGCATTCCCACGTCAAAACAGCGAAATATGTAACCTTTCTGCTTCCCTATCATGCGATTGACGACTTCACAGAAACCCACCACATTTTAAGAAAAAATAGTCAGAAATAATAGCAAACCTGCAAAACCTCCACAGTACAAGTGCTGTTTGATAGGACGGGTTCTAATCAGTAATATAAATATAAACAGTTCTAAAGGGTAAATTCTGAAGTTCGAAAGGGTTCCAGAGGGTAATTTTAAATGGTAAATTTTAAAAGTTCTAAAGGGAAATTATAATAATTTCTAAAGGGTAAATTTTAAAGTTCTTAAGAGTTCTAAACCGTTGTGAAGGTATATTCCAAAGGATTCTGAGGGAGAAATTCTAAAGGATAATTATAAACAGTTTTAAAGGGTAAATTCTAAAGGGTAAATGAAACAGTTCCATAGGATTCTGAAGGGTAAATTATAAAGTTCAAAAACATAATTCTAAACAGTTCTTAAGGGTTCTCAAGGGTAATTTTAAAAGGGTTCAAAAGGATGAGTTCTAAATGGTTCCGAAGATTAAAATATAGAAATTGTGGGCGGAGTCTGGCAATCTGTTCAACCAATGGGTGCAACTCGCATGTACGTGCGCACAGGCGAACGGATGCACCCACAGCTCTTTGTAGATATAGATTGTGGGGAAGGATGGGGGATGACATATGATATTGTAGTGCACTGCTTTCTTGAAGCCCTGTTTGGAAGATGGGCTGGAATAGCCTCTGAAATTCCCCCACACCCCACACACTCAAGCCTTCCCCTGCACTCCACACACCCAAACCTTCCTACTCACACAACCCCCATCCCCAAAGCCTCACCTTACCCATGTAAAGCCTTTCCCACCATTGCATCCAACTCCTCCTCCTCTCCATCCATTGCATCTTCCCAGCCTCACCCCCCCCCCCCACACACACACACACACACACACACACACACACACACACACACACACACACACACACACACACACACACACACACACACACACACACACACACACACACACACACACACATCCAACCCCTATTCCCACTCCCACCCATCCAACGCCTCCTCCCCCCTATCTCTCACTGTGTGGACCTCAAACATCTGAGGTCTCTGCTCTAACCTGACAGATCTCTCATTCCAGGCTGCTACTGACATACCAGAAATCATCTGTTTCACAGAATCCTTCTTCTCACAGGACCTCCCGACTCTTTCATGTCTCTCCCTGGTTACTGTCTCCTCCGAATTGATAGTCCTGAACCATGCCCCGGTGGCAGAGTTCCTCTTTACATCAATAACTCAATTTCTCGCTGTGCTTGTACTGACCAAATACTTTCCAACCCTCTGGCTGTGTCTTCCCTTCTGCTCCAACCTGTTGTTCATATATGTGTTGTACCATCCTCCTAACAGTGACAACTCCATCTACATCTCTCTCCAGACAACATGGATAAACTTTTAACCACTCATCCCAAATCTCTCTTCCTCATATGTGGCGATTTCAATTGTCCCATGAAACTTGGCTGGGTGTTGGTACCGCTTCCTCACCAGCAAGGGCACTTCAGTAAATTACTTCTGTGACTCCATGGGACTGACTCAATCTGTGAACTTTCCAACCTGGATTTCTCCCGATGGCAAATCCTTCTGGACTTGGTAATGACTAACTTTCCTGAAAATGTGTCCTGCTCTTCCTCTGCTCTAATTGTTTCATCTGATCATATGCTTGTGAAAGTCAACATCTCTCTGGCTATACTCAGAGAGCTTCCTCAATGCCGGTGAGTCTGGCATTTCACTCCAGCACATTAGCAGGGACTGGAAGCAGCCATCGCTCTTCAGCACTGGTCTTTCATATCTATTATCCCTGATATTAACTCAGCCTGGGAAATTTTCCTCTGTCTCTCTGTCTCTCTGTCTCTCTGTCTCTCTGTCTCTCTGTCTTTTATTCCTGAAAGGCAAATCCAACCGAAGGCAATCTCAGTGCATTCAAAAGGTCCCGCAATAAGTGCGTGTTCACTCTCAGAAGAGGCAGAAAACAACATCCGTCCAAACCTCAAGAACGAACTTTCAAACTTGTCTTCTTCCTCTAAAACCTGGTGGCACCTTGATAAGTCTGTCTCCGAGGTATGCTCCCCCTCCATCCCTTCCCTTACTTCGAATGGCACCACAGCCGACTCCGTTTGTGAGAAGACCGAATGCCTCACTTCTGTGTTCGCTTTCAAATCTTGTGTCACCAACCCCTCACTCGCAGTAGTCATCCTTCTCTGCCGTACCCCGATGATCCTGGACTCTTTGTACCCGAGAAGGTAGAGAAGGCTCTTTCAACCCTCAACTCTGACTGCTACTGGACCGGATGGAGTCGGATCACATGTCCTAAAAACCTGCAATGCTTCTCTTGCACATCCTCTCTCTACCATTTTCACCCTATCATTTGCACAAGATCATCTTCCATCTGCTTAGAAATCAGCCAACATCACTGCATTACATTAAAAAGGTGCAAAAACTGATCCACTTCACTACAGACCTATTAGCTTACTTGTAATCATCAGCAAAGTCATGGAATCGATCATCACAGTTGATATGGAGTCCTTCCTTTTCTCCAACAACCTCGTCTCAGATCAACAATTTGGCTTCAGACCAGGTCACTCCACCTTGGATATGTTGCTTTGACTCTCCCAACATTGGTTGGAGGCCCTTAATGTCAGACATGAGATCTGGGCCATCTCTCTGGACACATATCTCTTTCTTTTGATACATTCTGGCATCCGGTGTTGCTCTCTAAACTGTCTGCCGATGGCAACCATGGCCAACTCCAAACATGGCTTTCTAACTTCCTCTTCTCTCGTAGCCAATGTGTGGCTCTCAATGGAATCCTTTTATCTCCTCTTCCTGCCAAAGCTGGAGTGCCCCAAGGCAGTGTTCTGGACCAAGTCCTCTTCCTGGTCTTCATCAATGATCTCTCTGACTCTGCAAAACCCTCTTTAGCTTTTGCTGATGACTCCACCTTCTGCCATGACATCCACCATCCTTCTGAGAGGTAGGTTGCACCTTCTTCCCTTGATTCAGACCTTGATGAAAATTACAAGCTGGTCAAACACTTGGAATGTGTATTTCAATCCTGACAAATCTCACACTCTCACTATCTCCCTTCGAAAGGACCATCTGGAAAATCCTCCTGTCCACATTCATAACAACCCCCTTAAGGAAGTTCAGTCATTCAAACTCCTGGGTCTCACTATCAGCCATGATCTTTCTTGGGCAAACCACATTTCAAAATTGGCCTCCAAAGCCAGCAGCCAACTTGGCCTCTTCCATCGTACAAATTCCATCCTTGGGCACTCCTGAAATCCTGTCCACCTGCAAGACCTTCATCTTCAGCTTGATGGAGTACTGCTTTCCCCTGTAGGCAGGCTCCCTTGGCTCACATCTTGCTCAGTTTGATGCCGTGGAAACAAAGGCCATCAAGGTCATTTGAATCTCATGCGCTGAAGCTGAGTCTATGGATCTATGACTTCACCGCTGCATACAGGTCGGTGGTTTCTCTGGCTTCTACCATCTCCTTTCTGGTCTTGCACCCTCTGCTTTTTCTGTGCTTTGGGTTCTCATATGTTCTCATATGGCATACGGCCATTGTTGTTCACAGATCATGCATCTTCGGCTGTAATGGGATGCGATCTGTGCCTCACTGCGTAAGCCGAGACTATCCTCGTGATGTAACGCTATAATGACATCACAGCGAAAAGAGCTTGACAGACAAAGGGAAGGACAGATGGACGGAGGTTATCTTTTTACCCTTATCTCAAAAAGTTATGGACGGATTCGGATGAAATTTGGCGGGCAGGTTGGGTGTGTGACGAGGATGAACTGATTCGATTTTGGTGACGATGCGGATCCGGGCGAAGATATGCGCTCCTCCGAGTGCTCTTGATTTTGTTGGTTATTTGTTTTCTTTGCCCAAATTGAATTTTCTTCATATCATTCTGTGATCCATTTCAAGGTGGATTTCCAACACCTCGGTTTCACATCTTGCGTGGCTCGTTTATGACTCGTCCTCCACTGAACGATACTGTTGGTTTGTCATTGGCATTAAATTTTGTTCCTTCATATTTAGAGCACATGGTATTATATCCGGTTTTACTGTGAAAGGTCTCACCACTTTCGAGATTCACTTAAACAAGGCTCGATGTTCACAATGAGTGTGAACAGACAACAAACGATTCCTGCGATCGATGGTGAAGAGACAAACAGCACAGACAAACAGATGGAATGACGTCATCAAAATTAACCTCATCGTTATATTTGGAGGAACGTGGACAGGCAGCAGTCTCGAGGATTGCCACGCACATCCACGTTGTAGATAATTAAGTGTTCCCGTGTTAATCGTCAATTACAAACCAATAAGTATTCAAATGACATCAACGTCACGTGTCCGCTGATTACACCTGCCTCGCTCAAACGGTCCTGGAGGTAGGTGCACGTGTCCAAAGGCTGTTTGTTAAAGGTGTAAATACTTTCCCAATTATTGGACACGTTTGGAAATGTTCTCCTGTCATCGAGCACAGTTGATACATGTGTCGGTTCATATTGATGAAGTGTTTTCAAAAATGTCTTTTTGTCCGTCAGTGATTCGGAGACACGTTCGGCCATGGAATTAAATGGCAGGTAAAACATCCCAGGTAGTCTGAAGTCAGACACAGAAAGCAAGAACAAAATTTGTAGATACTGTAAGATAGTTTAGTGCAGGTACTGCATCTCATGGTATGCTTAACTTTGAGGTGTTAGGAACTGGGCTCTGAGTAGGAGAAATTAACACACACACACACACACACACACACACACACACACACACACACACACACACACACACACACACACACACACACACACACACACACACACACACACACACACTTCGAGAACTGGGACGACTCCATTTCACCCTCTGAAACCCACATGTGGAGATGACCAATGACACACACAGTCACACACGACATGGGGTTGACCACTTTGTTCTCCACCTATTCTGGTCTGTACTTCGCATTACAATGTTGTAAGACTGCAGTTGGGCGTCTCACACCGGAGATCTTCTATTTTTGTGCAACTAACAGATAAATATCCGATATGCACCAGCAAGAAAACCCTCAAGCACAGGGAGAATGTACAACATACACAACTAGAAGTGCACTCGGTGGAGCGCATACGTCCACCACGTCATGCCTGATCCACGACAACATATCGGGCCCAATGCATTTTTAAAATATCATGTTATATGTTGTTTTTGAATCCTATCTCTCAATGGTGAAGAATCACTTTAAAAATTAAATAATTCTCATATCCAGATCTGGATTCGGATCTTCACCAAAATCGAATCAATTTGGCGTGATCACAGACCCAAACTGTCCACGAGGTTTTGTTCGAATCTGTCCATAACTTTTTTGAGATATCGTGCTACATATAGTTTTTTTTGGCCCTATCTCTAAATGGTGAAGAATCAATTAAAAAATTATTGGATCCGGATCAGGATCTGGATCTTCAACAAAATCTATTCAATTCCTCCGTGTTACACACCGAACGTGTCCACCAAATTTCATCCGGATCCGTCCACAACTTTTTGAGATATCCTGTACACAAGCAAACAAATGAAATTGCTCGTTGAGCAAGGAATTGTCGGAATAACTTTGTCATATTTCCATGATCTCTGAAAAAACAAAAACCTGGAAATCAATTTGGTTCTTATAAGTCAATAGTGCTCCTGTTTAATAAGTTATAGCACTTAGTTTGGTCATGACCATAACTTGGAAGTCAATCGGACTTGAAATGGCGTTTTTATCGCAATTTGAAAGTTTTGACCCGACCCCCCTGATATTCGACCCCCGACCGCTAAGAAGGGTGTTGGTGTGACACCCCCAATGAGACATATGGTTGGATGCAGAATTGGAAGATGCACGTTTTGGATTTGGTTTGAAGTCGATATGACCATTTTAGCGGACGTTATTGCGAAAATAAGAATTTCGGTTTTTCGGTGACCCTGACCTTGACCTTGACCTTTGACCTAGATTCACCAAAAAC
>NC_140963.1:110327473-110359973 GCF_056783735.1 Eptatretus burgeri
GAGTTTAATTGAGCCGTGTGACGAATTTTGATACATCATATACAGTACTGTGACAGAGTCAATAAACTACCGGAGTCCAGGCAAATCAAAGTGAAACGAGAAAGTATCTGGAAATGCAAAGCCCGTCATATATATATATATATATATATATATTCGGACTTCTTCTTCTTCCTCATGCTAATGGTCCCTTTGACCTTTTGACCAAATTCTTGATTTGTCTTCTCCATATACAAAAGCTCAAACGATAATTTAAATTTCAAATCATTTGGATGAAAATTGATGATTTCAAGTCATGCTAACCTTTGACATTTTCGCCTTCTCACCAAATTATTAATTTGTCTTCTCCATATCCTCATAAAAATCAAATTTTCTTGAAAATTTGATGACAAAAGGTGAAATGGTAAATATAAAGTTACGGCCCTGACGCGCACACACACACACACACACACACACACACACACACACACACACACACACACACACACACACACACACACACACACACATACACACACACACACACACACACACACACACACACATAATTGATTGTAAAAGCCCCTCTCCCGCTGTGCAGGGGACGGGCTAACAAAAAAAACTTTATTTGACACAAATACTGACATTACACAATCCATTTCTTAAATTCTTAGCTGTGGATACTCAATGTTTCATGAGCCTCGACTATGTCTACACCCGCCCCCCACCCCCCCAAAAAAGAAAACAACCAAATCGAACAATTCATGAAACCAAATCAAGATGTTTGTACAAAATCACATATGATGTCACAAGTATCCAATCCCTTGAATTGGCGTTTATTGTTAAATCTCTCATTATAAATGTGTGTGTGTGTGTGTGTGTGTGTGTGTGTGTGTGTGTGTGTGTGTGTGTGTGTGTGTGTGTGTGTGTGTGTGTGTGTGTGTGTGTGTGTGTGTGTGTGTGTGTGTGTGTGTGTGTGTGTGTGTCCGTCCATAACTCAAAAACCATGAAACCTGGTGACCTGAAACTTTGCATGCATACTAAGGGAACTCCAAAGGAGCGCATGACTGAAAAATTGGTGTTTGGGTAAATTTTAACACTCATTTTGAAGATAATTAAAGACCTTATTTAATTATCCTTTATCAAGGCTTCATCTTTGGTCAGTCCCTTTATCAGCGAGCTCTCCCTTGTTGGGGTCTTAATTGACCATTTTGTTTGGTCTGCTCCACAATGCCTTGACTTGTAACAGGCCGCAAAGGTGTCTGAACGATAAAGCACTCAAGTATGTTTTTTTTCACTTTCCTCACTCATATCATTGAATGCCTGATCTTATAAACTTCCGGAGACACCAGTGTATATACCTTTATTTCATTCCGCATATGCGATAAACTCAAGAAACACTTAACCTGAACCGGTTCTCAAAATTTAAATTGCACAATTGACCTTAGCAGCAGTTCTCACTGCTACAAAAAAGTGTTAATTTGTCCAATTCGGACATTGTTTAACGTTCTGGGCGTCTTCGGTGTTTTTTGTTATAACTGATCTCTAATCGCTTGCCAAGACAGCTTCCGTTGGAGTGCTTGCTTGAGTGCTTAATGGTGGTTTGTGGAATTGATTCCAACCATGGAATCAAACGAAATCGACGTCGATTCTGAGTAATTCCTACTTCCGAGAAATAATTTTAAAATAAACATGCCCCTACAGCATCCCGTTTGCAATATGACAACAAAAGCAAGTCACTTTTAAACCAAACACGCCGCAAGGGCGTGCTCCTCTTAAATGAATAGCAAGGCATTTAGAGTTTGCCAGTAGAGCATGCTGATTGCTTTGCTGATGGACGGGAAGGCAATACATCGACTGATAAACTTTTGACATGTCATTCAAAAGCTCCAGAAGTGCAGTTTGGTACTGTTTCGAGAAGGTTAAAGAAGACAGTTCGAAAGTTGCATGCTCACTTTGTTCAATGAACCTTGCTCATTTCTGTAATACGTCCAATATGCGAAAACATTTGAAAGCCAAACACTAGAGAGAATGCCTGTTAGTGATGGTTGAGAATGTGAATTCAAAGAAACCAAAGTTTGCAACAGCAACAAGTTCGCTTTCACAATCGACGATTTTAAGCACTTTCACCCCAGTTTGTTACCTTCCCTTCCCCTCATGCTGCCTGCCATTCCCCTCCCCTCATGCTTACTTCCCTTCCCCTCTCCTCATGCTGCCTTCCCTTCCCATCCCTTCATGCTGCCTTCCCCTCCCCTCCCTCTTCTCTCCCTCCCCACTTACCCTATTCTCCTCCTCTCTTTCCCCCATTCTCCTCACTCCCGCTCCCCTCCCAGAGTGTCTAGCGATGTGTGGTGAGGTGTCACTCCCCCACCCCTCCTTGCTCCCCCCTCCTCGCTACCCCACCCCCCTCGATCCCAACCTCTCTGCTCTCTCTCCGCTCCTCCTCTCTCTCCTCCTCCACTCTCTCCTCTCTCTCCCTCTTACCCCTCCTCACTCCCCAACGCTATCCCTCTCCCTCTCTCCCTCCCACCCCTATTTCCCCCTCCCTTCTCACTCCCCTCCCTCCTCTTTCTCCTTCTCCCTCCTCTTTCTCCTTCTCCCTCCTCTTTCTCCCCCTCCCTCCTCTTTCTTCTCCTACCCCAACCTCACTCTCCCCTCTCTCCCCACCCTACTTTCTACCCCCTCTCTTTCTCTCCCCCACCCCTCTCTTAGTATTCCCATCAGTGAAGTGACGGGTGGTATTTGATAGTTATAAATAAGAGATATAAACTGCAAGATTCCACCATTCTGAGATAATTTCATGCTTAGATTTCAAAATATTGTCAACCTATGGGGATTATCTGTGCATAATCCTCTGAATTTGACCAGACTTGGTGGTGTAGTGGTGAGAGCATGCGCTCTGAGTCTTGGAGGTTGGACATTCAACAAAATCTTAGATCTTCAACAAAATCGAATCAATTCGTCCTTGTCACAGATCCAACCTGCCCACCAAATACCAAATTTAATCCAAATCCATCCATAACCTTTTGAGATATCCTGCAAACAAACAAACAAGAAAGGTGTGCATGGCAGCACGATTCTTGCAAAATCCATAAAACAAATTTTGCCTTAAAGAGAATTGGTAGTTGAATTAAATGACCAAATATGCAAAACCTCTTCAAATTTCAAGTCAATTGGATAAAAATTGACGATTTGAGAAATGCAACCTGTGTTGACATTTTGACCTTTAGACCTCAAAAATAATTGGTTGTTGAATCCAGTGACCTGAAATGCAAATTCCATTCAAATTTAAAGTCAATTGGATGAAAATTTAGGATTCTAGAAATGTTACCGAAGTTGTTGACCTTTGGTCTATGTTGACCTTTTGGATTATAACCTCAAAAACAATACGACTGCGAGTCCTGAAGCTCATCTGGATCAGGAACAACAGTCACTCAAACGTCCCGCAGACCCACTTAGACCCTGATGTTTTTACACTGTGAACAAACTTTGGTACATCACAAGTGATGAAGGTTGTGGTCGTTTCATTGAAATAATGTGTGTAGTTTCAGAGAAGAAGGCAAATACCTATTTTGGGAGCTCAAGCCCCCATAAAAACCCTCCGAGACCCTGAGTTTTTTTATGCTGTGAAGAAACTTTGGTACATCATGGGTGATGAAGGTTGTGGTCAAGTTTCATTGAAATTGTGTTTGTAGTTCGGAGAAGAGAGCAAGTACTTATTTTGGTTTACCTAAGCTGTTGACCTTCGGCCTATGTTGACTTTTTGACCTCAAAAACAATCAGGTTCTTGCTTATGACGAATTCTACCAGGTGGTGAAGTCGCAGACGCAGACCGCCGCCCTGGCGGTGCAAAAAAAAAGAAAAAAAAAAAAGAAGAAGGCCTCGCTCCAAGTACACGGCCCCGGCCGGGATGTGGTAAACATCCTGCACGGGCATAGGAGCACTAGTTAGTGGGAATGGTTTAGCGATAGACAGACCGGCCTCATGGGGCAGGAACAGTCTTCATGGGGCCCATGGAATCAATTAGTGGGAATGTAGGTTAGAATTTAGAAATGGATTTGGGAGACACGGACCGACATGGAATGTGTAGTGGGGACATAGATTAGCTACGTCGAGTTAAAAGGAACATGCATTAGCGTAAGGGATGACAGGGAGCACGAGTTAGTGTGGGGAATTTAGTTAGCAGAATGACAGTATTGAGTGATGTGAGTGAATTGGGGAAAAAAAATGTGTACAATGAGTGAATGTGGGTCAGCGGGCCTGAGTGTGTGAGTGGAGTGAATGTGAAATGCATGGTGCGAATGAATGATTGGGGGGAGGGGGGAGGAGTGAATTCCACCCAAGGGACCCAATGGTCAGTGTAATGTTAGTTAGTGGGTTAGTCAAATTTACCAAAAGGAGGTCGTTTTGTTGTTTGTGTGGGAAGAAGGCTCAAAACCTTTTTGAAGGGTGCAGGAGTCCATTGACCAGCTGGAAGCATGGCTGTGGAAAGGTGAGTATTGAGTAGAGGGCACCCAGGGCACCAGACTAGTCGGCCAGAGTAGGCCATGGGTCCAAGGGACCGGGTTAGTGGGATGGGATCCGGAGCACCAGAAATGCCACGTGGGCATATACGAGGGAGTTGCCGAGAAGGGCACTCCCCGCGTTCATAGGGAGCAAGTAGACTTGGAGACAGCCTCAGGGCCTGGGGGTACCGTAGTTAGAGTTCGGCAGACGGAAGTCCCTGCCAGTTGAGCCACGCTGCCCAGCCACAAGATTATGCAAGGACACGAGATAAAATTTGCGGGCAGGGCCCAAATTGATAATGGACACCAACACAGGCGACGGGAATCATGGTTTCTAGAAACAATAGTTGAAAGAGACAGGCATGTTGAAAAGCCCCGGGGATAGTTTAAAATTTAATAAATGCAAGGATAGATAGGAAATGTACCCCTTCGCACTATCCATCCCTTCACTCTCTGTAGGCCGCTGGACTCACTGTGGGAAGATTGCTGAACTCTGTGGAGGTTATTCTAAGGCTCCATTGGGCCCCTAGACAGGTTCACTTGTCTCTTCCTTGGTCCCCTCAGAAAGGATTTTAGGGGTTTGAAGTAGACGGATAGGATAGGTTAGCTGGACAAAGACAGTGAGGGGGTTAGGGACAAGCAATTATAAATATATATAAAATAAAAAGGGGGAAGTCTAAATTTTGTTGTTGCAAACTAAGGGATTGGGTGTGGACAAAGACAGGCAAAGGCGATAGGTTGGAGGGAGACAGTAGCGTAGGTCCGAGCCCATTTTCGGAGCAGCTGGCACCACAGCACTCCCTCCACAGAACCTCATGGACCAGACCAGAGGCCGGCCAGCTACATATGCCAGCCTGTTTGTGCTACACTTCCGGGTCCGCGTTTGCCATGCCTTGTTGCCTGCCTTTGCCTTGACCCCATGCCTGCTCGCCTTTGTTTTGCATGACCCCCATGTCACCATCCAACCATGTGCACCAGGACCATCTTCAGTGTTTTGCAAGGACTGCCCTGCAGGCAGCCACACCACGGGGAGTGCATTGGTGCAGCCCGTGCATCGTTTGCATCCAGTCCATTGTGTGTTTTGCATCCATCTATTCCCCTGTGGCAGAGACTTCTTCACCCACACAAACTGTTGACTTTGTTGTGCCTTTTCTTCGCAGATCACAGATCACAGGTCCTGGGCCATGGTTAGTGTAAATAGATAAGTTAGAAATGTAAATAAGTTTTGCAACCCACCTGTTGTTTGTGTTAGCGCCGGCAATGTAGTTAAGTTGTCCGTGTGAGTCTGATAGTTTAGTTACGCAGCTAGGTTATTTATTTTTGGGACATGTATAAAAATGTCTCACTCAGGGATCCGTAGGTAAAACGTACTGGGGAAGAAAACTTACACATGCATGCCACACGAAAATTTCATGACTCGAGACGAGTCTGTAAAAAGGGGAAGGGGTAGTGTTACGAATCTGGAAGCCTTTTGCACACAAGCAGACAGCAGTCACTGTAGCTTAGTTATTTCGATAAGTATGTGTTTATCCTTAGAATCCCTCCTTCTGTCTTATGGGAATTTTGTGCGTGCTACGAGTTATTTTATAGTTATAATTTATATATCAACGACAACCACAACAACACCGGCACCGTCCCTGACTCAGCCTGGTCGCCATTGCCCACGTGTTTTTGGCTGAAGGCGTGGGCGGAGCCTCAATCGCATCAGATCCGACTGGTAAAGTTTGATGAAGATAGCTGAAAGCGTTTGCAAGTTATTGCACTCACAGACAAACACACAAACAAACGAGACAGACGGACATATGATGAAAATGTTCAATTTTCGTAAGAATAACGCACGTAACCAACCAAAATACTTGAAAAATCTTAGATTTTCGTCAGTCACAAAAATACACAGACAGACGGGTGAAAACATAGCCTCTTTGCAACTTTGATGGCGGGTGGTCGAGGTAATAATTGTGTAGAAAACACAGGCTGCATGAGTTGTCTGAACGAAGATGCAGTAACAGAATGGAGAACAGGTAAGTGCGGTAATGTGCCTACCTTTGTCTCCATACTTTGGAAAAGAAAGGAGTTTGAGAGGCAAAGGAGAATTTGAGTATCCCTCTATAACTACCAGGACGTACCCACAAAACGATATCCCGATCGATCAGCTTTGTCTTTGCGACACAAATGGTCAGACCCTGAAACTAGTGATGATGTTCCTTAAAATCCCAACGTCCATCTAATCGTGATGCGATACACTCAGATCTTTTTGCGGACTAACTCACTGGGTTACCCAATGTTACCCGTTGCTGTTCTAATGGTGGTGGAACTTTGAATTAATCAAATTTTGATTTTTTTTTTTTTTTGTGGGAGCCTAAAACACTTCCCGACACCCACTAAGGAATGAGGTTGGAGATCATTTACTATTCACCTTTCACATAGCTATGATGGCTAAGGCACTATAGAGCAACTTTTAAAAAAAATCCAACAAATCGAACCTTATTTTTCAAAAAATTCCAAATTTAATTTCGCCGAAAACACTCCTCGTCATTCAATGATGAACCTCTGATAGTTCGACCAAGATACGTTTGGCCATCTCTGATAAAAAATGGCGACACACACACACACACATCTAAAAGTTATGGATGAGTGCATTTTGTGGTCTGTAAATGGACTTTTCAACTATCACTACTGCTGCTACTACTACGACTACTACCTCTTTAACAACCCCGATTATTCCCACCATCTTGTTGGTCGGCCAGTTGTGAAATTTAGCCCGTCTTTCACGAGCTGGCTGGCCAGGCCTGACGTTCGACTGAAGGTGCAGGAGATTCGTTATTTGTTTATGGAGAAAACAATCGCCATTGTTGCTGTGTTTGCTGTTGCTCCATCCCTCGCACGCGCTTTGCACATGTGCGCCGTCACTTGGGAGCTAGGACTCATCCCTGGTTGTGTTACCCGAATGAAACCTCCGTGTGAGAACCTGACCTGCTCGTGTTGTCGGCGAATAACTTACCGACTCTTTGCCAAGGAGACCGTGAGATTTTTAAACGTCTACAAACGAAGGTTGACAGTGACAACCGACAGTAGGTTAAACCAAAGGTTAAACCACGGTCCATCTCCGTCTGTGAAAACCAAATCCGATCGTTCATAGCCAGGTTGGGAATCGAACCCAGACTTGATAGCTCAAATCTAAGTGTGCCACATTTTCCGCTTCATGTCCAACTTTCGGGTGAGTACAGGGACGGGCAGTCCGAATCCCTAGTGATCCTTCGTGCGATTTGAGCGTGCCCGAACACTGTAACGCGTCTCTCGTCGCCCTGAAGACGCGCCATTATCTGCTGTTGTCACAATAATACAGCTTTGTCTATACCCGATAATGATGGGCACATTAACCTGATAACCTGAGCACGTGATGACAAGACTTTGGGGGGGTTTTGAGCTCAGTTTGTCACGTGATCATCGTGATGGGTTTTTTTTTTTTGTCGAAATGCCACAATTCCTTCCCCCGTGTCCATCGACATCTTCACATTCATGTTCTTATCGAGAAAGGGATCTGATCCGATTTGAATTTTCTGAGTTCTGAGTTCAATAACTTCTTGGTAGGGGTAATGATGAAAGCGTTTATTATAATTGAAGGTCACAACTCCATAAAGCCGGTAAATCCTCCCGGTCATTACTCAGGCGACGAGGTGAACACCACACCGCGAGTACTGGGGTTCTGGACAAACACAAAGTTCACAATTTTTCCTCCACATTATACACGAATCAAAGGTATCAAATTGGAGTAAGGACCATGTTATCCATTCCTTTGTAAGTGAAACTCAACTCTGATTTTGTGAGCACGCGTTGAATTGCGTGTCCAAAAGTCGTTGATGGAAGAGAATTTATTTATTTATTTATTTATTTATGCTCCGTGGGGGTTAATCCCGCTTGGGTGTGCCCAGCCCTGATCACGGGCTCCTGAGAAAAGGGATCATAATATCGCGTCCTCGCTCTAATTGTCGCGCCTTGTGCGCACAGAGGGCTTTGTGGTGTGGTGGAGTGGCCGATCTGAGCATAATCTGGGCCACAGATAAAAACACGCCGCGGGGACAACATGCGAGATCACCTGTTATCGGAGAGCCGGGGTCCACGGGACACACGAATCATGGCTAGGTGAGTTATAAATGTGTTATGACAAATGTAGTTAATTTTAAATAAATAAAATAAGTTAACATTATGGATATATATGTATGCAGGGCCAAATTTAGGCACGGGCAAGCTGGGCAGTTGCCCAGTGGCCTCCACAACCAGGGGGCCTCCACATATTTCATGAAAACAAAAAATTGTAAGGAAAAATGTATTTGTGAGTGTCTGAATGGTGGTTGGTAGTTCGTGGAACAGATATAAGATATTAATCTTATATCATTCTCTATTTTATATAGAAGTTCAGATTCTTTGTTCTTGAAAAATATACTTTATGGATGACTGTAAATATGTCTTGTCACCTTTTTAGTATTCTAAGGTAGGGTGGGCCTCCACTACTGAAGGCTGCCCAGGGGCCACCACATGTCTAAATCCGGCCGTGTGTGTGTGTGTGTGTGTGTGTGTGTGTGTGTGTGTGTGTGTGTGTGTGTGTGTGTGTGTGTGTGTGTGTGTGTGTGTGTGTGTGTGTGTGTGTGTGTGTGTGTGTGTGTGTGTGTGTGTGTGTGTGTGCTGTACAACTACATAAATAGTTTTCCTTCATTGGAGTCGTCTTTTGGGTTTTGTCTAGATTCTAGAAGAATTCGGAAAGCAGTTATAAAATGTTTTCCTGTATAAGCTGACCTCGGATCGAGAAGATGACAGCCCTTCTGAGCGGGATGTCTTGCTGGCTGGCCGTCCCATCTTCGATGAAATGGCTCGCGAGACGAAAAACAATGCCATGTTGTCATACCTTTCAAGCGGATAATTTGGGGCTGTTAAAATGCACTAAAATATCAAACGTACTACAAATAGTTTTATTTAGTCTCATCCAAAGAGTCCTTGCTGTCTAAATGCACAATCATGAGAAACGTCATCAAAATATATCAAACTACGACGAGGAAATTGCTCACTCCTTTAACGGCCTCGATATTAATCCCAGCGTCTGGCGGGGTCATCGGTCGGTGATGTTTTGGCCCAAGTTTTTCACGAACCCGCTTGCCACGCCAGACGTTCAACCGGTCCTGGTTAGGGTAGGAATTTATAATTTGCTCAGGGTGCTGGTGATAATTCGCCTCCTCCGTAAAAAAAAAACAAAAAAAAAACCTTGCGATCTTTAACGTCCACAAATTCGTGCGAGCTGATAGGACAGCCGGCTTTACGTCCATCCGATGGACGGCACACTTTGTGATTGAACACCCTGCCTGTTAAGCATCAATCAGACAGTTTATTGTCGGGTCGGGAATCTTTTTTGCACCAAAACTAGACAGCTGAAACTTTCGTGTCCAACTTCTGCACCATTCAGTCGGACAAAAAGTTTGATGCAACATAATAATAAATTATCCCAGCCGGATTAGATTCAACACGGTGGTGTTCTGACTTCTTATTAAATTTAAACTTTGTATCAAACTTCAATTGGAATTCTAATAATAATAGTGAGAGTACTGCAGAAGGTGTGTGAAGGTGAGTGTAGTGGCATTGTGGATCAAGGAAACCTTGGGGTTGTGCTTTGAAACAAAGACAGGAGGAAGAAGACAAGGATGTGTTGTTTCACCACAACTGGCAAACACATTAATGGATCAGATTATGTGTGAGGTCGTGGAGGGTGTACAATGTCGATGAAGGTTCGACAGTTGGTCATGAAACTGTAACATCTGGATTTCGATGATGCTGGCGGATACAATGGAAATCCATCCTGCATTGTATTAAAATGGGAAATAAACCCCAATCGTTTGGTTTATCGATTAGCAAAGAAAAAAAAAGTGAAATAATGTAAGTGAACCGACAAGAAAAACAAACGCTTCACTTAAAATTAATAGAAGGCATAATTTAAAACAAGTAAATGAGTGTAATTATCTTGAGTCCAATTGTAATATGTGATTGAGAAGGGGGGGGGGACAACAAAATACATAACAAGAATAATAGCAGGAGCTGTGTAATAGCTTATAATAAGAAATTATCACTGTTGGGGGGGGGGGGGGGTGTTGGCTTAATGGTTAAGGTGGTGGGTCTTGGATCCTAGGGTCCTGAGTTAAAATCCCACTCAGCTGTTGAATTGATAACAGGTGGGGTTGACTCTGCCTGTCATCCTTCCGAGGTCGGCAAAATGAGTGCCAGCTTGCTGGTATAGTGTGTCGGAGTGGCGACCCATCCAAGATTGTGCCTAACAGCTAAGGAGACTGCTTAGATAGCACCAACGCTCTACATAGAGTATGGTCCCAATATCCCCCTCCTCCCTCGGGGGGGGGGGGGAGGATGGACATATCAGATAAGGTAAAAGTGAACATATTCAACACAATAGTTACATACGGATCATGCAAAAATCATCCAAAGTTATCCATGTGCTGCAAGGTGGCATGTCGCATGTTGGATGATTTGTCATTTATTTAGTGAAGATTTGGGGACAAAAGTGAAGATCTTCTTTGGCAAAAACATTGTTTTTTTTTAATGAATCAATTGCATATTTATTAACGATTTATTAATGACGTATTTATTTTATTTCTCATCTGGCCAATATCTCAGGCACCTTTTGAGCTGGGAAGCCGATATTTGGACACGACAGTGAAGAAGTGATTTGGCTACAGCGAGTATTTTTGGTTTATTGATTAATCAATTAATCATTTAAGTTTTCGGTTAATAACTTAATTTTCAAAAAGTTACAGATGAAATAGTGTTGGTTTCAGTATGCTATTAGCCAATCGATTCAAAAAAGAATAATTGTACGATAATTGTTTATTTGTTTTAATTATGCAATTAATGAATTAATTATTGTACACTGCTCCCTCCCAATTCCGTCTCCATGTGCTGCTAGGCAGCATCGCCAGGCACCGAAGGCGTGGCGGCACTGTACTTTGAATGTGCCTGTACTTGTGATTTACATCTTTTTGATCTTCCTGGAATTCAGGGATGATATTTTCAACTTGTTTGCTGAATATTAGAACTTACCTTATGTAGGATCAGTTCACTTTTCAAGTGTTATTCCTTTGTCAGAGCAAAAAAAACGAAAATGTGGGTGGAGGGAGGGATTTTATATTAGTGTTGTATGTGGATCAAAGATCAAAGGTACTTTATAAATATTCCTTTTTTTTAACCTGCCTTTCTCTCTTCTGTTATTTTAATCTTTTCATCAATGGACCAACTCCTTGTCGTCTTTAAGCCCAACATGGTCATAGATCCACGCTCTAAAACCAAAATGCACGGTCTTACAAGCTACACTTTTTGTTTGTACCATCAGATAGCACCAGCATGATAAATAAGCTGAAAACATAAAGCTTGCAGGGCAACTTGCACACTGCTACTTAAAGTTAGAAATCTCATTTGCAAAATTAAATACAGCTTCAGCGACGGCTGTAATTTATATTTATTTGGGTTAATCAATTAACCGAGAGGTGAATCAGATTGGTGAAAACCTCAGCGAGTCACCACAGAGATGAATCAGATCTGACAACATTCATGAAAACCGAACAATTCCTCCTCCTCCTTCATGTGCAACACAAGGTTGCAGATAGCATCTTTGGCTGAGGGCACAGCTGTGCCACTGATGCAATTCTCCCATTACCAGTGCACTGGTGCTCATTTTGCCAACATCAGAAGAATGCCAGGCTGAGTTAACCCCACCTGGTGTTAATTCAATGAAGAGGGGCTCAAACTCAAGACCCAAGGATCTTAAGCCAGTCACCTTAACAATTAAGCCAACACAAGGCTTGCAAACAAATCTACCAATCTCCTGATATATATATATATATATATATATATATATATATATATATATATATATATATATATATATATATATATATATATATATATATATATATATATATAATCTCCAAAGACAGTAATTCTCTGTGCTATAGTCCTAACAGATCTATGTCCTCTGCACTTTGCCCACCCTTAGGCCCGAACAATGCTGTGATCCTTCCGATGTGTTGAACGAACTCTGGAGATGTGATAAAAACCGTTTAATACCATGCAAGGACTATGCCATATGTCTGCAGGTGAACCCATTCCTCTCCTGCTGTAATCTCATAAACTATTCAGAAATTCCCATAATTGTATTTCATTATTTACATTGCAGTATATTTCAGAGCAAATGTATTAAGGGTGATCAAAGGGTCTGTGGCTGAAGTTTGTGGCTGGCTTCTTATTATACCTTGAACTGTAAACTTACCATCCTCCCAATTTCCATTATAAATGTCTTTTGACATGGTTCTTACTCTGAATATGGAGGTCTAGCTCTCGAAGCATTTCGAGTACTATTATCATTCATTAAACTGTGTTGCTGTTCCAGGATGGCTCGACACAGTCGTTTGGTGATAAGACATCAGACAAGTTGTCCAAACGTCTTTTCCACTTCGTAAATGAACAAAAGTTGCAAAACATCAAAACCTATGCCAGTGAGTTTTAACTGAAATGTCTCGATGATAAAACTTACCTTGATTCTTCATTCATTCTGACTTTCTTTGCCTACTTTAAAATTACATTGTTTGCTTTTTCTTGATAAACAACAACAGTAACAAAACAAAACAAACTAGAATGTCACTCGGTCGAGACAGGCTGTACAGTTTACATTTTGTATCTCACTGATAGGCCGGATCTGTATTCGGACCTTAATCTTATTCTAACCGGCTTGTTCTTGTCACCGAACCAACTCATCCACCACATTTTGTTATAATCCATCCAAAACTTTTTCAAATATCATGCTACACTGTATATCGTTTTTGGACCGATCTCTCAATGGTGAAAAATCACTTTAAAAATTCTTGGGTCCAGATACAGATTCCGATCTTCACCAAAATTGAAGCAATTTGTCCTTGTCTCACACACAATGTGTCCACAACTTTTTGAGATATCGCGCTATATATCGTTTTTGACCCAATCTCACAATTGTGAAGAATCACTTAAAAAATTCGAGTAGCTGGATCCAGATCCGGATCCGGATCTTCACCAAATTCTCATAAATTTGGCGTTGTCACACGTAACCTGTCCACAAAGTTGAATGCAAATGCGTCCATCACTTTTTGAAATAACATGTGATGTATCCTTTTTTGGCCTTATCTCTCAATGATGAAGAATCACTTTTCAAAAAATGTAAAAAATCTCTCCTATCCAGATCCAGATTTCACCAAAATCGAATCACTTCATCCTTTACAGACATTGAATCTGTCCACCAAGTTTAGTCCAAAGCCATCATAACTTTTTGAAATATCCTGCTCACAGACAGACAGACAAACAAACAAACAAACAAACAGGGGTGAAAACATAACCTCCATTCACTTTCGGTGGTGGAGGTAACAAGTGAAAACATTTAATGCAGCTTATTTCTTTCTTTCCTTCCTATTGCTCTATAACCTTCTTAAAAGTCGGATTAGCCAATATTTATGTATGTGGGAATGCTAGGATGAAGATTTGACACAAACATGATAGACTGGTGACCTTTTGATGTATAGTAGTTTGCTTGTGATTGGATTCCGGACATCGTGTATATTTTCCCTGATATGCAGCATTCATCTCTCTTCTGGAGTTCTCGAGTTGTCGCACTGAACAAAATCAGTGCGCAGCAGAGCAAGAGAAAGACCTGGTGGAGAGCTTTTTGGATGCAGTCATGGCCACACCAGTGATGGAGGTGAGGTTGTTCACTCTGTCCTTTTATTTGTCTTAAATTTTCCAACTTTCATTTTTACTCTCCCCGAAGGAGAGGGTCTTGCATTTGGGTCCATTTGTTTGATTGTTTGTCTATTTGTCCACACAGAACTTTCGTGTTTTTCTCCGCAACCGCTTGTTGGATTGAGACAAAATTTTCACCATAGGAGCGACAACACATGGAGATGGAATGTTTTAGTGATAATTATGACGTCATAGGCCACATGGTGTGGTAGTCATGTTGGAAAAACTTGGACCTCTGTATCTCTGAAACTGAACCAAGGAAAAAATTTAAACTTGGCACGGAACACAAACGCCACATAAAATACACCACACAAAACTACACAAACACCACACAAAAAAGTCCTGGTGAGGGTTTGCGATCTCTGATTTTGTTTTGTTTTACTTTCAAACTCCATGTCCATGTTTTTTTTTCTCTTTCATTGTTGGTGTATGTCAGTTTCCATTGGAATTGTTTACTTACACTCTATTGACAAATTGTGTTTGTCAATATTGGCCCCTCTTCTAGGCTGCCCGTGACTTTCTGGTGAGCCGCGGTCTCTCTCCATGTGAACCATGTGAGTTCAAGCAGCAACTTCGAGAAATCTGGTTCTCTCTTTGCAATCGGGACTCCAGGTGTCGGTATGATATCCTCCTTTAATGTCTCACATGATCTCTCTTTCATTCTTCAATCTTTCTTCCTTTTACAAATCAAACCCAACACGAACCCTAAATTCTCCTTCAGTATACTAAATTGTTGAAAGCAAAATGAAGATATCATGAGGTGTAATATATGTAATTGTAATTATATAATCCACAAAGGCATATGTGGAATTTCAAGTTGGTGGGGTGGAGAGTTCCGAGAGTTTGGGACCAATATTTGTGATACATGCTGCTTCCTTCCTTGACGTTCAGCTTTTAAAAGGATAGAGCATGGACAATCCTCATAGGTTGGCGCCCATTGGGAGGAGGAAATTCCTCGATAGAAAAAGCTCTGCTGTGTGCTGCGAGAAAAGCGGCACCATTGTTGTGTGATGTTGCTGGTACCCAGAGTGCCCTGAGAGGTGACAGCACGTCCCCCAAGCTCAGTGGCAGTGTTTGTCTCATCTAACAGTCGTGTGTGTGTGTGTGTGTGTGTGTGTGTGTGTGTGTGTGTGTGTGTGTGTGTGTGTGTGTGTGTGTGTGTGTGTGTGTTTGTGTGTGTGTGTGTGTGTATGGCAGCTCCATTATGTGCCAAAAAACACAGGTGCAAAGTCATCTCTGGATTTCCAGGGGCTTGGCTCCCAAAAAAGTGTAGGAACATTATAAATCAAACAATAACATGTAGATGTGTACAAACTTCAAAATGTGCACTCATGCGCATGCACGCACACACATACACTTCAAATTTAACAAACAGAGTGAGATACTTCGGTAATCAAGTCAGAAGCTGAATACGTCAGTTTGAGAGAAGCACACTAGAGGAATCTCAGAATCTCATCACTTGGCAAAACGGCTACATTGTGCACTACTCAAATTCTACAAACCGAAGGCACAAACAATTGTTTATTGTGGGAAACAATCAACTAACCAAACAACCCTGCCCTCATTGTCCTCTTCCCTAATCCCCCTCTATTCTCCCCAATCAATATGCAGATCATACACAACAGCCTGAACATTTTCCCTTGTGTGTCAGTTATATGTTGATATGTAAATTATCTCTTAACTGTAATGGCAAATAAACAAAGCAAATGTTCAATCAATAATTGAAAACAACTGGTACAATCCTTGTGTAGGTCCGAATCCACAGCATTTGAACACGTGTTCATCGGAAAGACCCGAACAGGTGAAGCCATCCCTTTCCACAATTGGCTGCAGTTTTACCTGCAGGAGAAACAACAGAACGTGGTCTATCAAAGTTACTCCGGCTGCAAAAAGAACTGTGAAAAGGTTCGTTCGCACCTGAGGCTTCCACACACTCACCTCCCCTTAATTTACTTTTCAAACACCTTGCTTGTTTGTTTTCCTTTTTCCTTCGTTGCTTTGCCCTGATGAAATATTTTCACAGCCGGATGAGGAGGACCAGTTGATCAACCTGCAGTTTTTATGGTGTGGTCACGTGACGGCCCTCGGTAGCACATTTGTCGGAACAAGTCCTGAGTTTGAGTTTGCACTTTACACGCTCTGCCTCTTGCTGAGTCATCCACGCACTTCTCACGCCTTCCACGTCTCCATTGACGCTTATCGCCTGCAGGTATTTAAAAAAATATATATATATATATATTTATATATCATCATGAACAGGTACATGTTTGAAAATGCAAGATTGTCCTCTGGGTTGTTATGTTTGGCGTTCCCCTCCAAGGGATACCTGGTTCAAATACTAACTCCTGCAAAGTTTTATCTATCATTTACTGATCAGCCAACTGCTGTGTATACACTTCGGCTTGTGTTTGTGTGTTTGACTGGTATGCACTCGTAAACTGCTGGACAGAATGAGTTGAAATTTGGTGGTTGTACTTGCGGTGTGCCCAGGAAGATATTTTGGTATTAAAAAAAAAAAAAGGATCATTTTTATTTTTATGCATAAAAAGTATTTTGTCGTCATGGGGGGTTCGGGATGAAAATTATTTCTGTAAATGTGTGCCACCCAGTGGTGGTGGTGGTGGTGGGAGAGAGTATTATAAATCAACTATGGAGAAGATGCAATTTTGCACCGGGCACTTACCATAGTGCAAGTGCTTTACTGGCCCCTGCCAGACGGAGTGGGTATTACGCTCTCGTAGGGAGTAGGTGTTTCTAGTGCTTTGTAATTCAGGGCACACTTCTTCCTTAACAACCACAATAATTACAACGTTCTTGTGGTGTTGGCTGGGGGAAGCTTGGCCCAAGTCTTTCACAAACCAGCTGGGCAGGCCTGACATTCGAATAAGGTTTGGGCAGGAATTTGGAATTCGTTGAGGGTGCCGGCAATAGCTCGTCTACTCTTCTCGAAGGACACCATGGGATCTTTAACATCCACCAATTAATGCCAGTAGACCGGACAACAGTTTAATATCCATCCAAGGGATGGCACAAACATTGATGAATCACCATGCCTGTGAAACACCAGGATGACTGTTTATAGCTGAGCCACGATTCAAACTCAGGCTCGACGGCTTAGAGGCAAGTGTGCATACCTCTAGGCCATCTTGCCACTCCATGTAAGGACATACTGACATCTTCTTTTTGATAATATTGTACATGATTTTTGACAGGCACACTAACAGTATTGTACATGTACTTGCTGCTTCACGAACCTTGCCATATCACTGTACAAATAGTGAGAATAAAGGCTTCTCAACATGTCATATACATTGGAATTAGAAGGGTTCTATCGGTCGGTGGTGTAACATTTCTCAAATATACAAACCTTTCATGTCAAGCAATGTCTGTTTATCTTGTTAAACCTCCTCTCCCTAGATAGTTGTACGCTGCCAGGGTTCTGCACTTTGTGCCATCTACCCAGTACTTCTTGAGGTTTGTGGTGGTGGATCTGGCGTGAAGGTGGGGACCTCAACAGTACGAATGCAACAGTTGCAAGTGACAACACAAGCTGATACGGCTGAAACTCCAGCACCACTTGTGGTCGAGCGCAAGAAACGTGGGGGCTCTGGGAGACGAACAACAGATGAGCAGAGCCACCGGGTGCAGGCATGTAGAATTACAGCCTATGCAACGCAAGGAACTCGAGTTGGACAGGGTTTTGCCAAAGCGTGTGCAGACAGTGTGACTGCAGTAAAAAGCACTGAAGTTTCTGCCTCTGCAGAAGAGAGTGTGGGCTGTCCTCCACCCCAGAATGCTGAAGCCCCTGACAGCTTGCCCACTACTCCCATTGTAAGTGATGTTCTCGAGACAAGCAGTGGTACAAAAGGTTTTTGTGGAAGTCCCTGCTCAAGTCCAAAGCCACGAGTACAGACCCCTCCACCTTGTGATCTTCCCAGCACAAAACCCACCCCATGCAGCCTATCTCCTGTATCCATACCTGGTCCCCACAGCTCTAGCCCCAAGCCTGCACATCAGAGTCCATTCAAAAGTGCACAGCAAGATCTTCCTTCTCCGATGAATGCACAACCACCCTGTGGCAGTCCAAAGCTTCGGAAAGCAAGTCCGTGCCACAGCCCTAAAACCTCTCAGGCAGGTTCACCTAAACTTGAACCTTGCACCTTTGACTACCCTTGCAAAGGTGATACAGTGTCACCTCAAACACAGTCACATGTTGCACAGCAGCATGGAAAGCAAGCTCATCATGGGATTGGACATGGAGCAATGGATACATTTCTTGCGGGTCTGGGCACGAACCAAAGGTCTAACACAGCTGTAGCAGGCCATGGGTATCCAGGGTGGCGCAGCAGAACGACAAGGGGTACAGGGAAGCGGCGTGATGTGCTGAATGCTTCTCGCCTTTGTCACAGCATCTTGAAGTTCCAGCCGAGCTACCATGAGGCTGTGAGGGCTGTGTGCACCAATCGTGATTCGAACAGCGCTGCACCACCTGGAGAGGCATTGGCAGGTACTTCAGCACATGCTCCACTGCCCCGTAAGGTTTCTGAAAGTTTTGCTGTGGGTTCTAAGTTTGTTGCGGGCAGTCGGCGTCAAAGTTGTGGAAGGTCTACTGATGCTGCTACTGAATTTAATCGTGCCGTCAGCTCTGCGCAGGCCACCCTTGCAGCACCCACACACCCAGGTGCACAAGCGGATGCAGCCTTTGGGAAACGAGAAAGAGTTCTGACAAGCCATCCATGCTATGGTGGTGCCCAGTATTTGATCACCACCACAAATCGACGAGCTTCCATAGGTGACATGTATGCACGCTCAGGTGCCATTTTAGGAAGACTTGGTCGTGAGAATTTCACTCAAGGGCATTTGCAGCGTGAATGGTGTGGAACAAGGAACATGCACATGCCAGCAGCAGCGATGACATTACAGAGATCACGCTCACATCACAGCACGGGGCCTATCGCAACAACCTTCCCCCACTCATGGTGTGGCCCAGGATGCTGCCATTGTCGCACTGAATCACTGGCGTTCCGCTCACATCCTGGTGCTCGCTGCGCACAGCCCTGGCTCCGACAAGAACCAATTCATAAGCATCTGCACACTTGTTATCATTGATTCATTTACATTACATTATCTTGGCTTTTCGTTAACATAATCCAAAATGCCTAGTAATAGAAAATCTCACCTTCTTCTCTCTAGTTTTATTTCACTTTTTTGTCATTTCATTTTGCTTTGAGTGAATCTTTATTGGAAGCATCTACATAATGTAAAAGTGTTTGGAGGAGATGGGCAAGGGTAGGGATCAGAAAAGGAAGTGTGGAAGTCAGCATTTTAAGTTTGTGTGTCCTTATCCACCTTCAAAACGAGCTAAATAAATAATAAAGCGAATTTTCATGAAAGCTTAATGAATCTACTGTCCATATTTAGGCTATAGGCCAAAATTGAGTGACATACGGTCTGGGATGCTTTGACAGTGTTTGCCAAAGTTGTGCACATGACTCTTCGGCTGATAAACAAAATGCATGGTCATTCAAAAACATTGGGCCTTGCTAATGATGTTTCTCTTATGTGTAATGCCTTTTTGTAAATAAATAAACAATAATAAATAAAAAAACAACACTAGGATAAATCTAAATCCAAACTTCATCCCAAAGACAAGAGGTATATGGATATGGTGATACAAATCTTGTTAAAACAATATGCATGCACCTGGACCTTCAAACCAAAGTACATGGTGGTGAAGCTTATCTTAACAATACACATGCACTTAGACACACACCAAGACCAAAATGCACAGTCATAAAAAACAAAAAACATGCATCTTGGCTCTGTGGTCAAAATTATCGGTCTTATGATACTTGCTTGTTGCCTCTGTGGCTTGAAGGTCAAAATGCTTCGTCTTAACAATACATACTTGTTTCTTCTGTTGAGAAATACTTTTTTCACAAAAAAATTAAAAATACAATCCAAAATTATGACAAAGCTAAACATGCACTTTGACCCTAATGTCAAAAATGAATTGTCATGCAACAAACACATGCATCTTCTTCCAAATACCAAAATGCATGTCAGCAAGACAGATCGACTCAAAATGCTGTCTTGGAGCTAGACTTCTACAATGTGTGATGTCACGTAACTGGAAGAGAACATCGAGTAAATAACTTGTCAATTTCGGCACGTCATTAGTTTGTCAGACTGGATTGACCAAAAAGAGAGGTGTACGGGGAGATGATGGAGGTAGGGGAGAGGTAAGGGGTTCAGAGGGAGATTAAGAGGGAGGAGGAGGATGGATTAAGAGGGAGGAGGGGGTGGAGTCAAACTTTCCAGGTTTAAACACATAATATGACATGGCCTTCCAGAGGTAGTCTCAACAAATGCCGTGGAGTAACCCAATGGCATTATTTGTTGACCAGTTAATTGTCTAAGTCGCTCCATATCTAACCTAAATAAAATGCTTTTACAATGTTTTCTCAGTTTTTACAGTTGCAAGAGTTTGGAAAACGATCGGTATGTTTATTGAATCCATCTACATTTCATGCACATAAAAGGGGAAATTTTAAACCCTGCCCCTCCCCTCTTCCACATTTTCATCCCTTCCATGTTTCACTCCTGTCTCTTTCCATTTCTCCATCCACATTTGTCCTTTCTCTATTAGTATTGGGGGGGGCAGCTTCCCTAACCCCCCCCAATCCTCTCCATACTATTTATATATGAAATCGAGGCTCAAGGAAGAGCAAGGTGACTGAGGGTAAAAAGGCAACAAACTGACAGTGGGCTAACAGATGGATATAATAAGCAAGGGAATGAACGATAAGGAAAGGAGAAGAGAGGTGAGGGGAGGAAACTTGCAGGAAAGATGGTTGGGGTTGGGTTAGTTGTGGGTAAATTCCACAATAAACCTTCCCCCTCTTCTTCCTATATATATTTTTTTTACACCAATTTACTCCCATTCCACACGGAAGGTGTAATATGTACATGGTTCCTTCACAATCTATGCAAACAAAACTTGTTGGACGTCATGGTTTTGACGTCAATGATGTTTACCTTGATCATGGTGGTGATGCTGATGATGAAAACAATGAGATGCAACTTGACAATAATGATGCTCTTTATGTTGATGACGATGATTGTGATTATGATGATGACGATAAGTATAGGTTTTATTTACTGCTGTTCCAAATCGGTGTTTTGATGTGGTATTTTGTGGCGTTGCATCTTCACATTGATACCTGTACTGTGTACCCATGCTGCAATCAGATTCCCCCAGTTTGAATACCGATGCTGTGTCTTCAGCACCGAGGTACAGTGAACTGAATGTGGTGAGCATAGCTTCATAATAATACTAACAATAATAATAATAATAATAATAATAATAAAGTTAATGAACACTTTAATCATGCTCATATTATTTGAACGAACCTTGCAATATTACATTCATCAAGTGGTTCCCAAGCTGTTTTTCAATGAAGTCGTGACATCACAATTACAGTCGGGTGTTTTCATGATCGAAGCAGTAACCATTGTCATCTTAAAACACCAATTAAGATTTAACACTTTTATAAGTTGCCATTTTATGTCCTGGGTGGATCTTTTGGAAATATGGTGCAAAATAACACATACATAAAAAGAAAAAACAAATATATATATATATGTATGTATGTATATACCTTTTCTATTTTCTATATATACACCTCCTGAGCCTGGTGTTGGCTTAGTGGTTAGGGTGGCGGCTTGGGATCCCAGGGTCCTGAGTTCAAGTCCCGTTGGCTGCTGAATTAACACCAGGGGGTTGACTCAGCCTGTCATCCTTCCGAGGTCGGCGAAATGAGTACCAGTGTACTGGTCCCAGTGTATGCCCCGGTTAGAATAGGTGTACCATATTCCTGTGTGTCGTAAGAGGCGACCAGGGTTGGCGTCAGGAAGGGCATCCGGCCATAAAACATTGCCTCAAGAAAAAGCCAACGGTCATTTTTATATATATATATATATACACCTCCTGTTGGTCACGTGATCCTCAACCCCCCCCCCCTCCCTTCTTCTTCCTGTAACTTTCGTGGAACTACCAGCTTCCTTCTGCATTTGTCAATCCAAATTCACCAAACACCGACAATTTTTCTTCAGCGTTTCCTTTTCCTAATGTCACATAATCTTTATCAAAAAAGTAAAAATAAGCGTCTCTTAAAATGTTCCAACTTCCTCTTTCACACGCGTGGTTCTCGGTATTGTATCATAATTCACCACTCTTTTTCTTCTTCAAAAGATTGCTTTCAATTTGACCTTTCCTTCATCTCTCATCGAAAACGTCCAACTGTTACAATGTTTCTTTTCTCCATTCTCTTAAGTCTCCTTTATCCCTTGCGTAATGTTGTGAATTGCATCTCTGACTTAAAAATTTTCAAATCCCAGTTTGTAATGCATGTTCGTATTCCATCAATCGTCCTTTTTTTCCAACTTCAGTGCCAATTCACCCCATCCATTTAAATCTACCTCCTTCTAACCCCTCACCTGTTATCCCCTGTCTTTACCCCTCCCATCTTACTCTTGCCCCTCATCCTACCTCCGATCTTGGAACCTCTTAACTGTCTTCTGCTACAGTTTCAGCTCCTCCTCTGTTGTCCCAAAGCGTGTGGTGTCGTAACATCTGTGGGCTCCATTCTAACTTAACAGATGTCTCGCTCTCTCTCTCTTTCTCTCTTTCTCTCTTCTCTCTTCTCTCTTCTCTCTTCTCTCTTCTCTCTTCTCTCTCTCTCATCAGGACACTCATCACCACAAACATGCTCCTTCCTTCCCAACACCTCAAATCTTGTACCTCCTCCTGGCGGCTCCCTTCTTCACCATACCTCCACCAAGTCTCATCCTTCCCCTCTCCCTACCTCTCCCACCTTGGCCATGCCTGCTCTCATCGTCTACGATCCCTCTCAAAGCAACTTTCACACTCTTTCCCCCCTCCAACCTTGCCTCTCACCTTTCTCAAAAACTCCCCCCTCACCTTTCTCCCTCCAATCTTCCCTCTCACTCCCCCTCCCAAAGTTGGCCCCCTCACATCCACAAAGCTGCTTTCTTCCCCACCCTCTCTTCCATCTCATCACTCCACTGACTCCAATTTTCAACTACCCCCTGCCCCCTCTCTTATTACTTCCCACTCTACCTCAACCCATCATCACCAAGCCTCTTCTCCTCTTCATCCTGCCCTCTCCCCTAGTTCTTCTGCAATCCCACATACTCTTTCAACAACTCTCCTTACCCACCACTCCCCCGGACTCCCTCATCCTATCCTCCCCCTCCCCTCTCCTGCACCCAAAACATCCTCCCCTCTCTATTCCTTAACAGTGTGGACCTCAAACATCTGGGGCCTTCGCTCAAATCTGACGGATCCTTCCACTCAGGTTGCCACTGACAAACCAGACATAATCTGCTTAACAGAAACTTTCCTCCTTCAAGACGTCTCTGACTCCCTGGTATCTTTCCCTGGTTACTCCCTTCTCCGGTATGACAGACCTGAGCCTTGTCCTGGCAGCAGAGTTACTCTCTTCATCAAAGACTCTATTCCTCACTCAACATGCACTGCCCTCTCTCCCCCACACCCCCAGGAATACCTCTGGCAACAGCCTCCCCTCCCCTCCTACCTCATGGACACATGTGTGTTGTACCGTCCACCAAACGGTAATGACTCCATTTACATCTCGCTCCCTGAGAACATGCACCAATGTCTATCCTTTCATCCCAACTCTCTCTTCCTCATATATGGTGACTTCAATCGTCATCAAGCCAGTTGGCTGGGTGTGAGTTTCTCTCTCTCACACCTGCCATGGCACTTCAGCAATCTCTTCTGGATCTGATTTTGACCAATTTCCCATGAAAATATCTGCTGTTCTTCCTCCGCTCCAGTCAGTTCATCTGACCACATATTGTCAAAGTAGACATCTCTCTGGCTTTTATTAGAGAACCACCTCAGCACCCTCAAGTCTAGCATTTCACTCAGGCCGACTGGCAGGGACTTCAAGCAGCCATCAAACTTCTTGACTATTCTCCCATCTCAACTTCCTCTGACTTCAACTTGTCCTGGGAATTCTTTCAAAGAAATTTGTTCTCTCTCTAGCACAGATTTATCCCATCTCGTCTTCAGTTGTCCTACCCTTCCTCCCCTCCATAGTACACTGAAGCTTGTGGTGAGGCAGTTGTCCTGAAACACCTCACCTTCACCTCATGGAAGGTTAATCCAACTGAAGGCAATCTCAGTTCCTTCCATGAAGTTCAGAACAAGTGTGTGTCTACCCTCAGGAGAGCCAGAAAACAATATATTTCTCATCTCAAGTCTGAACTCTCAAACCTGTGTCCCCCCTCCAAATCCTGGTGGCGTCTAGTTAAGTCTGTTTCTGGTGTATATTCCCCCTCTATCCCCTCCCATACCTCAAATGGCTGCACAGCTGACTGCGCGTGAAAATGCTGAATGCCTAAACTCCGTGTTTGCTTCTAAATCTTGTGTCCCAAACTCATCGCTTTCTGTACCCACCTTAGCCATTCACAACGAGCTGTTCCTGGACTCTGTGTCCTTTTCTCCTGACAACATGGAGAACTTGCTGTTAAACCTTGACTCAGATTCCTAGATTCCTAAACCTTGATTCAGCCCACGTGTTCAAAAAGCCTGCTCTGCTATTCTTGCTCACCCTCTCTCTGTTATTTTCTTTCTCTCATTTGCTCAAGGTCATTTTCCATCTGCTTGGAAATTATCAAACATCAACGCTCTACATTAAGAAGGTGGGAAAACAGATCCCTGCAACGACAGACCAATCAGCCTTCTCCCAATCATCAGCAAGGTTATGGAGTCCATCATCGCTTCAGACATTAAATCCTTCCTCTTCTCCAATGGCTCGATTTCCGATCATCAATTTGGTTTCAGATCAGGTCACTCGACCCTGGATATGCTGCTTCTGCTCTCCCAACAATGGATGGACATTCTCAAAGCCAGACACGAAATCAGTGCCCTCTCCCAAGGCATATCACGTTCTTTGGACACGGTCTGGCACACTGCCCTGCTCACCAAACTCTCTTCCTATGGTAGACAAGGACGTCTGCACTCACGGCTCACAGACGTCCTCTCCTGTCACAGCCAATGTATTCCCCTTAATGGAGTTCTCTCATCCCCAATTCCTGTACTGGCTGGAGTTCCTCAAGGCAGTGTTCTGAGCCTTGTTCTTTTTCTGGTTTTCTTCAATGATCTCTGACTCCCTGGAAAATCGTCTTTATCTCTTTGCTGATGACTCCATCCTCTTCTGTACTATCTGTCATCCCTCAGATCGGTAAGCAGCAGCCTCTTCACTCTGCAGATCTGGGTAAAATCACATGCTGGTCCAACATGTGCAACATGACTTTCAATCCTGACAAATCTCACACTCTCACTATGTCTCTCCGAAAAGACCATCTGGAAAACCCCCAATCTACTTTCTCAACAATCATCTTGAAGAAGTCCTTTCATTCAAACTTCGGGGTCCCACTTTGTACTATGATCTTTCCTGGGAAAGCCACATTTCCAAGCTGGCCTCAAAAGCCAGCCGCCGATTGGGCATCCTCTGTCGTGTGAAGTCCATCTTTGACACACCTGAGCTCCTGAACACAAACAAAGCTTTCATCTGCAGTCTGATGGAGTACTGCTCTCCCTTTTGGGCTGGTGCTCCCACCTCTCATCTTACCCTGCTTCACGCTGTGGAAACCAAGGCATTTAGGATCATTGGTATCTTCCGTAATGAGGCTGAGTCTTTGGGTTTCTCACTCTCACTACAGGCAGGTCGGTAGTCTTTCCGTCTTCTAGTGTCTCCGCTCTGGCTTGCCCCCCTCCCCTCTGGCTCTGTCTGAGATATGTCCCTCCTCCCCTCCAATATTTTCGTGCTCAATGTTCGCCAGCAACCCCGTTCTGGAAAAACTCCCAAAATCAAGAATCACTGGATCAAACTCCCACACTCTCTTCAATCCCACTCTTCCCTCTAAGTCTTCAAAACAGCTGTTCACCACAATCCCTTATCTTCCCCGATCCAAAACCACGATCTTTTCTACCCCTACTAATCCACCCCAAACCCACCTTCTTAAAATTCCCTGCTTTCCTTCCTTAAAGTCCCTGTCGTCTAAGGACCTGAAAGTCCCTGCAGTGTCCCTTTTGTTTACTCCGTGTACCCCGCCCCATCCCTCTCCCTTCCACTGACCTCTTCATTTCTCTGTTCCCCACTCTTTTTTCTTTTCCTCTCCCACCCCTCTTGTCTCCCGTTCCCCTTGTTGCTCATTCTGTTCGCTCTCATGCGAGCCTCGACGGTGTCTACAAAAATAAATAAATAAATAAATAAAAGCCGTGAATGAGCGTGTCCGATTTTGGATATTCCGTCACAAAATTTCGATATTCAATTTTAAAAAAAAGTTCAGCTTCAGACAGTTCACCATGATCTCATATTTTGGAGTGGACATTCCTCCTTGAATAAGTGTACTCCATGTCAGGATTGAGACCTTCTGGAACCCTTCAACTCGATCCCGTGTTATGAAGTGTACGTTACATAATCTCACATGTGTGGTCATTTGAAAAGGGTAGAAATCACGATTTAGCTGAACAGGTTACCGTGGTTCATTATCACGATAACAAGGAAATCCAACACAGGTGGAGGCCATTCAGCCCATCGTGCCTGTGCGAGCACGACACCAACAACCCATCTGCACAAGATCCAAGGAAGAAAATGCAAAAAATGTTTTTAATTAATGAAATAATTTTTTTTGTTTGTTTCTTTTTTGGGTTTTTTTTAAATATTTCTTTTGTGTCGTTTTTGTAGTTTGTTTTATTTTTGTATTTTTTGTATTTTTTAATTTTTTTTTCCTTTTCTTCTCCTCAGGGGAAGGGCATGAGCTTGGTTAAAAACACACATCAACCACACAACCCCCCTTGACAAGACCCTCACCAACAGCACTCCGTACACATGCACAAACTACCTGAAAGTCTTATCAACATCCCCATACCCCTCGATCTCCATGACTACCAGGTACCTATCTAATTCTAATTTAAACTTATCTCCTTTTTCTGTTGCCACTACTTTTCCAGGGAGGCCATTCCATGCATTAACTCATATTGGCTCTTAACCTGGGGGGGGGGGGGCGCGAGTAATTTCCAGAAGGGGCGTGAGCCCGGAGAAAAAAGAAGGAATTTCTCTAATTATTTTTGGATTTCTTTTAACAAGTGTTTACATAATATCGTGATGAACATAAAAAATAAAAAGTATCGCTTTAATAATTATCGTTTAGTATTCGCTACCAGGCCGACCATTTTCTGTATTAAAATTAATTTTTTTAATTTAACATTTATTTAAATTGAATATTAAAATTTACATTTTATTTTAATTTTAATATAAAAAATTTTTTTTGACAGATTTGCAGTACCCATTTCAAACTTTATCATTCACAATGAGTGCAAAAAACGGAAGTATCTTGACGACTATATTCGATTTAGATTCGTGTCCCTCCAAAATAGTGACACAGAGCTACCCCAGTGCGTAATATTGTTACGAATCTGGCAGCCATTTGCGCACAACAGCCAGAGTCCCCGCAGTTCAGTTATTTCGATAAGTACGTGTTTATAGTTAGGGTCCCGTCCCTATGTTTAATGGGTGATTAAGTGTATGTGCGCTGCGAGATATTTTTTAGTTAGTTTTCTACATCACTTCACTTCACACCACGGCGCCATAACCCACGTGTTCAAGGCTACGGACGTGGGCGGAGCCCCCTCGCCTCAGAGCCGACTCCGCCCCAGCCAGAGGGACGTCTGCCTCGTCCAATCGGGGGTGAGATCACCTCAGAACCAGCCCCGCTCCAGCCAGATGGGAAGTTCGCCTTGTCCAACGAGGGGAGGACACCGATCGCCCAACGCCCCCCGACCAATCCGGAGGCGGGTTACCTCAGAGTGGATCCCTCCACCCACGTGGGGGGGGGGAAGGATAAGAAAGGTGGTCGTATCAGGGGTCGGGGCGTTTTGCTCTTTGCTTTTTGCTCTTGGCTCTTTGGTCGTCGTCTGCACTCTTTGCTCTTTGGTCTGCAGTCGTCGTCGTCTGGGCTCTTTGCTCTTTGCTCTTGTCTCTTTGGTCATCGTCTGCGGTCTTTTGGTGGTCTGCAGTCTTCTTCGTGGTGGTGGTGGTCGTGGCAGAGGTGTTCCGTGGTGCTCGTATCGTCGTTTGTGGCAGCCAGGATCGGGGGTTCGTTGGATTCCGGGTAGTGGGTTCGAGTCCCACTGTGGTAGGTTGGAGTCGGTGAAACCGCACGAGGCGGCCAGGTACCCGGCCAGATTCTGACCCCCAGCTGAACTATCCTCCTCGGCTGAAGGGCCGAATAAAGAACCACGAGGTTCATTTATTTTTGGGTGTGTGTGTCTGTCTGTGGCCAGTCTTGTAAGTAGAACTGTTTAAGTGATTGCCTTTGTACATTTGCTTACATCTTATTCATGGTTAAGGCTGCTCTGTGTCTCCCTTCCCGATTATTGTAAATAAATCCCCTGTTAAATGTTCCAGTTCGTTGTCCGTGTTTTTTTTTTTCATTGGCCTAGCATGGTTCGGGTTTGAGTTATAGTGAGGCCGTTTGTGTCGTAAGTTGTCATTTGGGCCGGCAGGCTTTGGTAATCCCTGCTTGGTTATGCCAGATCTGAGTCAGTAACAGCGACTCGGTTTGGACAAAGTCGGCCGAGGGTGTGGCTTCCCCGATAGTTAGACGGCGTGGGTACTGAGGTAAATTGGAAATAAACAATTAACTCTACCCCACGCCGTCGAAATATTGGCATCCACGGTCCACGAAGGGACCCGTGACCTTCGGAGTTATCCGAAGGTTACGACCTTCAATTCCGGTGTTCGGTGGGAGACGGCCCGACTGCTCCATCCAGCGGTCATCCTCACCACCGAACCCGGCACCAAAACAATATGCTAAAGACTCTGAGCAATGATGACATGCGGCCCACATGCTTGGAATGCCACTTGAAGACAATACATCCTGCTCGAGCTGCCAAACTCAAAGCATTCTTTGAAACAAAAAAGCAGTCCTTGAAGCAAGCTAAGATGGACAGCAGTGGAGCATTTTGGCAACAGACTTCAAAGGTTGTTGAGGCTTCCGATGAGATCGCCATGTTGATTGCAAAGAGCAAAAAGAGCCATAACATCGGAGAGACTCTCATCAAACCAAGTGTATTGCATGCAGCAGAGCTCGTTCTGGGGAAGGATAGTGTGAGCAAGCTTTGCAAATCTCTCCATCAAACAATACCATCAAAGGAAGGATCAATGAAATGTCTCAAGACATCAAAAATCAAATTCTCGACCAAGTAAGAGCTTCTCCTGTATTTGCCATCCAGTTGGACGAAACGACTGATGTTGCTCAGTGTTCTCAGGTACTGATGTATGCTCATTTCATGTCAGGCAATAGTGTAAAAGAGGAAATGCTCTTCTGCCATCCCATGGAAAGTTATACAACAGCAACAGATATTTTTCAAGTATTATCAAACTTCTTCCAAGAAAATCAACTTTCATGGGACTCGCTGGTAGGGGTGTGCACTGATGGAGCTCCGGCCATGCTTGGTTTGCAATCTGGTTTCATAACAAGAGTGAAAGAAAAAAGTCCGTCTGCTATAGATATGCACTGCATCCTTCATCGTGAAGCCTGAGCATCCAAAACTCCACCTGCTAAAATGAGGGATGTCATGAACCTGGCTACCAAGGTAGTCAACTTCATCAAAGCTGGAGCCTTAAACAGTCGTCTCTTCAAACAGCTGTGTGTGGATATGGATTCTGAACATCAAGCCTTGCTTTTCCACACAAACGTACGATGGCTTTCAAAGGGAAACATGCTTGGACGGCTTTATGAACTATGACAAGAAGTGGCAACATTTCTAGATTTGCAGCAGAAAGCAGATCTCCATGACAAGTTCCAGTCTGAAGGATTTTTTTACTATCTCGAGCTTACCTGGTGGACATCTTTGAAGCGCTGAATGCCATCAACCTCAAACTCCAAGGGAAAAACATCAACATAATCATTAAGGTGGTCCAAAAAAGTCGAAAAAATAGAATGTTGCTCCACAAGTTTAAAATTATTCTAATATGATCCAATAACGCGCATAAACTGTTTTAGTTTGGTCGGAGGTGATTTAGAGGTCGCTCCATATGACGACTTTTAGTCTCATGACTTGAATAAATTAGGGTATGGTCAGGTACGATTGCGGGTACTTCTGGATGTCCAAGGTGGAAATGGAGTGCATTTTCGAACTCTATGGGGTCGATTTACTGTAAGAAATGACTGCACCGACATTGAATTCACTACCATTTCGAAAATATGACCTAAAACAAGATTTATCATTACTGGAGTTGAGTAACTAATCCTACTCATTTCGATATTTTCGAATCTATAATTAATTTGTCATCTGTCTAAACATTTCCTGGAGTAAATCGACCCCACTGAGTTCGAAAATGCACTCCATTTTCACCTAGGAAGTTCAGAAGTGTACGGATTTGCATCTCACCATACCCTAATTTAATATAATAATAACTAAATAAATAACTAACATATTTTTCGTGAATCATTGAATCTAAAACACTGGATGTTTGGCCGGCTAGAAATAAGTTCAGGCGTGAGTGGAGACAGCAATAGAGGCAGAGATGATAGTGGTATTTGGTAAATGAGATGAAATATTCTAATAGTTTGTAATTCCATTGATTGAAAAATTAGGGTATGGTCAGATACGATTACATGTACTTCTGTACTTTCTAGATGAAAAAGGACTGCATTTTCGAACTCAGTGGGGTCAATTTACTCTAAGAAATGTTTAGACGGACAACAAATTAATTATAGATTCGAAAATATCGAAATGAGTTGGATTAGTTACTCAACCCCAGTAATGATAAATCTTGCTTTAGGTCATATTTTCGAAATGGTAGTGAATTCAATGTCGGTGCAGTCATTTCTTAGAGTAAATCGACCGCATAGAGTTCGAAAATGCACTCCATTTCCACCTCGGACATCCAGAAGTACCCGTAATCGTACCTGACCATACCCTAATTTAACCAACTCATGAAACTAAAAGTTGTCATATGGGGCGACCTCTAAATCACCTCCGATCAACTTAAATTTTTTTATGCGCGTTAGTGAATCATAGTGGAATAATTTGAGGCTTGTGGAGACAACATCTGAATTTTATTTTATTTTATTTTGCTGTTTTTGGACCACCCTAATATATAGATATGTATATATTGTTGCGGGCCAGGGGTCGGGTGAGAAGACCACCATGGGGAGAAGCTATCTCAGGTTCCCACCAGACTCCCTGGAATCGCAGGCCGTTGCACACGGATAATTCTGTGACGCGGTGGATCGCTAACGACCGTGAACGCCAATAACTCAACCACGTGACTTAGGGACCTCCGTCTAGTTTATCCGGTTACCTAAAAAAAAAATCGCGTGATCTAATTACCGGGGGACGTGCCCTCGGTACGCCTTGTCCTAACCTGATCAGATGCAGCCAAGCGATACTCATTAGACTCCCTCGCTCACGAGGGAGTACCAGCTAAAAGGAACGGATCGTTGGGAATAAAGTCCCGGCTAGGTTAGGATACGGACCATGCTGGATTAATGAGGGAAAAGACAAAAACGAGCTGGGAGCATTTCCACAAAGGATTTATCAACAGGCAGGCGAGGAAAGATATGTGGCACAGTGAATAGTTTTATTGTTATGTGTGAGCAAAGATCGGAAGATAATGTGAAAGGTGTGACAATAATACAAGCAACTTATAAAGGCAAACACAGAACAGAGTTATCCCAATATAATTATTGTAAACTCTTAACTTAAGCGAGGACAGGTGCCATGACACACACATGCACGCACACACACACACACACACACACACACACACACACACACACACACACACACACACACACACACACACACACACACACACACACACACCCTGATGAAGAGGAGTTAATGAGAAGAAAGAGGAGCCCGGAGAAGTGGGCGGATTGGAAGACAGGATAAGGTGGGTGGGTGGATGAGTGGAGTCAGTGGCAAGGCGGTGAAGAATCCAGAGTTTGCAGGCAAGTTGGTGATGAAGGCGGGGCCGGCAGACGAGGAACGCTGAGCAGGGAAGACGATGACAGCCCCGCGACCCGTCCTTTTATAGATCCTGTGGTGCTCGGCAGGGGTGACAACCCGAAGC
>NC_140963.1:110364973-110369973 GCF_056783735.1 Eptatretus burgeri
CACAGTGCAGAGCTAATACCGACTACCGAGCACACGGCAACACTTATACAATTCTACTTCACAGACGGCGCCGACAACACATACCCAAAACCAAGGAAAAGAAATACCTCAAGAATGAGGCAGGCCTGAGGCCGAGACCGGGTCGGGCCTACCCGTCTGGTGATGAGACGCGGAGCGGCGATGGCGCCCCAACCCGCGGGCCTCGTGGACGGTGCCTGGCAGGGGGTGGGAAAAGGGGCCCCCTTGGTCGCACTATCTCAGCGCGGGGGGAAACAGGAGGGGGTTGCTGATGCTCGGGGTATAGAGGATCTTTATTATCCCTGGTGTGCGTCTCCACCTCGGCCAGGTCGCGCTGCCGGCCTCCCTCGGGCGTGCAGCTCCTGG
Source organism: Eptatretus burgeri (assembly GCF_056783735.1). NCBI lineage: Eukaryota > Metazoa > Chordata > Myxini > Myxiniformes > Myxinidae > Eptatretus > Eptatretus burgeri. Next base: position 110,365,358 of record NC_140963.1, read on the forward strand.
CACCGACGCGAGCACCCCCTCGTCTGACTCTCTTCAGCTTCTCCAGCCACTGCAGGCTTCGGGCTCCAGACTTCCACACTCGTCCCCTCCGTTCCGACTCCTTCTCGTTCTCGTTCTCGTTCTCCTTCTCCTTTTCGTTCCGACTCCTTCTCGTTCTCGTTCTCCTTCGCGACTCTCTTTTGACTGACGAACACCGTCCTTTTATCCCCCCGTAACTTCGCCTTTGACCCCCTCCCTTTGACCTTTGACCTCGCTCCCCATTGGCCCGAGAAAAAGTGGGCGTGAAGGCTTTTTGATCCACAAATTTGCATATATCGATCGCCCTGGGGGCGGGGCCAATTCGCCCCTCGCTCACCGATTGGACGGCAAAAAGTGGGCGTGTGTCGTTTTTGATCCGTTTTTGAAGCACAAAATCCGTGATTTTGTACACGCTGTTCGACGCGCGTTCTGCATGAGTCCAACACCGGTACCCACAGCGGGGCAAGAACGGTGGCGATGCTACGGTTGCGAGGTGTGACGTGAAGGTCGTGGCGGTTGTGGTGAAGCGGTGGTTGTGGTCGGTGGTTGATGTTGTGGTTGTGATCATGGCGGTTGGTCCAAAATAAAGATAGTAAAAGAAAAACGGCTATCCTGAAGAGTCGCAGCTCGCATAAATGACATGTATTCCCACTAGACAACGGGTTTGGGCCTAACTACACATGCACTTACCGAGATACCTCACCGAAGGGACCTGAATGGTGGTTTGCGAATCTGGTAACCACAACACTACCCCCTTCCCTTTTTACAGACTCGTCCCGAGTCGTCAAATTTTCGTGTGCCATCATGTGTAGTTTTCCCCTAGTACACTTTACCTACGGATCCCTGAGTGCGACATTCATGGTATTCGTGTCCCCAAAATAAATAACCTGAGGGCTGCGTAACTATCTAAACAAACTCACTCATACGGACGACTTAAATAAAATTGCCGGCGCTAAGACATACATGCCGGGGGCGCACTCATATTTACAGTACATCTTACCTTAACTTACAAATTTTACACTAAACCATGGCCCAGGATCATTGACTCTGCAAAAAGAAAGCAGTTAGCAGGGAGCCAGGCTGCCCGCATGCAGTCTCTGGCTCAAACAATGCAGGTGACAGGGAACGTGGCTGGCTGCTCACACGCAGTCCAAGGCCTTCCCTTTTGAACTGAACGCAGTGAACCACAACGGTGCATGGGCCGCACAACGCAGTCTCCGTGCCAGCTCAAGTGGCACACGCAATGAGCACAACGAATGGATGCATGAACACAAACACGGTGCACGGGCTGCCACTGCAGGCCCGTGTTGTAGCTGCCAACAGGGCAGTTCTTGCAGCTTGCAAACTGTTGCCTTGATCCTGGCGCACATGGAAATGAACAGGGGGGGGGCAAAGCAAAAATTGAACGGGGCTGGTGAACGTGGGCAGTGGGCATGGCATGGCAAAGGTGAGCAGGCAAACACAGCCCGCAGAAGAAGGCCGCTGCAGGCAAACATAGCGGGCAGATGAACTGGCCGGCACAGGCCTTGAAGTACCACAGCTGCAGACGAAGTGGCCGGCACAGGCCTTGCAGCCACACAACAGCTGCCGATCAAGTGGGCCGGCACAGGCCTTGAAGTAACACAGCCAGCTGATGAAGCTGGCCAGCCTTTGCCGTTCAGTGGAGGTTGGTGGAGGGAGTGCGGTGGTGCTGGCCACTTGGAAGGCGGGCTCGGACCTACCTTCCTGTCTCCCTCCCACCTATCGCCTTTGCCTGTCACTGTACATACCCACTCCCTTAATTTGTCAAACCCCAATTTAGCCCCAACTTATTTTTTTATTGTTTTTATTTTTACTTCCCCACTATAAATCGTCCCCTAACTCCCTTTATCGTCCTTGTTCGGCTAACCTATTCTGTCACCTAGCCTACTCCCAACCCCTACGTTCCCTTCCCGGAGGGGAATAAGGGAGAGCTAACGTCCTGTGCCGAGGCCCAACGAAGCCTCAGAATGGCCTCCCCAGAGTTCGGCGATCTTACCCAAAGTGGGTCCAGCGGCCCACAACGACAGCGAGGGGATGGATGGTGCGGAGGGGTACATCTCCTAATCTACCCTAACCATTTAACAGTTAAACTACCCCGGGGCTTTCAACAAGCGCCTCTCGCTTAAACTATTGGTTCTATAAACCCAGATTCCCGTCGCCTGTGTTGGTGTCCTCACAATTTCGGGCCTCGCCCCCCCAATTTTCTCTCCGTGCCCTCACACGGTCTCCTGGCTGGGACACGTGGCTCCCTTTGGCAGGCACGACCCTCTGCCGAATCTCCCGCTATGGCACCCCCGGGCACGACACTGCCTCCGAGCCTACCAGCTCCCTAACACCGGGGAGTGCCCCCCATGGCACCTCCCCTGAAACGCACACGTGGCAGGCCGGCCTCCCGGGCCCCTTTCCGAGGGTCACCCGTGCCCACAACACTGCCCACGCGGCTAATGGCGCCCCGGGCCCCCGCACCAAGCAGGCGCACCCGTGCCCACTACGCTATCCCGGCCCCCCATGGGCCCTTGGCCTACCACGGCCGACTAGCCTGGTGCCCGGGGTACCCACTCAGCGATACTCACCTTTCGCAGCCACGCTCCCAAGCCCGTCAACAGGGCTCCTGCACCCCTCCAAATGGGTCTCGAGCCTACTTTCCCACCAACAACAAAACGACCTCCATTTTTCAATTTGACTAACCCAGCGAACTCACTTTACTCTGACCCCGGGGTCCCTTGGGCGGGAGTCACTCCTCCCCCCAATCACTCATCGCACCATGCATTCCCCATTCACTCCACACACACAGACCCGCTGGCCTCACTCACTCACCAAGCACATGCCTCACAACTCACCAACTCTTCAACACACACACCACTGAACTCTGCCATCCTTCTAACTGCATCCCCCAACTAACTCGTGCTCCCACGTCGTCCCTTAAACTATAGCACGTTCCTTTTAACACTACGTAGCTAAACTACGTCAACTCTACACATCCACAAGTCTGTCACTGTCCTCAAATGTCCCATTTTATTTCCCAACCTAAATCTCGCTACAATCCCTCTAACTAATCCATTCCACAGACTCCATGAGGACTTACCCCTGCCCCATGAAGTCGGTCTAGCTAAGCTAACCCTTCCCCCTAACTAGTTTCCATCCTGTGCCCAGGGTTAAGGGGGTCTTTCACCCTTTGCCCAGGAATCCTGTACACCCGAAAGTGAGGCTTGCTTTTTTTTTTTTTTTCCATGCGCAGCACCTGCGCGGCAACTCGCGCTCTTTGCACCTTGCAACTGCCCGTGACGTCATGCAGCTGCACGTGTTCCTCGTCCCTCCTTGGACGGGACCATCCGGCAGAGATACCCCTCCTGCCGGATTCCAACCCCACGTGCAGCCATGACGTCACCGTGCGCATATAAAAAAAAAAACACAAGCCACACGTCTCGAGGGGTTCCCCACGCGAACACATGTGCTTTGCCCGTTGGAGCTGAACACACACGATCGCGTGGAGAACCCGTCCGGTCCAAATCCATTTACCTGCCTAAACTTTGTCCGTCCGCGGGATCGGCAAATCCACCGCGTGCGTTTCCGGACCGGGACTTCACTCTCGCAAGCGAGCACGTGGCGGTCTCGTGCGTTGCACAGCACGAACCGCGTGCTCACTGCTGGGTGAACCCGGCACGGTCCTCGAAACAACCACAGCCGCTACTCGGCTTTCGTTCCTCCCATGTCGCCGTCGTCGCCATTCGACCCACGCACACCTGCGTGTTACGACGCACACAGTCCACTCCATCACATTCACACGGGGAGACGCGGCTGCGTGCTCCCGCATGCCAACCGACATCTCCCTCTCATACCGCTCTCTCACACACACGGTCTCCCTTGCACACAGCGACCTTGCACACGGCCGTTCACTCACGCGTGCCTCACTACTCACACAAACCATACTACTCACACGTGGTGCTCCATTCACTCGCGCGGGGGCACTCACCCGCGGTGCCTCACCCACACACGCGAGGGCACTCAACCGCTGTGCCTCATCCACACACCGTGCCTCACTCATACACGCGGGGCACTTAACCGCGGTGCCTCATCCACACACGTGGGGGCACTCACCCGCGGTTCCTCACTCATACTGGCCGTTTCACTCACACACACGGCCTCTTCCATACACGGTACCTCATCCACACACGGCGTGCTGGGAAGCACGTACTCCGGCACCATCGCCACCACACCACTCACACACGGGGTCGCTTCCACACACGGGGACGCACTCACCCCTTGCACCACACACACAGGGACAACCACACTGGGGATTCGTGTCCCCACAAGGGTCTCCGGGGCCTCTATACCCCCCAGGCTCTCCAAGCACCTGTCCACAGCACCCGTCCTCTCAACCTCGCAAAGCACGACCGAACTCACCTGGTCGTGACTCGCCTCAAAGGGGCAGACTCCCTCCCCTCGTTCCTGGAGGAGGCCATCCAGCTGCTCGCACTGGGTCTCTACACGCTCCGCGAGCTCACCCCCATTGTCCTCCACTACCTCCGTGTGTGTGTGTGCGTCACTTACCCCATCTTCATCGTGTCGTCTTCCCT
>NC_140963.1:110377473-110387473 GCF_056783735.1 Eptatretus burgeri
CAAGACCCTTCCCCAACCCCTGCCGAAATGGCTCACTCAAGCGCACCCGACATGGCCCAGCTATTCACCATGCTGGCACAAATGAATGCGGAAATGAAAGGCATGAACGAAAAGATGGATGCGAATATGAATGAAGTGAAAACGACGATGGATGCGAATACACAGCAAATGAAAAACGAAATGAAAGGCAATACACAACAAATAAACGAAAAGATGGATACAAAAATAAACGGAATGGAAGCAAACATGAAGGAAGAAATGAAAGAGCTATGGGGTGAGACGCAGAACATGGGCCGAAGCCTGCAGGCGGGCATGAAGGCCGTGACCGGGGAGATAAAAATGGCGACTCCACGTGTGGGAGCAAACGAGCTGGGTGGGGGTGCAACGGCTGACAGGCCCGCGGTGGAGGCGGGTGAAAAAATAATTCGTGGAACGTGTTGGGCGAGGGTCGTGACGATGACCGAAAGGGAAAAATTAAATGGGGAGACCAAAACGTGTGAGACGAGACACGAGGTGACGACAACAGAAATAATAGTTGAGACAAGGGAGGTAAAGGGTGAAGAGTTGGCAGAGACACGGGAGATGGGAACGATAGAGGGAAGACTACACGATGAAGACGGGGTAAGTGACGCGCACGCACACACGGAGGTAGTGGAGGACAATGGGGTTGAGCTCGCGGAGCGTGTTGGGACCCGGTGCGAGCACCTGGATGGCCTCCTCCAGGAACGAGGGGAGGGAGTATGCCCCCTTGAGGCGAGTCACGACCAGGTGAGTTCGGTCGTGCTTTGCGAGGTTGAGGGGACGAGTGCTGTGGACGGGTGCACGGAAAGCTTGGGGGGTATAGAGGCCCCGGAGACCCTTGTGGGGACACGAATCCCCAGTATGGTTGTCCCTGTGTGTGTGGTGCAAGGTGTGAGTGCGTCCCCGTGTGTGGAAGCGACCCCGTGTGTGAGTGGTGTGGTGGCGATGGTGCCAGAGTGCGTGCTTCCCAGCACGCCGTGCGTGGGTGAGGCACCGTGTGTGAGTGAGGCCGTGTGTGTGAGTGAAACGGCCAGTATGAGTGAGGCACCACGTGTGAGTGGTGTGGTGGCGATGGTGCCGGAGTACGTGCTTCCCAGCACGCCGTGTGTGGATGAGGCACGGTGTGTGAGTGAGGCACCGCGGGTTAGTGCCCCCGCGTGTGTGGGTGAGGCACCGTGTGTGGATGAGGAACCGCGGTTGAGTGCCCCCGCGTGTGTGAGTGAGGCACGAGTGAATGGAGCACCACGTGTGAGTGGTATGGGTTATGCAAGGGAGACCGTGTGTGTGAGAGAGCGGTATGAGAGGGAGATGTCGGTTGGCATGCGGGAGCACGCAGCCGCGTCTCCCGGTGTGAGTTTAATGGTGTGGACTGTGTGCGTCGTGACACGCAGGTGTGCGTGTGTGGAATGGAGACGACGACGGCGACAGAGGAGAGAAAGCCGAGTAGCGGCTGTAGTTGTTTCGTGGACCGTGCCGGGTTCACCCAGCAGTGAGCACGCGGTTCGTGCTGTGCAACGCACGAGACCGCCACGTGCTCGCTTGCGAGAGTGAAGTCCCGGTCCGGAAACGCACGCGGTGGATTTGCCGATCCCGCGGACGGACAAAGTTTAGGCAGGTAAACGGATTTGGACCGGACGGGTTCTCCACGCGATCGTGCGTGTTAAGCTCCAACGGGCAAAGCACATGTGTTCGCGTGGGGAACCCCTCGAGACGTGTGGCTTGTGTGCTTTTTTTTTATGCGCACGGTGACGTCATGGCTGCACGTGGGGTTGGAATCCGGCAGGAGGGGTATCTCTGCCGGATGGTCCCGTCCAAGGAGGGACGAGGAACACGTGCAGCTGCATGACGTCACGGGCAGGTGCAAAGTGCGCGAGCTCTGAGTTGCCGCGCAGGTGCTGCGCATGGAAAAAAAAAAAAAAAAAAGCAAGCCTCACTTTCGGGTGTACAGGATTCCTGGGCAAGGGGTGGAAGACCCCCTTACCTGGGCACAGGATGGAAACTAGTTAGGGGGAAGGGTTAGCTTAGTTAGACCGACTCCATGGGGCAGGGGTAAGTCCTCATGGAGTCCGTGGAATGGATTAGTTAGAGGGATTGTAGCCAGATTTAGGTTGGGAAATTGATTAATGGGATTATTTGGAGACAGTGACAGACTTGAGGATGTGTAGAGGGGACGTAGCTTAGCTACGTAGTGTTAAAAGGAACGTGCTACTAGTTTAAGGGACGACGTGGGAGCACGAGTTAGTTAGGGGAGGTAGTTAGAAGGATGGCAGAATTCGGTGGTGTGTGTGTTGAAGAGTTGTTGGTGAGTTATGATGTGGAGACATGTTGAGTGAGTGAGGCCAGTGGGTCTGTGTGAGTGGAGCGAATGGGGAATGCATGGTGCGATGAGTGATTGGGGGGAGGAGTGACTCCCGCCCAAGGGACCCCGGGGTCAGTGTCGAGTGAGTTAGCTGGGTTAGTCAAATTGAAAAATGGAGGTCGTTTTGTTGTTAGTGGGAAAGTAGGCTCGAGACCCATTTGGAGGGGTGCAGGAGCCCTGTTGACGGGCTTGGGAGCGTGGCTGCGAAAGGTGAGTATCGCTGAGTGGGTACCCCGGGCACCAGGCTAGTCGGCCGTGGTAGGCCATGGGCCCATGGGGGGCCGGGATAGAGTAGTGGGCACGGGTGCGCCTGCTTGGTGCGGGGGCCCGGGGCGCCATTAGCCGCGTGGGCAGTGCAGTGGGCACGGGTGACCCTCGGAAAGGGGCCCGGGAGGCCGGCCTGCCACGTGTGCGTTTCAGGGGAGGTGCCATGGGGGCACTCCCCGGTGTTAGGGAGCTGGTAGGCTCGGAGGCAGTGTAGTGCCCGGGGGTGCCATAGCGGGAGATTCGGCAGAGGGTCGTGCCTGCCAAAGGGAGCCACGTGTCCCAGCCAGGAGACCGTGTGAGGGCACGGAGAGAAAATTGGGGGGCGAGGCCCGAAATTGTAAGGACACCAACACAGGCGACGGGAATCTGGGTTTATAGAACCAATAGTTTAAGCGAGAGGCGCTTGTTGAAAGCCCCGGGGTAGTTTAACAGTTAAATGGTTAGGGTAGATTAGGAGATGTACCCCTCCGCACCATCCATCCCCTCGCTGTCGTTGTGGGCCGCTGGACCCACTTGGTGTTAAGATCGCCGAACTCTGGGGAGGCCATTCTGAGGCTTCGTTGGGCCTCGACACAGGACGTTAGCTCTCCCTTGTTCCCCTCCGGGAAGGGAACGTAGGGGTTGGGAGTAGGCTAGGTGACAGGATAGGTTAGCCGAACAATGACGATAAAGGGGGTTAGGGGACGATTTATAGTGGGGGAGTAAAAATAAAAACAACAAAAAAATAAGTTGGGGCTAAATTGGGGTTTGACAAATTAAGGGAGTGGGTATGTACAGTGACAGGCAAAGGCGATAGGTTGGGAGGGAGACAGGTAGGTAGGTCCGAGCCCGCCCTCCAAGTGGCCAGCACCACCGCACTCCCTCCACCAACCTCCACTGAACGGCAAGAGCTGGCCAACTTCATCGGCAGCTGTTGTTTTGCTGCAAGGCCTGTGCCATCGGCTGGCCGTGTTTGCTTCAAGGCCTGTGCCGGCCAGTTCATCTGCTGGCTGTTTTTCTTCAAGGCCTGTGCCGGCCAGTTCATCTGCCGGCTGTGTTTGCCTGCAGCGGCCTTCTTCTGCGGGCTGCGTTTGCCTGCTGCCTTTGCCATGCCATGCCCACTGCCCCTGTTCACCAGCCCCCGTTCAATTTTTGCTTTGCCCCCCCCTGTTCATTTCCATGTGCGCCAGGATCCGCAAGGCAACAGTTTGCAAGCTGCGAGAACTGCCCTGTTGGCAGCTACAACACGGGCCTGCAGTGGCGGCCCGTGCACCGTGTTTGTGTTCATGCATCCATTCGTTGTGCTCATTGCGTGTGCCACTTGAGCTGGCATGGAGACTGCGTTGTGCAGCCCATGCACCGTTGTGGTTCACTGCGTTCAGTTCAACAGGGAAGGCCTTGGACTGCGTGTGAGCAGCCAGCCACGTTCCCTGTCACCTGCATTATTTGAGTCAGAGACTGCATGCGGGCAGCCTGGCTCCCTGTTAACTGCTTTCTTTTTGCAGAGTTCGATGATCCTGGGCCATGGTTTAGTGTAAAATTTGTAAGTTAAGGTTAAGATGTACTGTACATATGAGTGCGCCCCCGGCATGTATGTCTTAGCGCCGGCAATTTTATTTAAGTCGTCCGTGTGAGTGAGTTTGTTTAGGTAGTTACGCAGCCCTCAGGTTATTTATTTTGGGGACACGAATACCATGAATGTCGCACTCAGGGATCCGTAGGTAAAATGTACTAGGGGAAAACTACACATGATGGCACACGAAAATTTGACGACTCGGGACGAGTCTGTAAAAAGGAAGGGGGTAGTGTTGTGGTTACCAGATTCGCAAACCACCATTCAGGTCCCTTAGGTGAGGTATCTCGGTAAGTGCATGTGTAGTTAGGCCCAAACCCGTTGTCTAGTGGGAATACATGTCATTTATACGTGCTGCGACTCTTCAGGATAGCCGTTTTTCTTTTACTATCTTTATTTTGGACCAACCGCCATGATCACAACCACAACATCAACCACCGACCACAACCACCGCTTCACCACAACCGCCACGACCTTCACGCACACCTCACAACCGTAGCATCGCCACCGTTCTTGCCCCGCTGTGGGTACCGGTGTTGGACTCATGCAGAACGCGCGTCGAACAGCGTGTACAAAACCACGGATTTTCTGCTTCAAAAACGGATCGAAAACGACACACGCCCACTTTTTGCCGTCCAATCGGTGAGCGAGGGGCGAATTGGCCCCGCCCCCAGGGCGATCGATATATGCAAATTTGTGGATCAAAAAGCCTTCACGCCCACTTTTTCTCGGGCCAATGGGGAGCGAGGTGAAAGGTCAAAGGGAGGGGGTCAAAGGCAAAGTTACGGGGGGATAAAAGGACGGTGTTCGTCAGTCAAAGGAGTCGTAAAAGTCGGAGCGAAAGAGTCAGCAGAACGAGAACGAGGGGTCGGAGAGTCGCAAGAGAGAACGAGGGAGAGTCAGCAGAACGAGAACGGAGAGTCAAGAAGAGGAGAGTCGGAAGCAGAGGGTCAAGACTTCGCGGGCGGTGGAGCTGCTCGTCGTGTGCGTTGGAGTCGGAACGGAGGGGACGGAGCTGTGGAAAGGCGGCGACACCAGACGAGGGGGTGCTCGCGTCGTGCAGGAAGCTGCACCCGAGGGAGGCCGACAGCGCGACCTGGCCGAGGTGGAGACGCTCGTCGCATATAATAAAGATCCTCTATACCCCGAGCATCAGCAACCCCCTCCTGTTTCCCCCCGCGCTGAGATAGTGCGACCAAGGGGGCCCCGTTCCCACACCCTGCCAGGCACTGTCCACGAGGCCCGCGGGTTGCGGGGCCATCGCCGCTCCGCGTCTCATCACCAGACGGGTAGGCCCGACCCGGTCTCGGCCCCAGGCCTACCTCATTCTTGAGGGTATTTCTTTTCCTTGGTTTTGGGTATGTGTTGTCGGCGCCGTCTGTGAAGTAGAATTGTATAAGTGTTGCCGTGTGCTCGGTAGTCGGTATTAGCTCTGCACTGTGTTTTCACTTTTATGTTTGCTTTTTGTGTAAATGGAATTGTGTTTTCTTTTTGTGTGCATTTGGTGGAATTGTATTTGTGTGCTTCCCGTGTGCCGAGAATAAATGTGCTTTATTGTTGAACTGTTTCCCGCTTCGCTTCGTCTTTTCCTCCATTGAATCCCCATCTTGCTTCACGTAAAGGGTTGGTAGTGGGCTGAATACGCCCGATAATTAATCGAACCGTCGAGGTCGACGATAACACCGCTCGGTTATTCTGATAGTACGGAACGGGTCGCTTAAGTGGCCCGTGTCCGAAGTCGACCTGCGGCGAGGTGCGATCGCCCGGTCTACCCTCCGCGTGGGTACTTAGGTAGTTCGAATTTGGCGAGCAACCCTATCCCACGCAGGGGCTGATTGGCTCGATCGCGGTGAGACCGAAAGGTCCACCCGTGACTGGTTCCCGGCGTTAGTCCGAGAGGGTCACGACTGGATTGTCCGTCCGGTGGGCGACGTGCCGCGATTCGAGTTACGTGGCCGTCAGCACGCCGGCGGGCGCGAAATCCGCAACACTGGTGTCAGGTCGTGCGATACAAATCCATCGCCCTCCTCGCGGCACTGGTATCGGAGAACAGGAAAACGGGCTCTCCTGTCTCCGGCTAAATTCACGGGAATCGGTCCAGGGGTGAGAGAAGCGACCCCCGATTCCCTCCAAATTACGAGCGAGCTAAATTAACCCTTCACGAGAAGCAAGATGGCGTCTCAAGGCGAGCGGGAGCCGGGGGTATTAGAAATGGATGTAGAATGTGTAGGATCCATGGTCCAGGATGGAATCCCCGAGCAGGAAATGTTGATTGTGCAGGAACACGGACTCGCCCAACTGAACCCAGGGCCCGAGGTGGGTGCGGCAGCGGCCGCGGTGTATGACACCTCCCCCCCCCTCTCCACCAAGACCCTTCCCCAACCCCTGCCGAAACGGCTCACTTGAGTGCATCCGACATGGCCCAGCTATTCACCATGCTGGCACAAATGAATGCGGCAATGACAAATGAAATAAAAAACGAAATGAAAGACATGAACAAACAAATAAACGAAAAGATGGATACATTCACAAACGAAATAAAACGCATGAAAACTAAAATGGAAACGAACATGAAGGAAGAAACGAGAAAGCTACGGGGTGAGACGCAGAACATGGGCCGATGCCTGCAGGCGGGCATGAAGGCCGTGAGCAGGGAACTTAAAATGGCGACTCCACGTATCGGAACAAACGAGCTGGAAGGGGGTGCAACGGCTGACAGGCCCGCGGTGGAGGCGGGTAAGGAAAAAGTAATTCGGGAGACAAGAGACGAGGTGAAAGTAATTGTGAGGGAGAGAAAAGAACAATTAATACGGAAAGCAAGGATGAGGTACGCGGAGATCGTGAAAGAGCAAGGAGTGAAAAACAGGGAAGGACGGGAGCGACTTAAAGAGAAAGCAAGGTTGACCTACATAAAGATAAGGGAAAGACGCCAGAAAGAAGCAGAGACCAATAAACACGATGAATACGGGGTAAGTGACGCACACACACAGGTAGTGGAGGACAATGGGGTTGAGCTCGCGGAGCGTGTAGAGACCCAGTGCGAGCACCTGGATGGCCTCCTCCAGGAACGAGGGGAGGGAGTCTGCCCCCTTGAGGCGAGTCACGACCAGGTGAGTTCGGTCGTGCTTTGCGAGGTTGAGGGGAGGGGTGCTGTGGACAGGTGCACGGAGAGCTTGGGGGGTATAGAGGCCCCGGAGACCCTTGTGGGGACACGAATCCCCAGTGTGGTTGTCCCTGTGTGTGTGGTGCAAGGTGTGAGTGCGTCCCCGTGTGTGGAAGCGACCCCGTGTGTGAGTGGTGTGGTGGCAATTGTGCCGGTGAACGTGCTTCCCAGCACGCCGTGTGTGGGTGAGGCACCGTGTGTGGATGAGGCACCGTGTGTGAGTGAGGCCGTGTGTGTGGATGAAACGGCCAGTATGAGTGAGGCACCGCGGGTGAGTGCCCCCGCACGCGTGAGTGAACGGCCGTGTGCAAGGTCGCTGTGTGCAAGGGAGACCGTGTGTGTGAGAGAGCGGTATGTGAGGGAGATGTCGGTTGGCATGCGGGAGCACGCAGCCGCGTCTCCCGGTGTGAGTTTAATGGAGTGGACTGTGTGCGTCGTAACACGCAGGTATGCGTGTGTGGAATGGAGACGGAGACGGCGACATGTGAGAAAAGAAAGCCGAGTAGCGGCTGTAGTTGTTTCGGGGACCGTGCCGGGTTCACCCAGCAGTGAGCACGCGGTTCGTGCTGTGCAACGCACGAGACCGCCACGTGCTCGCTTGCGAGAGTGAAGTCCCGGTCCGGAAACGCACGCGGTGGATTTGCCGATCCCGCGGACGGACAAAGTTTAGGCAGGATAACGGATTTGGACCGGACGGGTTCTCCACGCGATCGTGTGTGTTAAGCTCCAACGGGCAAAGCACATGTGTTCGCGTGGGGAACCCCTCGAGACGTGGGGCTTGTTTTTTTTTTATGCGCACGGTGACGTCATGGCTGCACGTGGGGTTGGAATCCGGCAGGAGGGGTATCCCGGCCGGATGGTACCGTCCAAGGAGGGACGAGGTACACGTGCAGCTGCATGACGTCACGGGCAGGTGTAAAGTGCGCGAGCTCTGAGTTGCCGCGCAGGTGCTGCGCATGCAAAAAAAAAAAAAAAAAAAAGCAAGCCTCACTTTCGGGTGCACAGGATTCCTGGGCACAGGATGGAAACTAGTTAGGGGGAAGGGTTAGCTTAGTTAGACCGACTTCATGGGGCAGGGGTAAGTCCTCATGGAGTCCATGGAATGGATTAGTTAGAGGGATTGTAGCCAGATTTAGGTTGGGAAATTGATTAATGGGATTATTTGGAGACAGTGACAGACTTGAGGATGTGTAGAGGGGACGTAGCTTAGCTACGTAGGTTAAAAGGAACGTGCTGTAGTTTAAGGGACGACGTGGGAGCACGAGTTAGTTAGGGGATGTAGTTAGGAGGATGGCAGAGTTCAGCGGTGTGTGTGTTGAAGAGTTGTTGGTGAGTAAATTGGAAGCATGTGCTTGGTGAGTGAGTGAGGCCAGCGGGTCTGTGTGAATGGAGCGAATGGGGAATGCATGGTGCGATGAGTGATTGGGGGGAGGAGTGACTCCCGCCCAAGGGACCCCGGGGTCAGAGTAAAGTGAGTTAGCTGGGTTAGTCAAATTGAAAAATGGAGGTCGTTTTGCTGTTGGTGGGAATGTAGGCTCGAAACCCATTTGGAGGGGTGCAGGAGCCCTGTTGACGGGCTTGGGAGCGTGGCTGCGAAAGGTGAGTATCGCTGAGTGGGTACCCCGGGCACCAGGCTAGTCGGCCGCGGTAGGCCAAGGGCCCATGGGGGGCCGGGATAGCGTAGTGGGCACGGGTGCGCCTGCTTGGTGCGGGGGCCCGGGGCGCCATTAGCCACGTGGGCAGTGTTGTGGGCACGGGTGACCCTCGGAAAGGGGCCCGGGAGGCCGGCCTGCCACGTGTGCGTTTCAGGGGAGGTGCCATGGGGGGCACTCCCCGGTGTTAGGGAGCTGGTAGGCTCGGAGGCAGTGTAGTGCCCGGGGGTGCCATAGCGGGAGAATCGGCAGAGGGTCGTGCCTGCCAAAGTGAGCCACGTGTCCCAGCCAGGAGACCGTGTGAGGGCACGGAGAGAAAATTGGGGGGCGAGGCCCGAAATTGTGAGGACACCAACACAGGCGATGGGAATCTGGGTTGTTAGAACCAATAGTTTAAGCGAGAGGCGCTTGTTGAAAACCCCGGGGTAGTTTAACAGTTAAATGGTTAGGGTAGATTAGGAGATGTACCCCTCCGCACCATCCATCCCCTCGCTGTCGTTGTGGGCCGCTGGACCCACTTGGTGTTAAGATCGCCGAACTCTGGGGAGGCCATTCTGAGGCTTTGTTGGGCCTCGACACAGGACGTTAGCTCTCCCTTGTTCCCCTCTGGGAAGGGAACGTAGGGGTTGGGAGTAGGCTAGGTGACAGAATAGGTTAGCCGAACAAGGACGATAAAGGGGGTTAGGGGACGATTTATAGTGGGGAAGTAAAAATAAAAACAATAAAAAATAAGTTGGGGCTAAATTGGGGTTTGACAAATTAAGGGAGTGGGTATGTACAGTGACAGGCAAAGGCGATAGGTTGGGAGGGAGACAGGTAGGTAGGTCCGAGCCCGCCCTCCAAGTGGCCAGCACCACCGCACTCCCTCCACCAACCTCCACTGAACGGCAAGAGCTGGCCAACTTCATCGGCTGGCCGTGTTTTGCTTCAAGGCGGAGGCCGGCCAACTTCATCGGCAGCTGTTGTTTTGCTGCAAGGCCTGTGCC
>NC_140963.1:110397473-110399973 GCF_056783735.1 Eptatretus burgeri
CCCAGAGGTAGTAGCCCACTTGCCTTTGAGCTGTCTGCTGGTCTGGTCTATGTCCGATTTCTGACCATACTTTATAAACTATCGTTGACCCTACCGACGCCGTCCGTCGGATGGATTTAAGCCGGCTGTCCCGTCTCCGAGCCCACACCGGTGGACCTTAAATATCCCACGGGGCTTTTTTTTGAAAATCGTCGGACAATTTGTACTGATACCTTGATTAGGTTCCACAATCCTGTCCAAACGTACAGTACCGAGCATTCAAGATCCATTCTGAGCCACAGAAGCTCCTTCAGCAGAACCATTGTTTAATGGAAGCAGTATCATAATGGATGGATGCACACGTCTATACATACATACATACATGCACTCGGTGCACAAAAGATAAGGAACACCTTCCTAATATTGAGTTGTACCCCTTTTTCCCTCAGAACAGGCTGAATTCGTCAGGGCATGGACTCGACATGGTGTCGAAAGCATTCCACAGGGATGTTGGCCCATGTTTACTCCAATGCTTCCCACGGTTGTCAAGTTGGTTGGCAGTGGAGCTCTACTCCGAATAGCTCGTTCCATCTCATCCCAAAAATGCTCAATTGGATCGAGATCTGGTGACTGGAAAGGCCACTGCAGCAAGCTGAATCCACTGTCATGTCCGTGGAACCATTCCCGGACAATCCTAGCCTTCTGACACGGGGCGTTATCCTGCTGAAGAAATCCATTTGCAGATGGATGCACTGCTACCATGAAGTTGAAGTACCTGATTGGCAATGATCTTCAGATATACTGTGGCATTCAAATGTTGCTCCACTTTTATCAAGAGACCCAATGTGTGCCATTAAAACACACCCCACAACATCACACCACCACCACCACCACCACCAGCCTGCGATGTTGATACACGGCGTGATAGATGCATCTACTCATGTGTTTTTGTCCGTACCCTAGTCCTCTCATCAATGTGAAACAGCAGGAACCAGGATTCATCAGACCAGGCAATGTTTTTCCAATCCTCCAGTGTCCAGTGTTTTCATTCCTTTAGTCCACTTGCAACCATAGGTTCTTGCTTTTTGCTGAAAGAAGTGGAACTCTGTACGGTTGTCAGCTGCCATACCCCATTTGTGTCAAGGTATGACGAGTTGTGATTTCTTTTATGGGTCGTTCGGTACCAATGTTGTACTGGACTGTCAGTTGACAAACTGTAGCCCGTCTGTTGCTCTGCACAATTCATGTCGGCGACCTTTGGCTTCTTTCATCAATGAGCCGTTTTCGACCGCTGGCCTGCCGTTGGCTGGATGTCCTTTGGGATGTTCCTGATGCACACAGAAACTGCTGAACGTGAAAAACCAGCTGTCGCAGTTCTTGACACACTCAAACCGGTGCGCCTGGCACCTACTACTACCATACCCCGTTCAAAGGCACTTAAATATTTTGTCTTGCCCATTCACCCTCTGGCACACATCATACACAATCCATGTCCCAATTGTCTCAATGCTTAAAAATCCTTCTTTAACCTGTCTCCTCTGCTTCATCTATGCTGATTAAAGTGGATTTAACAGGTGCAATCAATAAGGGATCATAGCTTTCACCTATATTCACCCGAGATTATATATATATATATTATATATATATATATATATATATATATATATATATATATATCAGGCAATTTAACTCGCTGATATAATTTAATTTTCTATGACACTATAACATTTTTATTTCATTAAATTATGAGAATGTGGGTGGTGCTGTCTTTTCTATCGCGAGTTAGCATTTCAGTGCCTGTTCCAAGCTGCTCTGCCAACATGAAGAATTAATGACAAAGAAAGGTCAACTTGGCAGCACATAAACCAGACCAAACACATGTGTAATGGTTCGTACATGTGTTAAACATGTGTGTATCACTAGTAGCAATTTAGTCGACAGTAATCATCTTGGTACATCATCCGACAGGATGGTGCATCGATTGCCTTTCAGCTTCGATTCCCAACCTGACTGTAAACTAGTGCTTCACAGGCAGGGTGACATTGCATCGTCCATCGGAAGGACATTATACTTGGTGTCCCGTGTCCTAGCATTAGTTCGTGAACCTGAAAGATCCCACGTTGTCTTTTGACAAAGAGTAGGTGAGTTATTACTGACAACCTGAACAAGTTCCAAATTGCTACCCAAGTCGGCTCCAGTCGAACGGCAGGCCTGTGCAACCAGATCGTGAAAGATTTAGGCAAAAGGCATACGCTCTGTGAGCTGCTGACCCAGATTTAATGGGATGTGGCATTTAGGAGAACAGAATCATTCTTGTGTATCTCCAAGGCCCATGACCTAGAAGAAAACCATACACCTGAAGTCATTCTGTCGTTGAGTGTCGTTTTTTTTTTCAGTCTACGGAGAGCATTTTGTCTATCGTGCAAATGTGATGTGGTAAATATAGATTATGTTTTTGTCTGTCTTTTTATTTCTTCCTCAACTTCTTTTGATATTTTTCTCAGGGTGTTGCATTGGGAGG
>NC_140963.1:110402473-110472473 GCF_056783735.1 Eptatretus burgeri
AGTTTTACAACCTTTCATTTTTTTAGTTTCTCAACTCTGAATATTATGGTGGAACAGTTAACATGAATGAAAGGGAGATAACCAGGAGTAAAGTACTGACAACTCTGGGTTTCTACTTGTTCAGCTTTGACAACACTTGTTTTTTCATTGCACGGCTAAACTTTATACCACATCAATTATGTGGCACTCCTGGTTATTTGTTAAAGTAATATTGTGAGAGAAAACCTTATGTTGCCAACTATTGGCAGGTGCAATAACCCTGAAATTTATAAAAAGTGACATCTCTGGTTTTGCCCTTGTGGTCTTTATATATATATATATATATATATATATATATATATATATATATATATATATATATATATATATATATATATATATATATATATATATATATATATATATATATATATATACATATATACACATACATAGTAAAATGCAAAATAAACTTACCACTTGTTTGAAATGTAATAAAATTGTAACAGTTCAAAATATAACAAACCAACAATTGCGAATTGAAACATTGGCATTTTATTGATGATATGTCAAGTTTTTGACCAAGATACACCATCTCATAAGTTTGTTCTACAGCACAGGGTGCAATGTCAGTCCCCTTTCAATAGCGTGTGTGGCCACCATTGTTTTGGATACAGGCAGTGCATCGTCGGCGCATACTGCCTACCTGTCTTTGGATTGATTGCTGCTGGATTCTGTCCCACTCAGTCCTCAATGTCTGAAGCCATCTGACTTAGGATCATCTGCCTGTCCTGCCTTGCAGTGGTGACTCTTGGCCTCCCTGATCGAGGTCTGTCATCTGCAGAGTTGTGGAGGGTGTCTCTGTCCACCAGGGCCGATATCATCTGGTGTGAACAGCCAAGGCGACGTGCCACCTCACGCTAGCTCAATCCGCCTTGCAGTATGCCCAAGGCACACTGCCGTTGATCCCTTGACAATCGTGGCATGTTGATTGAAATGCCCATTTTGCACTGGCCTTTTTGAAGCCAATATCAAGACATCACGTGCAGCTCATTGAAATCATCACGTACCCCTTGGCTAATCACTGACAGTCAAAACGGCTGTTCAACAGCTGTGCTATGAAGTGACCATTGAAGGTTCAAGTGACCATCCGTGACCGTTTTTTCTGACAGTGAGGACACTATTGTCCACAAATAAGTTCACACATTTGCTACACGCAGTGTTATTGTTGATATTAGAAGGTTTAAAAGGTAGTAAGTTTCTTTTGCGTTTCAGTATATATTGGTCTTTCTGCCTGTCTGGCACTCAAACAACATTGAAAATCATTCCAAACAAGATCATTCATTCCAATCATTCCAAAACAAACTTTCTGTTTTTTAGGACATCATAAGGGACACACACAAGAGGATAATGTGTTAATTAAGTTGGTGTAAGAGACTCTGCAACAACGACGGTAATACAAGCATACATTGGTTTACATTCATTTTCTGCTTTTATGACCGGAAAACATCCTGTGAATGAGGCCGGATTTAGATGTGGAAAAAATGATTATTATCTTGCCAAAACGAAGTTTCTGCAAGATATGTTTGTCAGCTTGTATGTTTTTTTTTGGTTTGTTTGTTTGTTTTCTGTAATCACGTATAAAAAATTCTGCAGAGCACATTTATCATTGGAAATTTTTGTAACTTCGCATATCAGAGGCCTATAGAGGTCCCTTTCAGTGCACAACATTTTGAAGGTCAAAGGTCAAGGTCACTTTGTCGCAAATCAGGGGAGTCGACGAAACCCTTATTTCTTGAGTAATTTTGATCGGATCGTCTTCAAACTTCATGGGAATATAGTTCATGGTCTGGCGCTCAGCTGATTAGTTTTTGGTGGCGATTGGCCTTGACCTTCATGGTTCGTGCCTCATGTCAAACATATTTGACCCCAAGTTCAAATTTTCAAGTTTTAGGAACCATATCGTGTAGTACCTCAAATTGAACACCTCTGAGTGCTTTTAGATATGTCAAGCTTGAGACATTATGACGTCATTTGGTGACGTTATGAGGCAAAAGCATATTTTTCATGGTTACTCTGTAGAACGATTCTCATCGGAATCTCTCGTAGGCAAATATTCCTCAAGGAGTCGCTCCTGGTGGATAGCAGCTCTGTTCACCTCAGTGTGACCTTAAATAAGTCACACGTGGTCACCTTTTGGCAAGATACGGGTCACCCTGCGGGTGACATTGTTTTTATTTATTTATTGGTGAATAGGGATCATGAAAAGGTGTACTTGATAAACAAACCCTACAAAGACAACGTGGCCTAATTAAAGGAATTTGTGATATGTGAAACGGAATAATTTCAGGAAAGGAAATTTAAACGAAAAAAGAATTTTCTGGAGGAAAGTATTTTCAGGAAAGGAAGGGAATAATAATTTCAGGAATAAGGAATTTAATTGTGATAATTTGTTACATGGTTATATCCACACAGCTACAGTACTTGTGGTCTACATACATAATTTCCCTTTGTAAAATGCCCGTTAGGCAATATGCTTATCGTGTCATATGATTGTCTCTGCACACAGTACAAGCAGTGGTGCTCAGCGATGGATCAGGGTAAGATTCCCTCCGATATCCGAGCCCTGCTTTCTACAGAAGAATCTGCTTCCAAAAGTGAACACTGTGGAGGAACCTGAGTGAATAAATAAGGAGAGAAAGTGAGATGGAAGGGATGTTGAAATCAGTGAGGCATTTGGCAGACATGTTGGTGCATTTGCCCTTCATAAATGATAAAAACGTTTAAGATCTTTGTGATGGAATAGAGATGTATAAGGATATGAGGAAGATTGGCTTGTTTGGGTTGGCCTTTTTGTGTTCCCATCTGAACCTCCGGTGGAAGGTGCAGGGAACCTGGGTTCAAATCCCATATGCTGTACATGTTTGTCCATGTAATTCAAGTAAAAGTACACCGTTGTCTACTGCCTTTGTCCTGAATGTGATATATGAACAAACTCCTCCATGAACCTTAATTCACTATAACAAGAAAGAAAGAGACATTGGAGGAATAGTTTGTTAAACCGAGAGAGGGTTATAGGAGAGGTTTTTAAGAAGTATTTATTTTAAGGAAGGGTGGATTTAGGATCAAGGCTGACAAGATGAATGTGATTATGAAATTACAGAAGTGTAATATAATATATTTATGGCAGGCAGGTACAATGGGTAGATTGGTTTCATTTGAGATTTCTTCATCAAGTAATTAGGATTATGTTATGTTGACAAACCTGTAGGATAATTGAATACATTTGCTATTGAATTGGCTGAAACAAAGGTTCCAAGTATAAATATTTGTACTTTTTAACTTGAAAGGCTTTCAAACAATGGATGTCACTTTTTTGATTCAATTAAGTATGAGGAAAAGAAACCACGTGGATGTGACATAATAATTTAATTTTGTGTTGTGAGAAGTAACGTTGGGTGAAATAGAATTTTTTTTTTATAATTAATGATCCATTAGGAATAGGGAGCAATATATTTTGAAGGGTGTTATGTAACTTGTGAGTAGTTTTTGAAGATGCCACAAAACTATGGCACGGCAAAGCAAACCACAAATAACTTGGGACTGGCTGTTCTTCTTTCTCACTCTCTTTTTCTCACTCCGCTTTCTCGTTTTATATATTCTCGGGGAGTGAACACTCAGGAAAGTCCCTCCCCTCTATAAACCTTGCTAGACCATTCTATAATCGGCAGTAACCATAAATCTCTCGTACCCTGGTAATCTTTCCACACGGGTTAAACACTTCATTTCAACGTGTTAGCCTATTAACCTTTTGCAAAAATAAACTTTTAGAATAAACATCTTTCCTCAATTGACATTACAGTCATGCATTACAAATGATACATTCCTTATGGAATCTTAGGCATACAACAGTATTAACCTCGCACTGTACCAATACACTGCCTCAAAGGACGTATAAATAGTTTGTGACGAAGTTGCGTTTATCGAGTCTGTCTGCTTTTGTGCCTGTCGATGACTCCTCCCTGAGCCAGCCTGCTTGCGCATCTGTAATCCACATGGTCGTGCGGCCATTTTTCAGCCGGTGGGTCGCACGCTACGAGGTTTGTGTTCCCGGGCCCTGACAACAGTAGAGGTGTTCCCACAGCTGCACATGCGACATCATACAGCCTCTGAGTGCCAGGAGGTACATACATTGGTCCAGCACCCTGACTAATTATCTCCTGCTTTTATCCCCTGTTAGCTCACCCTGCGAGAACCAGATAGTGCATATTTGTTATAGTTAGTCGTTGTTTAATCAGTGCTCATCTTCATCATGTTGTCTGTGAGGTATTTACAGCAAGTGCCATTTTTTGTTCTGTGTATGCTTGTAATAATTTGTTTATTGCTTAAGGCCCAGTCACACCTTGACGTTTTAGCCAGCAATGGCAACGTATTAAAATGTATGTAAAACGCTGGCTTACGTTGAACTTTTGATGTTTTTTTTTAAAAGATTCGGACGTATTCATAACGACTTGGTCTTATGCATAACGTATTAGTAACGGACACAGAACGTTTCGTTGTGTTATAGATAACTTGTACCAACGAATGCTGAACCTGTTGTCGGCCTTCACAACCTATGCCCAACGATAGTCTAACTTATGCATAGTGCGCTGCACGTATCGCCGACGAACTCGTGGCGTAGCCTATTAAAAAGGCTGCCGCACAACGATTCAAATCATAACCACCGCAGAAATGGAAGTGGCAACATCGCAGTCGCACCTTGGCGATCTTGCCAGCGTATGCCGACCTCTGAAAAATGCGTCTAAAACGCTGGCGCACGTCGAATACGGTATGGGTAAGTTTGGTATGCGTGAATAGAACGCTAAAGTATGCTATCATACGTCGTAGTAAGTGGAGTACGTCTTGTAATTTTAAACATGTTGAAAATGTTACGACACACGCTCCGCATGCGATGGGAATAAGTTGTACGCACGATATGCGATCGTTGACACACATCGACACACGTTACTTGTAAGGTGCTCATAAGTCGAAACACGTCAAGGTAATGGTTAGCGTCAGTGTTCCAGACTCCCGGGTTTTTTTTTCTTCGGTATGACTGTACTCGGTGCACAGTGCGGTTATGATTTAAATCGTTGAGCGGCAGCCTATTAATTATATTATATTATAACCGCACAAGAAATCGAAGTGTCAAAATCACCATCATACCGAAGGAAGGAAGAAAAAAAAACTAAAAAAAAAAAAAACCAGGGAGTCTGGAATACTGACGCTAACCATTACCTTGATGTGTTTCGACTTATGAGCACCTTACAAGTAACGTGTGTCGATGTGTGTCACCGATCGCGTAACGTGAGTACAACACGTAACTCATAGGTTAGAAATAAGTTTCAGGTATGCTAAACATTACCTCGACGTGTTTCGACTTATGAGTAACTCACAAGTAACGTGTGTCGACATGTGTCAACGATCGCGTGACGTGCCTACAACTAATGGCCAGCGTTATGCAGAACGTGTGAGTCATACGCTGGCATAAGTCTTAAAATTTCAAGCATGGAAAATTTGAGGCCAACCGAAAAGTACGTTTCAAGCCAGCGTACAACGACGTATGGCAGTGTTTTTCAGCGTGCTCTCAATGTTATCAAAACTTACCCATAACGTATTCGACGTGTACCAGCGTTTTAGACAAATTTTCCAAAAATCGGCATAAGCTGGCTAAAACGTCAAGGTGTGACTGGGCCTTTAGACGAGTGTGGTGTCGTCTAAACAATACACTGAGGAGGCTGTTTAGTTTTGTTTCTTCCAGTTGGCACAAAAATTGTTTTTAATTTTTCTTTCACTTTAATAGTGTGCAAGGGTGATGTATAGAAGTAATACCTGGTTGTGATGCTTTTCATCTTTTGTCTCTTGCACTGTTACTTTTACTGCAGTGGGTGGACAGTTTCAGACACCACCTGTTCTGGTTAAGCATTGCATTTGTACCACACTTCATTTTATTCATAGCTAGCAGATTTTACCATCAAGAATGGCTAATGAGGTGGAATGACATTTGATAGGATGGAAGAGATACAGAACATCATCATCTTCGTTCATATGCAGCACTGGTTGCGGGCTCGCATCATTGGCTGAAGTCAAGGCTGTGCTGCTGGTGAAATGCCTTTTGCTGGTTAGGGCAGGAATTTGGCCATGGTGCCGGCAATAGCTCGCATACTCTTCGTGAAGGACGCCATGGGATCTTTAATGTCTACCAACGAATTGTGGCAGATGAGACCCAGTTTAATGTCCATCCAAGGGATGGCACAGACATTGATGAACCACCCTGCTTGTTAAACATTGGGATAACAGTTTATAGCTGAGTCAGGATTCCAACCCAGGCTAGACAGCTTAGAGGTGAGTGTGCGTACCTCTCGGCCATCCTGTCAGACTTGTAGAACATCGAAATTCCATGACGAACGGCATAAATGGAGACAAGAACACAACTATGCTGTGACGGTTGTGCTGGAAACGTCATTTTATGCCAGTGAAGTCATCCAGCATGGCAACCGCTTTGACAAAATTGTGCTTTTGACTGGGCAGAACGAATGGAAGGTTAAGGAAGAGTTGTTAGCAAATTTTGATGTTGTAAGACGAATTGGAAGACATTGTTAATTACACAAGTAGTGACGAACTTTGGTGACACTGCACAGCGGTAAAAAAAAATGAGATTGCAAACCACAGATGCTGTTGTATTATTTATATAGATCTCCATATGTATGTGAATTAGGATTACTCATCGTGAATTGGATTACAAAACTATTTCATTTTTTGCGAAGTCATTTTACTAATTGTCATTGTTATATTTATACAAATCTTTGTCACAATTTGCTGATAATCATGTCACTGTTAAAGGGTTACTGAGTTGCATTGTAGTAAATCAAATTGTGGACAAATATGCGTTAGAGTGTAAACTCTTTGGTGAAAGTTTGAACCCGTTACTGAACAGACGAAACGAATGAAAATTAATATATTGAAGGTCATGAGAGCTTGGATTCACTTTTTTTCTCATCAATCTTTTTTTTTTTCCCCTGAAAATGTCAAAGTGCTTCTCACCACTTGCTTTTTGTTGATTTTCTCTTCTTTTAATATATGCATTACAGCTGAAGTTATTCTTTTGATTTGTTTGTTTTAAATTGCATAGCTTAGCTATGGCAAGGGTTGTGGGAGAATGAGGTTTTTCGAGGAGGGGGGTGAGGAAAGCGAATGTTATGTACAGGGATGAAGAACTGATTAACTTTATATTTGGCGTGATACCAGTGGCAGTTGGTAAGTTCTGTGCCCGTTCGCTTGTGGATACTGTTTCGTGGTAGGGTGGGCCGGTTGGGGTTAGGGCAGTTCCCTGTGTTCAGTGCATAAATGGTAAGAATAATGAGTGCAAAATATTCTCAGACAAACAATTTATTCTTGTTAAACTTCCTGTTCAGGAATGATGTTAAAATGTAAAATAACTCATTTTGTAGATCGCTCGGTTCCAATTGCTGCACAAAAAATGCGCAAACAGGTAACAGTTTGAATTCGTTAGCTGACTTTTTTTTGTTTTGGGCCAGAAATTTTCACAAGGTTCTCATCTGCATTCACTCAGCCTAAAAATATAAATAAAAATATGTGCTGAAAACAACATCACAAACTAAATTTCCAAGTGATTATATATGTTGAAGCCCACAGGCGAATGAACGAACTTTATGCAAGTTTACTATTTATATACTGTGTATTTACAGTATATATACTGTGTATGTGTATAAATAATAAATTTATATTATGTATTTACAGTATATATACTGTGTATGTGTATAAATAATTTTATATTATGTATATATATATATATATATATATATATATATATATATATATATTGTTCTCTACAATATTGAGGCTCATGGGAGAGTAAGGTGATTGAGGGTATGAAATGACATGATGGCAGCAGGGCAACTCTTGCACACAATAAGTAAGATAATGGGTGAACAAATAGAGCAGAGAGAGGACGAATGAAACACTCCAACCTGCAGATAAAGTGGTTGGGTTAAAAAAGATTAATGGTGGTAATAAAGATCACAGATCAGAATTGGGGATGATGAGGTGGCTGTGGCTTGCAGTCTTGGAGGCAAGAGAGACAGAACAGCCCATGAAAGGCAGTTCGCCATGTGGGTAAGTGAGGAATAAAAG
Organism: Eptatretus burgeri; assembly: GCF_056783735.1. Classification (NCBI taxonomy): domain Eukaryota; kingdom Metazoa; phylum Chordata; class Myxini; order Myxiniformes; family Myxinidae; genus Eptatretus; species Eptatretus burgeri. The sequence goes on from NC_140963.1 coordinate 110,410,646, forward strand.
AGTTGAGGTGTGCAATCAACATGGATTTTGGATGGTTAACCAGGAGGAGGTTACTGGAAGAATGCACGCATCCTGGATTTGCTGGGGGGAGGGGGGGTGAGGAGGAGGGTGGGGATCAGAGGACTAATAGAGCAGAGAGAGCAGTGTTAGAGAATACATGGTAGAAAACAGATCGATCACTGACCTACCTGTGATGTGAAAGCAACAGCCCTTGTTCTGTTCTTTGGTTTCGTTATTTCACTCCAATAATACTCATTGCTTCACAGAAGCTTTGTAAAAGTTCACACATGAGGTTTTTGGGAATTTTCATCAAAATTATTTATTTCCACAATCGTTCTGATTTTAAAAGGGCAGTACAAAGAAACAGGCAGTGCAATGTAATGCAATGCAGTGAAAAGCAAGTGGGATGAGGGTATGTTGTCCTACAAAAGGGGCAAATAAGGCAGAGGCACAGTATTAAATTATAAGTCACAGTAATCCATGTCATCATCGTTCGATTACAAAAGGGGCAAATAAGTCATCAGGTCAGCAAATCACACATTACAACAGAAACCAAAGAAAATGGGCAATCCCTCATATTTTTGGATTATCGGGTATTTGTAGAATTTAAAGGCACAGTAATCCATGATTATGGAATGGCAATGGCAGACGAATCAGTGTATTTCCTTCAGGCAGGAAGCTTCACCAGCACTGATATCCAATCCATTCTATGAATGATGTTGGCATATCATATAATCGTTAAGACTAATGTCATTCCTTCATGCATTTATGCCTTCACATTAGTATTGAAATCATCCACACGATGAATTCAGTTAATCACTTATTCTATCGATCATGTCATTGAGAGGACTGATGCTGTGATATATATATATATATATATATATATATATATATATATATATATATATATATATATATATATATATATATATATATATATATATATATATATACACACACATTTTTTTTTAATCATCGATGACTAAGTCGTTTGCCCTCCACTGTATATACTCCTGCTAAGTAATCATGGGTTTTCTATTCTTCATGTATGCGCATCCTCTGCAAGGTCCTGAGAAATCCCAACCGAAGACGCATCTTGTGATTTGGTAACAACACCCCATTTAAGGCACAATTCATGGAAACAACCAAATGAGCTTGCAATGACCTGAATAAATAAATCGGTTAGCCAAATGTTTTCAATACATGCTAAATAATAAACTATGAAAGCATATAAACACAGGGATTTCAGAGAATAGAATTGGTGCAATTGACAGATCGAGAGAGGTGAAGATGGGGTGAGGGAGTTGTGCCCTTGACTTGGTCATGTGAAACCTCGCATGTGAGGTCACCAACCCCAAGTTGAGCACTGCAGCTCTTCTTGACTGCAAAGAATTCTGCAAAAAGGCACAAGAGTATGAAGAAAGGCATTGTTGTTTCCCACTTCCTGAAATATATATATATATATATATATATATATATATATATATATATTTTCAATGTAATTATATAGATCTACATTGCTCAAAATAACTGTTACTGTTTAGTTATCACAAAATTTAAGTTTTATATAACTTCAGTAGCAAGCAATGTGAGGGCCATTAAATAATGAGTAATATTCAAACCTGCACTGCTTTGCTGTCAATGTGAGTTTATTGTGCATCACCTTCAGTATGGTTGCTATCATCAATGAACGAAGATGCTTTGGCAACAGAGATATCGATGAATTAAAGCATGACTATTTTCACCATTTTGTTTGTCGTTTTGGATTTGATTGCCATGACAGACATATATATATATATATATATATATATATATATATATATATATATATATATATATATATATATATATATATATATATATATATATATATATATATATATATATATATATATATATATATATATATATATATACTGACTGTTTCATCCTTTATTAGAAAAATATACCAAAAAAAACATTCCACTTAAAACAGTGGCAAAGAAGATACCAGGCCATTAATATTTGAGAAAAGAAAAAGGTACAACTGGACTTTGACCCTTATTAGTCATCAACTACACTGTACAAAGAATTTGCCAACCAAGTTCGCTCAAATTCTGGTAACCTCCCCTCATGTTTAAAGAAACTAAACTCTAGTTTAATCCGAATAACCACAAGATTCTTAAAAAGCAACAATAGGTTACAATTCCTTTCAGATAAACCTTCGAGTTTCATCTTCCGAGTCTTATAGATCACCATCTTTGCCTGAGACGATAAAAAATTGGCTAAAGGTGCTTGCTTTCTCGACCCAGGCAAGGATTTGACACCAAAGATGAAAACTCTATAATTAAAACACAGAGATAAATTTCTAAACAGTTCCTATTGCAACTGAAATAAGGAAGTTAAATGCCTACACTCAAGATATGCATGGAAAAAGAGTTTCAGCTGCACCACAAAAAGGACATTCATCAGGTATCAATTGAAAAAAAAGTGTAACAGATGATTTGTGGGTAGAATCCAATGGGCTTGCCTCCACTGAAGGTTCCCAGTTCTTTTGGGTATTAGCCTTTGATAAAAACTATCCCATTGAGGTTGAAAGGGGGATACATCCGGTAACAAGCATGCCCACTTCCTATCGTTCAATTTAAGAATGATACACACTGAACTCACACAAGCCTGATACAGGTTTCACCGTTCATCCGAGAGATCGTGAGTGGGAGGCCTTCCAAAAGAGAGGAGATGGAATTTTATAGACCGAGTGGGTTATAGGGTCATACCGTGCCAACTCACCTAAGGGTCCTCAGGTCAACTCCTCAGATTTTGCTGGAAAAATTCTTAAATGTAGATCTATATGGCTCAACTCACCATGCAAAAGATTAGCTTTCAATTCCTCATAGTTAAAAAATATCTATCTCTCGAGACCTTTGAGATTTGGCCCTAAAAATGCCGTGTGAAAAACGCATTTTTTTCCAAATTCAGTGGCTTATAATTTTTATAATGGACTCCTCTAGAAAACTAATATTGCAAATATTTACTAATTGGCATCCAAATTTTTCAATTATGGCATCAGGTAGCTTCTGGGATGCATATTTCTCACTCTATAGGAAGCTAAAAATGGCTTTTTGGCCAAAATGAGCTAAAATAAAGTGAAACTATAGGAGCCCTCCTGAAAATATGGAACAACTTAGAATTTTTTCCTCATAACACAGTGATTATAGGGTCATTATCTATCCATATATACATTTTTTGCTGGGATAATGCAGTTAGGTGATCAATTATAAAAGTTTTAACATAAGCCCTTGCCTCCGAGGGCTCTAAAATGGACCAATTTTGTCCCCTGGTTTGACCATGTGGCTAGGGGTTTCGGATCTTCATTTTTTTTCTAAAGATTGCCTCATATAAGATGTCTACTGACTGAATAATTTTATCTAACGTCCATGACTTCATAGTAAAATAAACTTTTATTTACATGCACGTTTTTTTTTATAATTATTCACTTTTTTCATATTCAGAAGTTTATAAATCTTAAATGGAACTACCCAGGAAAGAGTTACTGCAGAATTTTATAAACTGGTATACAAAATTTCAGATTGTGGCATCAGAATGTCTCTAGAAAGCACATACTCCCAGTTTTAGGAAGCCAAATATGGCAATTTGGCCCACTTGATACAAAACAAGGTGAACTTGCAGGGGTGCACATGAGGCTAAATTATGCTTCTTATAAGACATTAGTGATGAGGATGTTATTTATTCATAAATACATGCTAATGATTACTTTCGTAAGTGATTGCAAATTATAAATTAGAACAAATTTGATTTGTTGAGTAGCAGCTTTTTTATTTACAGATATACAGACAATGAATATTAGTAATTTTTATATCTTAGAAAACTCTTTAATGACCTTTCATCTTTTATGATATTCATTATCATGATTATCTCGCACTCAGAGGCACAGAATTTTACATCTTCGAAAACAGGTCTTGGACATGCTTAAAGTCATGCTGTGACAGTTGGTACTGACGTCCACCAGATTTTATGTCAGGGTCCTCAACCACACAAAGAATGTCGAGTAATGGCACCCAGCATTGATCTTTCTTTTTTTCTGGAGGCCATGAGAATGTGTTACCCCTTCCTTGCTTCATGAAGTTCACAAACACATCATTTTCGTCATTATTTCTTGTGACAATGTTCCCAATGTACCATTTTCATAAACACAAGCAATATATTTCCCAGCCTTATATACATCCAGTTCAGTTAGGGTTGGGACTAATAACTGGGACAGATGAGCTTGTGTGGTTTCTGGGCCTGTGCATACTGTTGATGATACAGCATCAGAAGAAACCCTTCTCATCTCCAGATGTGTTGAGGAGATGTGACCGTTACCAACAATGGTTGTTGCTGCTCTGAAGTGCTTCTCAAGGTCATACTCCATTGCATTTTGTTGGATTTCTTGTGATGTCACAAAGAAGAATTTGATTATGATGTAGGCAAATTTGATTATGATGTACTGTCTTCTGAACTGAAAGTAATTCCTGATCTCCATGAAATCAATTCTTGTGACTTCTTCTCCAAAGCAGCAACTTGTTTTCGCCCAACCTTCCTTGTGCAATAGGTCTTGTGACACTCCTGGTCTAATTTGGTTCCAACAGTGCATCTACTTGTCAAACTTGTGCCACTGGGCCCAGGTTTTTCTGCATCGATTTCCTTTGTTTCCTCCTCTCCTTTGTTCTCCAAACAGACAGACAGGTTGACTGTGCTACTCCTAGTGTTGTGACAGACCATTACTCTATCTAGTGGTGTATGCCATAACTAATGACTTCAAATAGAGAACTGTAGGACATGCTTTCAGCAGCGTCTCGCGTCTCGAACGCTGCTCATAGAGAGCTCGGCCTTCTTCTCCTCCTTCTCCTCCTTCTCCTCCTTCTCCTCCTTCTCCTCCTCCTTCTCCTTCCAAAACTTTTTATATTAGGACTCGGCTCCTTTATATACACGATCCGGATCTCCTTAAATACTAAGCACTTGTACACATCCTCGCATTAAGGGTGCCTTTTGAGAGCGTCTATCATTAACTTTTAAATATATTCGGATATTTGTTTTAAAGTTTCGAAAAGTTCACGTTACTATTTAAAGATTATTCCATTTAATATATTGTAATTTCGTAAATACACGATATTTCGTAAATGCACGATGACGGGTCTCGATATTGGCTTAATCAAGGCACGTGACGAAATATCGGAAGTTGTTGTTGTTGTTGTTGTTGTGTGTTTTTTTTATTTATTTATTTTTTTAGCCAACAAAACCTTTATGACGCTACTCTTGGACACATTTGTCCTTGATTAAATTAAAACCCAAGCATATGCTTGGGTTATCATTTCAACAATTTATTTTTGAATAAAAAATGTACTTATAATTATTAATTTATGAGAAGAATAATCTAAGTTGTTACGTAACCTCAGTTATGCCCCCTGCGTATTCAACATTTTTGGTCAAAGTGGCATTTTCAATTTCCTACAGATAGAAACATATGCATTTATCAGGCATTCTGATAACAGATCCTTAAATTTCATATGCCAGTTTATAAATATTTGCAGTATCACTTTGCTGGAGTGTTCAGTTTCAGATCTATAAGCTCATGAATTTGAAAAAAGTGAATAATTATAAAAAAACGTGCATGTAAACAAAAATGTATTTTAATATGAAGCCATGGGCGGTAGATAAAATTATTCGGTGAGTAGACACATCTTATATGAGACAATCTTTAAAAAAAAAATTAAGATCCTAAACCCCTCGCCACATGGTCAAACCAGGGGGCAAGTTGGTCCATTTTAGAGCCCTCGGAGGCAAGGGCTTATGGTAAAACTTTTATAATTCATCACCTTACTGTATTATCCCAACAAAAATGTATCTATGGATAGATAATGACCCTATAATCACTGTGTTATGAGGAAAAAAATTCTAAGTTGTTCCATATTTTCAGGAGAGCTCCTATAGTTTCACCTTATGTTAGCTCGTTTTGGCCCAAAAGCCATTTTTAGCTTCCTATAGAGTGAGAAATATGCATCCCAGAAGCTATCTGATGCTATAATTGAAAAATTTTGATGCCAATTAGTACATATTTGCAATATTAGCTTTCTAGAGGAGTCCATTATAAAATTATAAGCCACTGAAGTTGGAAAAAACTGCGTTTTTCACACGGCATTTATAGGGCCAAATCTCAAAGGTCTCTAGAGATAGATATTTTTTAACTATGAGGAATTGAAAACTAATCTTTTGCATGGTGGGTAGAGCCATATAGATATACATTTAAGAATTTTTTTCCAGCAAAATCTGAGGAGGTGACCTGGGGAGGTTTTTGAAATTTAGGTGAGTTGGCACGGAATGACCCTATACAATTTTTTTGGAGAAAGCACACGATCAGGAAAAGGAGTTGCCAGTGGCACCGGTACAGAGGACACTTCCTTCCCAGGGGGGACTTCCTCCCCATATAGGTTCTTGTCATGGAACTTTTTCAAAACACCACACAGCACAAGAGAAACGTGCCACAGCTTTCGGCAGTGCACCAGCATCATCCAATTTCCTGCACCCTTCAATGTCATATCCGATTGTTATTCCCAACAAATTTCTCAACAAAACTTCGATCTTTCGGAATACTTTTGAAGAGTGGATTGTAAAAGAGGGGTTCACACAAGAACATTTCTTTTGTGTATGACGTTTTCCAACAGCTCACTTGAAACACTTGCCAAGCGATCAGCATGCTGGAGTAGAAGGTGTTGGACATCCAAGTGTTGGACATCAATTAGGAAGATATCCTGCGAGTATCCCAGGGCACCATCTCGGCTCAAAAAAGAGTTGGCCAGAAATCTCCAAGCCAGGCACTAAGGTCCATGTAGCGGATGCTTAATCGCGGTCATACAAAAGGCCATAATCTTACTGATGAAGTCCACAAGGCCTTGACCTTTTTCTAAGGGAAGACTCAGCACTCCAGGGCGAACCCAGTGTTTTTCCGCTCCAAAGGAAGTCAATTGGAATCCTCTTTATGCTTTTCACCAAACTCTTTGGGGGGTGCACCACCTTGAAACGATGCCAGAGCATGGATGCAGTCACATTATTGAGCACCAACATGCATCTCCTATATGAAAGTTGAACGAGCAAACTTCTCCACTTCATCAGTCTTTGCTCAAGCCCATCCACCATACCCTCTCAGTTCTTCTTTTCCACAGTTTCATTTCCTAGAAACACTCCCAGGTATTCAATACCTTCAAAACTACATCTGAGCTGAAGTGGAAGAGAAGGCAAGGATCCACCGGCTTGACCCATCCACAAGGCCTGGCTTTTGTCCCAATTTGTGACAGCTGTTGTTGAGTTGTTAAATATCTCCAAGTTATCTTCAACCAAGCCAACATCTTTGGAATGCTTCACCAAAACACAAATGTCATCTGCATAGGCTGATAATTATTTTACTTTATTCTCTGTTGATATTTTTAAACCTACAAGAGATTTCCTCAGCACTCTCAATAGGGGTTCAATACTCAAGGCATATAAAATACCAGTTAAAGGGCAGCCCTGACGGATCCCCCTCTCAATCTTTACAGGTGAGATCAGTTTGTTATTAACTTTAAATAATGAATAAATTTGATTGTATAACAGCTTAATATAAGCAACAAAACCACCTCAAAGACCAAATTTTTACAGAACTCTAAATAAATACATGTGGTGCACCCTATTAAAAGCATCTGCCTGATCAAGACACACTGATCCAATTTCCTCATTATTCTTTTCACATACATGCCATAGATCGCAAACAAGGAAGATATTGTCATGAATCTGATGGCTCATAACACAAAAACTTTGATCAGTGTATTAAATATACTAAATAAGTGGATAAACGTCGTGCCAAAGTTTTCGCAAAACTCTTATAATCGATGGATACGAGCGAAACAGGCCGCCGACGTGTGATTAGCTGCGGATCTCCTTTCTTCAGAAGGAGTGTCACCAATGCTCTACGGCAGCTGAGGGGAAGTTCACCACCTTCAATACTTTCTTCAAGTACTTCTAGCAAGGAGGGGCCTATAAGGGTCCAGAAAGCCCGAAAGAACTCTACTGGGAGGCCTTCCTGGTCTGGTGCTGTTCCCGTAGCCAAAGACATGAGTGATTGTTCCAGCTCGTCCAATGTCAACGGGGCGCCAAGATTCACTTTATACTCGCCTCTTAGCTGAGGCATCTCTGTTGTAAAATGCTCCATTGCACATTCCTGCACATTCTCATGACAAAATAACTTGGTGAAGTGATCAGCAATAACCCTCTTTATCTGGCTTTGTGACACACTAATGTTTTCCCCTGGCTTCCTGAGGCATCCTATTGGCTTCCGTGGCACTGATTTGTTTTTTTTTCTAGATTAAAAAGTATTTAGTGGGTGCATCTATTTTATACCAGCGATCCATCCTCGGTCTGATCATAGCACCTATGGCCTTATAATTTACAATCTCTTTCAAGAGAGATCGCTTCTCCACCAATAGCTTGTGCCTCTGCACATCCGGTTGTTTTGCTAAATGACCTTGCAAATTTGTAATCTCTCTTTCCAGAACATTTTTCTCTACTCTTCTTTGCTTAGAGGTAAACTTTTGATGCTGTTCGCAGAACACCACAATTTGTGCCTTCACATTGTCCCACCAAGTTCGCAAATTAACAAAATTCTCTTCTGCAAACAAGGTCCTGCCCACACCACCTGAAAGGCTTCTTGGAAGTAAGTATTATTGAGAACATCTATATTTAATTTCTAATAAGATGAACACCCTCCCATATGGGATGGTAGTCTAAATATAAGCACAATTAGACTGTGGTCTGAGAAACCTGAGGGGATAATATCTGTTTTCAAAACCTCCTTCATCATCTGCCTATTAACATAAAATCTATCTAACCTCGCTAACGTGACACTGTTCCTCACACATATACACCATGAGAACCTACACTCATTGGGGTGCTGAACCCTCCCTGCATCATCCAATGAAAACCTCTGAACAGTTTCTGCTAAAGACTTAGTTGACTCAGGGTGAGTTTCAGCACTATTGCGATCTAGCGCCGGGTTTAAAGTGCAATTAAAATCCCCCCCCCCGCCCCCGATTACAATAAAATCATGGGACCCAATATTCCTTATTGGCTAAGTCAAATGTAAAAACAAATCATTCCTTTCATTACTTTTACTTGGAGCATACACATTCACAAGAATAAATCTGGAGCTATTCACCACAAAGGATAATGTGGCTAAATATCCCTGCATGACCTCAGTGAACACGATAGAGGTGGTTTGCAGCGCAGGATGCAAAAAGAAAGCAATTCCTGCAGTCATGGAATCTTTATCGCAAAAGAAAAGTTGCCCTTTCAACAGCTGCCTCCAATCGGCATGAGAATTTAAGGAACTGTGAGGAACAGTGAGAGGGGTGAAAGATGGGAAGGGAGAGAGAGGGGGGTGGGGGTGGGATTCCGGCAGATGTGACGTCCAGTTAAATAGCACACACTTTTATGAATCACCATTACTGTGAAACACCGGGATAACAGTTTATAGCTGGTTTGGGGTTCAAACCCAGGCGAGAAAACCTAGATCGAGTGTGCGTACCTCTCGGCTATCCTGCCGTGATGTTAACGAAACGACATTTTTTATTTATCTATGCCAAAGTGACGGGTCGTAGAATGAAAGAAGATCGTACGAAAAGGGGAAACGTGGTGTAAAATAAAATTTAATATTTTCAGCGAGCCAGGTACGGCCCGATACAACGTGTGGCCATTGCAGGTGAATTGCCCCAGAACATTGTTCAAGTCGATCAATATACAGTATTCAGTGACGGTGCAAATATTGAAGAGTGCTTGTGAAGTAGTTTTAGCACTCCTACAAAACGGTCGATAAGGAACGGCTGGCTTGGCAAGCGATTAGTGATCGCCGAGCCGTCATATTAAACACACACCTCCCAGAGACCCACAAAAAATATCAAACTTTGTCCAAATTTGACAAATTAACACTTTTTTGAAGCAGTCAGAACTGTTGCTAAATTCAACTCTGGAGTTTAAATTTTGTAATTTGGATTAGTTTAAGAGTCTCAAAGTTATGGAATAAAGCCACAAACGCTGACGTCTCCGGGTGTTTATAAGCATGGCAATGTATCCAGCGATTTGTAGGTTTGATGATAAGACATTCACCAATATGAGGAAAGTGAAAAATTAAACTTTATCTTTGAGAAATCATTGCAGCCTGTTCCAAGTTGAAGCATGGTTGAGCAGGCCCAAAAAAAATGCTGAATTGAGACCCCAGCGAGGTAACCGAGGACTCGCCTCGAGGGAGAGCCATTAATTATCTTCAAAATGGGTGTTTTATTGAACCCAAATACCCAATTTTCACTCATACACTCCCTTGTATTTCCCTTAGTATATTTGCAAAGTTTCAGGCTGATAGGTTTCATGGTTTTAGAGTTATGGACACACACACACACACACACACACACACACACACACACACACACACACACACACACACACACACACACACACACACACACACACACACACACACACACACACACACACACACTTATTATTGTAGATGAATGTTTATTTGCCAATATTCACATCGTGGTTACATTTCTTATGTAATTTACATTTGCCAATTAACTCTAAATTAAGAGGGGAGTGTTTAAGAGAGTGCAATATCGCCATCTCGTGCACATGTTGAACAATGCTGATTGTAATAAACGGGCATGACCAGAGGTCTCTTTTTCAGGTGCCGAGTACTCAACTTGACGGCTGGAATCTACGTCTGGCGTGTGCCCTAAATATGTCGTGTGCCCTGACATGCTCTGTCTAAGGAGTCTTATAAAATTGCTTATTCATCAATAATTCCAAAAGCTGGTGGTTCTTGGACTAACTTGATGTCATATTCTGAAATCATAAAGTTTGAGGTCTGATTTTAAAGACATTTATTGCTGTCTGATGGACACAAGTCTCTCAATGAATAACTTGTTATTTTTAAGTCTGGGTATGAACTCAAGTTTAATAACCCAGTTTATATATAGAGGTACAAACCTACCGGACATGCTGGCTTGCCTTCGTTCTCCCCCTTTTGCCCCTGCCTTGTCGCTGCTCGGGTTGGGACTCTGTGCGGTCCTCTTGCGGGGCAGATTCTGGATCTCGCTCAGCGTTCGACCCTTGCCAGGAACTTTCTGATCGTGCTGGCCATCAGACGTGACACTTGGAGTTGGCGTGGTGCTTCTTAAGTCTGGAGCTCGGGAGGCCTCACGGAGGAGTTGCAGAGCAGAAGACCGCTTCACTTTGCAGATTTTCCTCACTGGAGGGTCTTCGGACCCACGCTCCCGGTAAAATGGTGGGACTGTGTGCATGGGTATCGCTTCCCAGACGAATGATCTCTCCTGTCCGTCACTCAGTGGAACACCCAGGTTGAAGTCGAAGTCCCAGCGATGCGAAGCCTCAACGAGCGCTGCTTGGAGTTCAGTCGAGCACTCGAGACGGAACGCGGCACCCTCCTGCAGTCGGCCAAAAAGGCAGCGACGAGGGGGCAGGGGGGTCGTGTCACTTGGACTGCTCGTGCATTGATTGTAGCTGGTAGAACTCGGCATGATCGAACGGCAGTTGAATCTGCTTTTGATTATGAAACATAATTATGAAGGAAAGTGGTGGGTGGGGGAAGCAAGGGGTTGGAGGAAGAGGAGCAATATATTAGTAATGACATTAAAACCCTTCATGCTCAAGACAATAGGCCATTGTAAAGTCAATCTGTATAACTTTCGCCAAGTTGCAGAATTAGACCAGAGGTCATATTGACCGGTACTTCTGCCCACGATTTTAACACACTGTGCTGAATCAGTATGACCGTGGGCCCTCCCCTCTTACCTCCACCCTACCCAGTCTTTAACAGCACCGACTGGGGTGTTCAAAAAGTTATCAGAACGGGATCGGCCGACAATAGAATGAGCCAAATATAAAATTAATAAATACTCAACAAAAACATTTACAAATTTCATATGTACGTATTCCCAACATTTCTGGTTTTTATGACAGAGCATGGTTTGGAAATGGAAATGCCTTCCCAGCGTTGTTTGTCCATGCTCTATCCTTTTAAATGCCGAACATCAAGCAAGAAAGCAGCACGTACCATTTTTAAACTCTGGGTGGACTCGGCCAGGGTTTGAATTTGAACCACTGACCTCGGCCAGGGTTTGAATTTGAACCACCGACCTCGGCCAGGGTTTGAATTTGAACCACCGAACTCGGCCAGGGTTTGAATTTGAACCTCCGACCTCGGCCAGGGTTTGAATTTGAACCTCCGACCTCGGCCAGGGTTTGAATTTGAACCACCGACCTCGGCCAGGGTTTGAATTTGAACTACCGACCTCGGCCAGGGTTTGAATTTGAACCACCGACCTGGGCCAGGGTTTGAATTTGAACCACCGACCTGGGCCAGGGTTTGAATTTGAACCACCGACCTGGGCCAGGGTTTGAATTTGAACCACCGACCTGGGCCAGGGTTTGAATTTGAACCACCGACCTGGGCCAGGGTTTGAATTTGAACCACCGACCTGGGCCAGGGTTCGAATTTGAACCACCGACCTGGGCCAGGGTTTGAATTTGAACAACCGACCTCGGCCAGGGTTTGAGTTTGAACCACCGACCTCGGCCAGGGTTTGGGTTTGAACCACCGACCTCGGCCAGGGTTTTAATTGGAACCACCGACCTCGGCCAGGGTTTGAATTTGAACCACCGACTTTAGCCAGGGTTTGGGTTTGAACCACTGACCTCGGCCAGGGTTTGAGTTTGAACCACTGACCTCGGCCAGGGTTTGAGTTTGAACCACCGACCTCGGCCAGGGTTTGAGTTTGAACCACCGACCTCGGCCAGGGTTTGAGTTTGAACCACCGACCTCGGCCAGGGTTTGAGTTTGAACCACCGACCTCGGCCAGGGTTTGAGTTTGAACCACCGACCTCGGCCAGGGTTTGAGTTTGAACCACCGACCTCGGCCAGGGTTTGAGTTTGAACCACCGACCTCGCCGACTTAGAGCGGACACTCCGACCATTGCACCACCGAGTTTCCCACTCTATTTAAATAATAAATCTTTGTCGTGTCTAACTCTTCTAACATCATGAACAACAAAATGATCGTTCATCTTCATATCTATAACGCTTATGATATTTACACTTCCAAATATAATGATAACAATCCATATTACCTTCGATCACGTTTTCATGAGATCGCAAGTTTTGATGATCACGAGTTGCTGATAATAATGTTCTAATTAGTACGAAGATGTATTCAGTCATCCAAAAGTGTAACGTACGAACCGAGATCGGACCCACCTCGAGTGGACCCCTCGCTGCTCTGGCGTGACCGTGGCGTCTGAGGGCGGACCCCGGCGTCCTTCTCCCCGTTATTATGTAAGGTGATTATGGACGCTGCTCCAGACACGCGACGACACTGAGAAAGATTGGGGTGGTTAGTGAAAGGGTAAAGAAAAACACGGAGAGAGAGAGAGAGCGAGTCAGGCAGACACCCTGCAGACAGGGAGGCACACCGCAGTTCAATGGAGAGCGCTGAGCTTGTGAAAAGAGCCAAAGCGATAATAACAGGGCAGTGGGAGGGCGGGGGTGATAATAACAGACAGATGAACGGCTGGAGTTGTGTATCATGGTCTTGTGAAGCGGTTGTGTGGGAGAATGGGGAGGGAATGGTGGTGGTTCGATGACGAAGAGAGTCAAATATGATGGAAAGATAAGTGATGACTTCGTTTACACAGCGTATCGAGGGGAAGAAGAACGAGATGTTGGAGTTTGAGGATGTCAGACAATAGATTTATTGAAAGCCTTTCGGATTCAGTGTATTATCGGGAAGGGTGTGCATTTAGTGAGTGAAAGGAATTCCCGCCGCACAGCGCGCTCTCTCCCTCCATTGGCTCGAGCACACACAGGTCCTTGTGGGAGGAGAACCGTTGGCCTCGCAAATGGTCCCCTCATTAGAGTGTCCACGCCAACGTGATGTCCAATCGACACTCGGCCTCGAAGTCGGAGAGACCTCGATGGGTTCTGCGTGTTTGTTTAGCTGCGAAAACAGCACGAGGCGCCTGTGCGGTGACGCACGTGTTTGCTCGAGTTTAAAGATCTGCTTGACGTCACACACCCCTTATTATAACGGACTTTTGTAAAACACGGTGTGAGAGAGAGACGAGACGAGCGCACGGTACAAGCACGGCATCGCCAAAAGGCTCCCTCGTCGACTCACCCACCATGTACGTCACAAGAGTTCAGCACGACATTAATATGTACTGCACGCACAACGGACTTGTGCCATCAGGAGAGGACGACTGTGACACACTGGTGTGATACGTCACAATGAGACAATAATTTTCTTCAATCGTGATGTTATAAGGAGCAGGAGGGTGGGATAGGAGCTTGTCCAGTTTGGAATTAAAATATTCATGTTATTACACACACACACACACACACACACACACACACACACACACACACACACACACACACACACACACACACACACACACACACACACACACACACACACACACACACACACACACACACACACACACAATTCTGTACACGAGCCCATTTCTCCTCCAAACCTGTTTCCATATAATTACGTCATGGCCTGATTGAGGTGTCCAGTATTTTGCTCTTGAGAACCCCATGAACTCCTTCCACCAGGACATGATGTTCTGAAACTGGGCCTTCAAGCTGTTCATTGACTATCCACAATTTAATAAGTGATTCTTCAGAAATCAGACGATTAATACACGTCATCTAAAAGTGCCCCCTTTTTCAAACTGGATATCCTTCCTTCTTTACTATAATTCACGGAGCGGTGTGTGTTTGTGTGTTTGTCGCGTTACTCCGACAGTTCTGGGCTGATTGCATCCAGACTTGCTACATCGGACTGGATCAGCGTTATCCAAATTCGTGCGTCGGATTTTTTTTTTCTTTTTACAAGGAAATTATGTGCAGGAGGAGGCCATTCGGCCCATCATGCCTGCGCCACACCAATAACAGATTTAACAAATCCGTCAATACCCCATCCCTTCATGTGCAGCCTTTGGCTGCTACACTGGTACTCATTTCACCGACTTCGAAAGGATGACCGTGTGTTAATTCTGCAGCCAACGGGGCTTGAACTCAGGACCCAAGGATCCCAAGCCACCACCCTAACCACTCTAGGATCCCAAGCTACCACCCTAACCGCTAAGACAACACCAGGGTGTTTTATCTTTGCTGGTATGATGTAAGCGATAGGATTAAGTGGAGCTCGACGAAATCATGGCAGCACCGGGAAGTAGCGGGCCAGGAACTATTTTATTCTACACTGCATGTCGATACACAAGGCTGAAATTCACCACATTTCCTCCCTTATAGATCTAATCCCACACCAACAGGTCAACCCACACCACAATAAATGAACATTTTACTCATTTTATGAACCTTATAAAACAGCATAATCAAAGATATTAAAAAGCATCATAATAGTGGAATAGTGCAATCAATCACTTACAGCAGGTAACTGAAATGTACTATCAGGTGGATTGAGCACAGGGGTGAAACTTGGCTCGAGATTTTGAGGGGATTATTCTGGTTTATAATTTATTAATCACTTCTCAGATCCAATCTCTCTGGGGCCTTGAGTCTCTGCGGATACCGCCTTGTCCCCAGAGCTACCTCGGTTGGTTGAAATGCAGCATCTGTTGATGCAGGTACAGCATCCGTCTCGGCGGGAAACGTTTCCACTGGTGCAGGTATCATCTCAGTTGACCCCGACTCCTCTAACTGCATTCTTACAGGAGGGTCTGCTGATTGGAAAGGTTGAGCTTCACAGTTCAGCTCTGTATCCCACATTTGGTCCACAGGCCGTTTCCAAACGCAGGGTCCAACTGCAAAATCATAATTTAAGGGACCCCGTCTCGACCTTACAGCACCAGTTACCCACTTGTGGTCCTGACAGTAATCGTGCACAAGAACAAGCTGTCCTACCAGAAATTTACACATGTTGCCTTTACCTCCTCCAAGGGCCCATTGAAAAAGTCTATCATTAACCTTTTTTCTGATATCAGGTTTAACCGCATCCAATCCAGTACGCAATGGTCTGCCAAGAAACATTTTTGCAGGATTCTCTTCGGTTGTTGCATGAGGAGCACTCTGGTAGGATATCAGGAAATGGGCTAACTTTGCTTCAATGGTGCCCTCCTCTTCCCTCACAGAGCAAAAAGCCTGCAAGAAAGTTTGCACAAAACGTTCAGCCTGCCTGATTGTGGCTGGATGGTAAGGAGCAGACCGAATGTGTTTAATTCAATTTCCTTTCATGAAGAGGCTAAATTCATCCGATGTGAACTGAGGACCATTATCAGATACGAGCTGTTCAGGTACGACATTCCTGGCAAAAAATCTCACGCAGTTTGGTGATGGTCTGTTGTGACGTAGTTGACTTCATGACATAAATTTCTGGCCATTTCGAATGTGCATCAACCACCACCAGAAACATAATGTCAAGAAACAGCCCGGCATAATCCACGTGTATCCTCTGCCATGGGGCCGAGGGCCACTCCCATGCATGCAAAGGTGACACCTGTGGCATGTTCTGATGTAGCTGACACCTATCACAGCACTTAGCTATCTGTTCGATGTTCTTATCAATTGAGGGCCACCATACGTAGCTGCGTGCTAATGCCTTCATCTTTACGACCCCAATGTGTCCTTCATGTAGCTGTCCCAAAAATATGACTGCACAATGATTGGGGTACAATTACTCATGTGCCAGACAGCCACAATGGGCTGACAGTTCATCCTTCCGGTTGTAGTAAGGTTGAATCTGTTTAGCCTCTGGAGACCAACCTTGAGTGACAGACTTTAACACCCGAGACAACTCCATGTCACGTTGCGTTTCCTGTCTGATCTCATCACTTGTGACTGGAAGTAATTCAATCTGTGACATGTGAAACACATCAACTGCATCAATATCCTCTGCAGATGGCTGGATGATCTCAAGTGGAAGCTGAGACAGCACATCTGCGTTACCGTGTTCAGTCGTACTCTTGTTTTCAATGTTATAGTCATGTCCGGCTAAAAACGATGCAAATTGTTGCAGACGTGCGGCTGTCATCACTGGTATGCTTTTGCGTGGGTGGAGGATGAAGAGCAGGGGTTTGTGGTCTGTGACTCGGGTAAACGTCCTTCCTAAAACATAATGGTGAAATTTTGTACTCCCCAGATAATAGCCAATTCCCCCTTTATCTACTTGCGAGTAATTTTTCTCTGATGAGGTTAATGACTTGGACGCAAAGGCTATTGGTCGTTCCTCACCATCTTCCATGACATGAGAGAGTACACTCCTTCGACCATATGGTGATTCATCACTGGCAAGTCATAGAGGTCTGTTCAGATCACGATGCGTAAGTACTACATCAGAAGCGATCACCATTTTTACCTCCGTAAATGCCTTCTTGCAAGCCTTTGTCCAACCCCATGTGTGTCCTTTCTGAAGTAGCTGTTGCAACGGATGGAGAAGTGTTGACAAATTTGGGAAGAAATTATGATAATAGTTTCCCAACCTGAGAAAGGTGCAACGTTGTGGGACATCTTTAAGCTTTGGTGCTTCGCCATCGCATTTACTTTGTCAGATGTCTTACATGTAGTGATTTCCCTTCCGCAGTGATTTCATGTGTGCAATAGGTTAGTTTTTCTTTGAGAAACAGACATTTATCTGGATTTACCTGAAGGTTGTGCTGTTTTACTCTGCAAAACCAGTCCCAAAATTTACAAATGTTCTCCGTCTGAATTCCCGGTGATAATTATATCATCGATGAGACGTTGCACCTTCGGTATTCCTGCCAAAACCCGATTCATGGTACGTTGCCACACTGCAGGGGCTGATGCAACCCCAAACACTAGTCTGTTGTACTGGTAAAGACCCTGGTATGTATTGATTGTTCGGTACTTCTTGGAGTCTTCTTCCATTTCTATCTGAAGATAAGCTTGGTGTACATCAAGCTGGGAGAACTTCTTTCCTCTTGCAATGTTGCCAGTATATCCTACACAGATGGTAGTGGGTATTGATCCACCTGAAGTAAGGAATTTATCGAAACCTTGAAATCCTCACAAATTCTAATATCTCCATTTCGCTTCACAACAGGGACTACAGGCAAGGCCCATTCACTCCATTCTTACCTTGGAGATAATACCTGCCTGTTCAAATCCTTGAAGCTCAGCATCTATTTTTGTACGTAATGCATAATGTATATCGATACACAAGGCTGTAAATTCACCACAGCCGATGGTGTTGGGAGGGGAGAAGAGTAAGGACGATGCAAATTCTCGATGTAAATATGTATCATGTAGTGCAACTCCAGGTGGGAGAGAGTATTACAAGTCCCACTCTTCATAATACAGTGATCCACCTCCCTCCTCCTTCATCCTTCGTATGCAGCACAAAGCTATGGGTCGCATCATTGGCTGAGGGCGCAGCTGTACCGCTGATGCAATGCCCTGATTACCACTACACTGGTACTCATTTTGCCCTCCTCGGAAGGATGACAGGCTGAGTCAACCCCACCTTGTGTTAACTCGATGGTCAACAGGAGCTCAAACCAAGGACCGAAAGATCCCAAACAAGCCACCCTAACCACAAAGCCAACCCCAGGCTTACAGTAATCCTGTCCCCACATTTTCCAGTGCAGTGAATTATGCAGCGAGAGGTATTTTGAATTTCACGTTTGAATAAGGATAACAACATAACCCCCGTGGCCGCTCCTGAAGGGAGTGGGTGCTTACAGTCTTGATAATTAATGGTGTGTTTAAAAGGAATCTGCACAATAAGACAAATTTCCATTTGCAATTGTCTTACTACCAGTGTGCAAACTTGATTATCCCAAACAAACCAGTACATGGCACAGTTGCAACAAGAGAGTTCAACAGAACTGATAAACCGAGCTGCACATCTTTATAGAAATATTAAAACATCAAAACGGTATCATCACCAAATCGGTCCTCTAACCCTATCGCCGATGTTTGGTACCCCCCTTGACCTTCCTTTATCGCAACTCTTACTATTAACTGGTTTCTTTTTCTCTCGTCCCCTTGATCATCGGGTCCAACTGTTGCCAAGCTGGCAGTTTATACCTTGCGTCACCTCGCTCTCCCATGAGCCTCGATCTTATTAAGAATGAAGCAATACTACTTGTACCCCATAAATAAAGAAGACGTGCAATTACATCTATGATTCATATGTGTCGCTCATTCAGACGGGGGTGGGGGGGGATTTTTAACAGGGGTAGTTCCACCGTCACACGTTTGAGAAGGTGGTGTTGCTTTTTGAAGGGTGTCTGTTCGAATTGGCTCTGCCGAGGCGAAACCACCAACCAGCAAGACATTTTTACTTCGTTTACCTGATGAAATATATTCATCGACACGCAACACCACAACGCAACGAATTTATCATTTTAATGAATTTATCATTCATTACAACATCATGTGTTGGTACACATCCTGAGATGACAACTTTCCAGTCATTGTTGAATTCTATATAATATATCTTTACTGGAATTTTTTATCATATAATATGCTCTATTAATTAAGGGCTAATGGGATAGCTCAGTGGTGTACACACACTCTCCTTTGAGTTCTCTAGCCTGGGTTTGAATGTCAGCCCAGCTATAAATTGTTCCCCTGGTGTTTCACAGGCAGGTTGATGCATTAATGTGTGTGACATCCATCGGAAGAATATGAAGCCAGAGGACCTGTCTGCCATCACCAGTTGTTGGTGTACTTGCAGATCACACGGTAGTAGATGATAAATGGGGTTTCTGGGACTCTCATTCCAATGAATGGAGAAAAAGGGAAAAACTTTCTGAGTCAAGCCCCAAAAGCCCAAAATAGGAGACTGATTTTCTCCCCACCTATCCCCTTCCCTCCCATACAAGCAAATGTAAAATTGAGACTATGAAAGATTGAGACTTACTGAATAAATCACTTTTTTACAGCACGGCAACATCGCACTGTTATATAATTGGCTATTCTGTCCTGTGTCTTCTGTCACACTTTTTGGGTGTGATGTGGGCGGAGATTGCTGGGTGTATTGTGGGTGGAGATTGCTGGGTGTATTTTGGGCAGAGATTGCCAGGTGAATTGTGGGCGTGGTTAATGTGGAAGAGCGACGTTTTTTGTGCTGAATCGTTTTCTGTGTGACGCCGGAAGTTGATTTTCTGAGCAGGAAGTGATCATCTTCCTGTTCCGTTAGTTGTTGATGTGCAGCATTGTAACTCTTGTTCTTCATTGTTTTTCACCAGAAGTGTTTTTAAAACGTCTTGTGGAGGTGATTTCTTCCTCTTTTTTTGGTGACAGAAGTGGTTATTACAGTGTGGCGACATCGCGCTGTAATATAATTGGCTATTCTGTTCTGTCTTCTGTCACGTCTTCTGTCACACTTATGGCCACGTACGTCCCTTTGATCTGAGGGCTATAAATAGAAATTTGTCCAACGTCACAACTCTTCCCATCATGCATGCTAATTCACCGTGTCTACATTTTAATTTTATAACTGCAAAATTGTTTCATCATTCTTAACCTCGACTTTTACTGCCCCCAGCCGCGCGATATCAAAGTATTCGCTTCTTGTTCCCTTTTATATTTAAATTCCACTCAAAGATCGAACCAACGAATATTTGCCCATGTTCTACTTTAGGGAATAACTTCATTTTCTTCTAACATTCATTTCCATCGAGTATATTCACAAAGAATAACTTGGAACTTGGTTGTTAGTATAAGTGTCTTTGTTGAGCAGAAATGAAATGACAAACTTCTATTAATGATCTTATTTGACCACCTCCTGAGCCACATCATTTTGAGATTGTAGTAAATTGTTTTTCCATTGTTCAATTGATAATCATCAAAGTTTTCAGCCCATTCAAGGATATTAATTTTTTTTCTTTGCATCCTCCAACTTATTTGTAATTAAATTTATCCGCTTATTTGTTTTATCTACTTTTATCCCGGTTATTTCTTCAATAAGACTTCTTTGATATTTCTTACATTCTTTATGTTTCCCATTTAAATACCAAGGCTGATTACATCTCCACTCTTTGGTTTGGTTATTGCTTGGTTCTATCATTTATAAATCAGTAAAAAGATGGTGGAAGCCTGTTAAAATTCCCAACCCAATATCTCAACACTTATACTTACAACCATAAGGGAGACTATTGATTCCATTCCCTAAAATATATCTTTTATCATCAAAAGCTCCGAATGCTTTCTTATTTATCTCTTCTGTATATAATTGATGTTTATAACTTCTTACTGTATTCATTTTTCTGTACTCTTCCTTCTTTAAGGTGAAACAGTTGTAATAATGTTTAACGTTTATTGTTTCCTTGATTATATTTTTCTTTATTCCCTTTAGCTTCTTATCATACCTTTCAATGTTATTATCAATATACATAAAAGCATATGACTTTTATCTCAATCCTATAAATTCACTCACGACCTTCCCAACCAATTCATCTTTAAACTTCCCAATAACCTTTTTATTCTTTGAAAACAACACATCACCTGACTTATAATTATTTGTATCATACATATCAATCATATCCTCATATACATCACTTGTCTTAATTTCTAATATAAAACTATCTGTATCCATATATAACAATGACACATTATCCTTATACTTTGATTTTAAATTATTATAGTAATAGTCATACATTAACGACTTTGACAAGTCAAGAATTGATGTTCCAATATAAATAGGTTTATCCATTTCAATACTCTCTTTTTTTTTTCAAATGAATAGCACAAAAGTTCTCAAACACCTTGCTCGTTCAAAACTTGGTCTATTAATTAACTTTGAAGCCTGTTTCCAAGATGTAGCAAGTCTTATGTTTTGTCGATTCCTAACATTTTCCATAGTTTTCCAAATACAGCATTATTCATTAATTTATAAAAGTCCTTCTCAAAATCTGTTTTTGCTTCTGTTCGCCTTTTTGTATTAAAATCAATATACTTCTTTAACCAATCTTCTTCTTCTTCTTCTTCTTCTTCTTTCGGCTAGCTCCCGTTAGGGGTCGCCACAGCGGATCAACCGTCTCCATTTCGCTCTATCCTCCACATCTTCCATTGACACTCCAACCACCCACATGTCCGCCCTCACCGTATCCATGAACCTCTTCTTTGGCCTTCCTCTTCTCCTCCTGCCTGGTGGCTCCATCTTCAACATCCTTCTCCCGATATACTCTGCTTCCCTCCTGTGCACATGTCCAAACCATCTCAATCTCGCCTCTCTCACTTTGTCTCCAAACCGTCCTACCTGCGCTGTCCCTCTAATATACTCATTTCTTATCCTATCCATCCTCGTCACTCCCAACGAGAATACTTCTTTAACCAATCAAGGACTTTGTTTAAATTTCAAAATCTGATGAATTTTCCTCATTCTCAACCCAGCAGATAAATATTGTCTCAAGTTCCTTTGATGCAAAACATAACTTTCTTTATCATTTAATGTAGTAAGTAGTTTTTCTGGAGATTTACCTTTTGTATTAAATGACTGTTGGTAATCACTTAACCATTATTTTCTTGGACTTTCTTTATCAGGTGCATAAGGTAGGTCTTTATGTTTGTGATGAAGTTCTTCTGGATATTTTAAATCAACCTCAAAATAATATCCAACTTTAGCTTCATTCAATTCTTTTTGAGAGGAGACAACAATGTCTTGTAAAACTTTTTCATAATGTTTTTCTTTAACCCAATTAAGTTTTCCAGAAGGTAAAGATTGATACATAGCCCACCCATACAAATTGTTAGCATCATAATACTGTTGTGGGCCGGGGGTCGGTGGCGAGGAACGGCCGCCAGGTGTTGCAGTAGAGCAGTCTCCCACCGAACACCCGGAATTGCAGGTCGTAACCTTCAGACAACTCCGAAGGTCACGGGGTCACTTAAGGACCGTGATCGCCAATTCTCTGATGGCGTGGGGTAGGGTTAGTAGGCAAATTTCAATATACCTAAGTCCCCACGTCGTCAAATTACCAGGGAAGTCACACCCTCAACGGACTCTGTCGAACCGGGTCGCTCAAGCGACATCGGTCCGGTGTAACCGAGCGGAATTACCAAAGTCCGTCGGTCCAAACGACAACTTACAGCCCAATTGTCTTACTGGTTCTCAAGCACGAACCGTGCTGGGTCAATAATAGAAAGCATGACAACGAGCTGGAACATTGAACAATTAGGGGTTTATTTATAATGGGGCAGGGGAGCACAAAGAGCAGAGTTAAAAGCGAATATGAGAAATGCAATTTTCTACAAACAAACAGCAATTTCTACTTAAGGACGGGGCCCACAGACACACACACACACACACACACACACACACACACACACACACACACACACACACACACCCAAAGGAAATGGACCCCGTCGGGTCTTTATTGGACCCTCCAACCGGGGAGGATTGGTCAGCTGGGGGACCAAGGTCTGGCCGGGTACCTGTCTGCCTCGTGCGGTCACACCGGACTCCAACCCACCACGGTGGGACTCGAACCCACGTCCTGGAATCCACCGCGCCCACAATCCTGGCTGCTCGACCACCACCACCACGAGGAGCCCCGCAAAAGACGGCAGACCACGACCACTGACTACGACGATTCTCACGACGCACACCAGGAGCAATCGCGACGATGACTCCAACGTTGCACACCAAGAGCATTGGCCATGATGACTCCTCTACTCTCTTCTTGACGACCACTCTACTCTCCTTCTTTGGCCAATCGCCTCCTGATTGGACAGTTGCGTTGCGCGATTCGCAAGCCATCACTCATTGGACAGGCCCACGGTAGACAGGGCAACTCCCACCCTTTGGAGTGGAGTCCCGTTCTGAGGCGATGAGCCTCCTGATTGGACGAAGGGTTGTCGGGCGATCAGTGGACTCCCATTATTGGTTGGGACGAACACTCAATCTGGCTGGGCAGGGCCGCCCTGAGGTAACTCGTCTCCGGATTGGTCGGGGGCTTCTGAGGTACTCCTATCCCTCATTGGTTGCGAGACACACCCATCTCGCTGGGCAGAGTCCACCTCACCCCGCCTATGCCCGTGGCCCCGAACACGTGCGTAATGGCGATGATGGAGCGAAGGGGAGATTTAATGTAAAAAAAAAAACCTCACTATAAAGAAACCCGCAGCGCACACATGAAATTCCCATTAGACATAGGGGATGGGACCCTCACTATAAACACATACTTATCGAAATAACTGAACTGCGGGGGCTGCTGACTGTCTGTGTGCACAAGGCTTCCAAATCCATAACAATACTGTTGCGAATCTGGAAGCCATGAGCACACAACAGCCAGGTCCTAGAGATCAGTTATATCGGTGAGGAGGTAGGTGGAGCTGCAAACGCCTCCGATTGGGACTCCACCCAGAAGGGTGGGAGTTGCCCCGCCTACCGTGGCGTGGAACTTTCCCTGGTCTCTGTTTATGCTCCGACTGAGGCGAGTGATCTCACCGTGAAGAATGCATTCTACGCCACACTCGAGTTTGTGGTTGATCAGTGCCCCAGACGAGATACACTTCTAGTCTTGGGGGATTTCAATGCATCGACTGGAACTGATAGGGATGGTTATGAGGTGTGTGTTGGTCCCCATGGGTCAGGAACTATGAACCAGAATAGCACTAAGTTCCTTGACTTTGCAAGAAGTCATGGATTTAGGGTGGCTGGTTCATGGTTTCAGCGCCCACAAGCTCATCACTGGACTTGGTATTCCAACGCTGGCGGTGTGCAAAGGAGATTGACCATGTCCTCATTGACGGTCGTTGGAGGATGATCCAGAACTGCAGGGTCAACCAGAGTGCTCAGTTCCTCAATACTGACCACAGGCTTGTTGTAGCAACTCTAAAGCTGCACCTTGTATCCTGGAGAATGGTACCATCCCAGCCTAGGCTGGATGTTGCCAAGCTCAGGGATGAGAGAGTAGCTGAGGAGTTTGCGAACAGGCTGAGTGGACACTTGGGGGGGTCTGGGTGCTTTTGGGGGTCCTGAAGAGTTGTGGAGCGCCTTCAAGACCACCGTCCTTGATGTTGCCGGTGGATGCCTTGGAGCTCACCGCAGGGCAAAGAAGAATTTTGTCTCTCAAGGGACACTGGATACCATTGACCAGAGTCGCAGGGCCAGGCTGAATGGCAGAGCTGAGCTGTTCAGGGAGCTGAGGCGTAAAACTGTACGTGCACTGAGGGTGGACAAGGAGGCCTATGTGCGAGGAATCTGTGAGGGGGTAGAGCATCACCTGTGGACAGGTGATTCTCGTCCCGCTTACAGGAGAATTCTCGCATTACGTTCATCCAAGCCCATCCCTCGGAGCACTGCAGTTCGAGCAGAGAGTGGTAGGCTCTTGACAGAGGCGTCTGAAGTGAAGGCCCGCTGGGCCGGTTACTTTGAGCGGTTGTACCGGGCTGATCCCCCAACTGTCGAGTTGGACGTCAAGGGTGTTACAATCCCTGTTGCTGACCCTCGACCTTGTGCTGACCTTGTGGTCCACCTTCGCTTGGTCCCTGTTGCTGACCTTGTGGTCCACCTTCGCTTGTGGAAACATGGGCTGCGGTGAACCAGTTGAAATGGGGCAAAGCTCCAGGGATCTGTGTCATCCATGCCGAACTTCTCAAGGCTGGTGGAAATGCTGCACTCGTGTCGTTGCATGCAGTTTTGTGCTCTGCCTGGAACACAGGCATCATCCCAACTGACTGGAAGAGAGGCCTTGTTGTCCCTCTCTGGAAAGGGAAGGGTGATCGCCAAGACTGCAACAACTACTGAGGGGTGACGCTGCTCTCAGTGCCGGGCAAGGTCTTTGCTCGGATAATTCTTGATAGGGTTCGCCACCATCTGCTTGAGCACCAGCGTCCAGAGCAGTCAGGCTTTACACCAAAGAGGTCAACGATTGACCATATCCTTGCACTTCGTGTCCTCACCGAACGCAGACGAGAGTTTCGGCAGGGGCTGCTTGCAGCCTATGTTGATCTCTGTAAAGCGTTCGATTCAGTGAATCGGGATGTCCTCTGGAGGATTCTTGGTCTTCGTGGGGTGCCACCAAAACTGATCGATCTGATGTCTGAACTCTACTCTGGTACTGAGAGTTCTGTGAAGTGTGGTGGTACCATCTCTGACTTATTTCCAGTTGTTACTGGAGTTCGTCAGGGATGTGTACTTGCCCCCACACTTTTCAGCACTTGTATGGACTGGATTTTAGGGAGGATGTCGGAGAGATCAAGTTGCGGTGCATCGTTTGGAAATGTCAAGATCTCGGACCTTGATTTTGCAGATGATGCAGTCATCTTTGCGGAGACTTTAGACATCCTCTTGGGGGCCCTCGAGGTGCTGAATGAGGAGTCGGAGCCGTTGGGATTACGGGTTTCTTGGGTCAAAACTAAGATCCAGGCTTTCGGTGACATCTTGGATGCTGCTGTTCTGTCTGTGTCTGTTTGTGTTGAGGATGTTGAGGTCGTGGAGAGATTCACTTACCTTGGCAGTGATAACATGTCTCTGCTGGCTGCGAGTCAGAGGTCAATAGACGTCTGGGTCGGGCCTGGGAAGTCATGGATTCACTGGATCATGGGGTGTGGCGCTGCCGGTACCTGTGCGGGAGGACGAAAGTCCGAGTCTTCAGGTCCTTGGTACTTCCAGTCTTGCTCTATGGGTGCGAGACTTGGACTCTGACCAAGGATCTGAGATGGAGACTTAATTCCTTTGGTACCAGGTCTCTTCGGAGAATCCTTGGCTATCGCTGGTCGGATTTTGTGTCCAACGAGCGGTTGCTGAGAGAGACTCGGATGAGATTTGTTACCTGCATAGTCCGTGAGCGTCAGTTGCGGCTGTATGGACATGTGGCTCGTTTTCCTGACGCTGATCCTGCTCACCAGATTCTCTCAGCGAGGGAGTCTCTTGAGTGGAGGAGGCCAGTGGGCCGACCACGTGCCTCATGGTTGCAACAGGTTGACCATCATCTCAAGGAGATGGGGATGGGCCTGGCATCTGCCTGGGGGATGGCCAGACGGAGGCCCCTGGAGTACCGGCGGAAAGTGGACGCAGCGACGCGCTGTTCTGGCACATGCTCCCATACCTGACCTGACTTTAGATATCCTTTTGGGGGCCCTCGAGGTGCTGAATGAGGAGTCGGAGCCGCTGGGATTACGGGTTTCCTGGGTCAAAACTAAGATCCAGGCTTTCAGTGACATCTTGGATGTTACTGTCCTGTCTGTGTCTGTTTGTGGTGAGGATGTTGAGGTCGTGGAGAGATTCACTTACCTTGGCAGTGATATTCATGTCTCTGCTGGCTGTGAGTCAGAGGTCAATCGACGTCTGGGTCGGGCCTGGGGAGTCATGGATTCACTGGATCATGGGGTGTGGCGCTGCCGGTACCTGTGCGGGAGGATGAAAGTCCGAGTCTTCACGTCCTTGGTACTTCCAGTCGTGCAAAATGGATGCGAGACTTGGACTCTAACCAAGGATCTGAGATGGAGACTTAATTCCTTTGGTACCAGGTCTCTTCGGAGAATCCTTGGCTATCGCTGGTCGGATTTTGTGTCCAACGAGCGGTTGCTGAGAGAGACTCGGATGAGATTTGTTACCTAAATAGTCTGTGAGCGTCAGTTGCGGCTGTATGGAGATGTGGCTCATTTTCCTGATGCTGATCCTGCTCACCAGATTCTCTCAGCGGGGGAGTCTCGTGAGTGGAGGAGGCCAGTGGGCTGACCACGTGCCTCGTGGTTGCAGCAGGTTGACCATCTCGAGGAGATGGGGATGGGCCTGGCATCTGCCTGGGGGATGGCCAGACGGAGGCCCCTGGAGTACCGGCGGAAAGTGGACGCAGCGACGCGCTGTTCTGGCACATGCTCCCATACCTGACCTGACCTGTTCGGTGGAGCTGACTCTACTGCTCCATCTAGCAGTCGTGCTCGCCACCGAGACCCGGCCCCACAACAATACATCAGGTAAGAGTTGGCCTCATTCTTATTATAATCAGGAAGATATTTGTTATTTGCTTTCGCATATCTCTTGGAACATACTTGAGATATTCCTCCTCTTTTAGCCTTCTCTATCATTAAAAGCATATCTATATCACTGATTAATTCCAAATTCTGTTTTGTCATTTTTAACATAGCACTCCAAGCCAAACTCGGGGCTGTGTAATCGTGAACGGGGTCTAATCCAAAAGAATTTTTTATTATGACAGACTGTTCTAAAAGTTTCAAACATATCAGCCAATAATAATACATCGGTTTTAAGATACAAATCATGATATTCTCCAAGATTCTTTATATTTAACTTCTCCCAAACCTTTTTAGCTTGTGTATAATCTCTATCGGAAATATGAGTTTTATTCAACTTGCCATAGAAACTTTCCCTTGAAGGAAGTTGTGTTTCTTTAAACTTCTCAAATGAATCCATACAGTCATACGGATATATTCCCTTTTGTGATAAGAGATCAATCTCTTCTTGATTTGAGAAATGTGATTTAAGATTTGGTAAGTTCTTAATATTTGATGCTAAGTTAGATAATGGACTTCTCCATAAACTTGTTGAAATGAGAGCGAGAGATGAACCTTCAGAGTTTAGGCTTTATTCCATTTGATTGGAGCCGCTTCTGTGGGCACACCAGGAAATACAGGTTCAGCTAGGAGTACATAAGCAGTAACGTATACATGTGCAGTTAACCATTGCAGACTAAATCCGCGTAAGCACGGAGTTCGATATAATCTCCATTCTCACCAGTCAATGAGCACCTTCAGTTAACGAGCATCAAGTGGACAGCCGATGTCAATAGCAATGCCCCGGGGACAATCACTCGTGCCGCAGAGACATCCCCTTATACGCGAGACGCACAACATGTGATCCCGCGTCATGTCCCTCGATTCACGTTAATTCACCACATTCTCCCCACCTTTAAAATGTAACTAGGGGCCCATCTTACACACCATGATTGCTTTAGCACTATAGGAGTATACATTTCAAGCAACGCGGACTAATAGATCTACAGAAGCATACATGCCAAGCAGTGATTATTTTGAGTTGTAGGAGCATGGAAATGAGCATCGATATATGATATAATGGGCATATAGGAGCATGAGCAGCGAGAATGCCGATAATCCCCTTTACAGATTGAGTCGTCGAGGGGGCCTTATTCGTCGACCTCTCCGGGAGTAAACGGCAGTTTCACTTGAGGGAGACTCCCGATCCTCTTGGTGAGCCTCGACTTGTGCCGGGGATGACTCCTCGATCGCTCTCGGGTGTAACGCGGCAGCCCCGTCGCCTGGCGGAGTTCCTGGGGGGGAAATGTCAGAAGGAGGAGTGCCAGAAGGTGGTGTACCGGCGGGAGGAGTACCTGAGGGAGCCAGATGGCGAACCGACACAGTGGTCTCCCTGCCATCCGGGAGCCTGACATGAGCATACTCTGGATTAGTGTCAATGAGTTCGACCCCCTCCACCAGGGGTTCATACTTGCTTTGTCGTACCGGGCGTTTCATGAACACTGTACCGGGGTGGGTCAGCCAGTTGGGCACCGTTTGACCGTCAACATAACGTCGTTGGTGAGTAAACATACGTTCGTGAGGAGTGGCATTTGTGGACGTGCAGAGCAAAGAGCGTATGGAATTCAGAGCGTCAGGAAGAGTAACCTCCCATCGCTCGGGGCCCAGTCCTCTCGATTTCAGCGCCAGAGTTACGGCTTTCCAAATTACTCCATTATACCGTTCCACCTGCCCGTTTCCCTGTGGGTTGTAACCCGTCGTTCGACTAGTTGCTATGCCGTGCTCTAATAGGAATTGTTTTAGCCCGGCCGACATGAAACACGGCCCTCTGTCTGAATGTATGTACGAAGGTCTCCCAAACATAGCGAAGAGGTCAGAGAGACATTTTACGACAGTGCCCGAGGTCATATCCGAGCACGGAAACGCGAAAGGGAACCTTGAATATTCATCAACAACGGTGAATATGTATCTGTTGTCTGTTTCGGTCGGTAGGGGCCCTTTGAAGTCGATGTTTAGTCTCTTGAAGGGGGAAGTAGCCTTGATCAGTCTGCCAGAAGCCGCGCCATAGAATCTGGGTTTTAGTTCAGCACAAACAGGGCATGAAGCATTCATTTGTTTAATATCTTCAACAGAATAGGGAAGATTTTGTCTGCGTACGAAATGTGCCATCCTGGTTACCCCTGGGTGGCACAGAGACACATGGAGGTCTTGCAAAGCCTGACTGATTGTTGCCGAACTGTAGACCCGGGAGAAGGTATCTGCAGCAGGGTTTTCTTTCCCGGGCCGGTAAACAATGTCGTACCTGTAGCAAGCTAGGTCTATCCGCCATCTCATAATTTTTTCATTCTTAATTTTCCCGTTATTTTTCCCATAAAACATGAAAGCCACGGATCGTTGGTCCGTAACGAGCGTGAAGTGGTTTCCCAGTAAATAATGTCTCCATTTACGCAGCGCTTCGACGATGGCGTACGCCTCCTTCTCTATTGCCGAGTGTCTCTGCTCGCTTCTAGAGAGAGTTCTCGAGAAGAACGCGACCGGCCGCCCAGACTGATTAAGTGTAGCAGCTATGGCGTGATTTGAAGCGTCGGTCTCCACCACGAAGGGCACCGAGCTGTCGATCGATAAAACCACGGACTTACTGATATCATCCTTGAGATTGTGGAAAGCTTTTACGACAGCGGCATCTGGTGGAAAGTTTTTGCAATGCACTAGGGGATGTATTTTCTCGGAGTATTGCGAAATCCATCTTGCATAGTAAGCGAACATCCCGATCACCCCGGCGCATTGTTTGCAAGTCCTGAGGTGGTGGAAGCTCACGGAGCGGGCGCAATCGCTCAGGATCAGGCTTAGATTGTGCCGGCTGTGTAGCCGAGAAGGTCAATTGACCTTGCCGAGAATACGCATTTCTCGTAGTTGAGAGTCAGATTATATTTTCCAGCAATGCTCAAGAATCTGTCCAGATTCCTATCATGTTCCCTCTGATCCCTACCGCACACTGTGACATTATCCACGTAAACAAAAGTGTCTTCGAGGTTTTCATCTGAGATGATGTCGTCCATAACCCGTTGAAGCAAGCTACTCCATTCGTGACACCGAATGGTATCCTTCTGAACTGGTAGAGGCGCCGCCCTGCCTGGAATGCAGTGTACGGTTTGTCTTCCTCTCGGATGGGAATTTGATGATAGGCGCTTCGCAAGTCGATGGTACTGAATACCTTATAATTGGCCACGCGTTCGACCATCTCATCTATGCGCGGCAGGGGGTAGGCGTCGAGTTGGGTGAAGCGATTGACCGTTTGGGAATAATCGACAACCATCCGTTTCTTATGGTTCTGACTGCTGGTTACTAACACCTGTGCGCGCCATGGCGAATCGCTCGGTTCTATAATTCCCTCCTCCAGTAATCGCTTGGTTTCCGAAGTGATGAAATTCATGTCAGCAGTGGTATATCGCCGCGATTTGATCGCTATCGGTTTGCAGACCGGCGACAAGTTAGCGAACAGCTGGGGGGACGTCACCTCCGCGGTGGTCAACGCATTTAAAATTAGACGAGGCTTGCTTCCTCCAAAGGGTATTTCGACGCTCGTGTGCTGCTTGAGGACATTATGACCCAGAATTACGTCTGCGCACAAATCACGAAGCACCAGCACCTTTACATCCCGATGCGTGTACCCTTTTACGTCCAATTCAACATTGCAGTACCCTCGTACGCGGGATTGTAGTGAGGTGGCGGCCATGCATACCGTATTGTCAGTCGGGTGGATTACCCATTTCCTGCCCTTCACTAGCGAGCTGTTGACGAAACTTTCAGAGCTACCGGTATCAATCAGTGCCTCAGCCATATGCCCGTTAATTCGTACGTTGATGATAGCCTTGGATAGATTCCCCGGGGAGGCTGCAGTCAATTTATTTTGCGAGTAGAGAGCCGCAGAAGTGGGTTTATTTCTCCTTAGAGTAGATTTACATACCCTGGCATAATGCCCTTTCTTGTCGCAATTCATGCATGTGGCATCTCTGGCGGGACATTTTTGACGAGGATGCCTTTTGTACCCACAAAAGAAGCATTTACCAACCGGAGCAGTTGCTGAGGAGTTTGACGAGGTCTGGGTATCCGGCTCCTCGGGTGTTTCTCCATCCCCTATGTCTGGCTGTGTCTGTGTCAGTGGGGTTCCTTGGGTTCCCATCGTAGCAGCGTTCATGAGCAGCATCGGTGTCCCAAATGACTCAGATTGCTGCTGAGCCGTATCCATCGCTCGAGCCTGATCGACTACCTTGTCAAGAGTGGGTTGCGCTTTCTCTAGTAAGCGTTGCCGTATGTGGGCTGATCTGAGTCCTTGGATGAATGCCTCCCGGGTCGCTTCCTTTCGGTGTTCCTCGGCGCTTACCGCCCGGAAGCTGCAGTCTTTTCCCAGCTGATTCAGAGCTTGCAGGAACTGATCGATTGTCTCCCCGGCTGCTTGCTTGCGTGTGTTGAGAAGATGTCGTATGTATACCTCGTTCTTGGGCTTCACGTAGAGCGCCTGCAGCACGTCGATCGCTGCTTCGTAAGTGTCGCACCCCGAGAAGAGCCTGTACACGCCGGGCGAGACATGATTCACGAGAGCGGCAAATTTGTCAGCTCCCTCCGCGATGATGGTCAGATAGTGTGAGAAGGAGCAGAACCAATGTGACCATTTCATTTCTGCGTCAGTCGCGTTCGGGTCTGCGTCGAACCTCTCTGGTTTGTAGATCTTGTCCATCTTTGGTTGAGAGAGCCGAGAAAATTAAATGGAATAAATTGAAATGAGAGCGAGAGATGAACCTTCAGAGTTTAGGCTTTATTCCATTTGATTGGAGCCGCTTCTGTGGGCACACCAGGAAATACAGGTTCAGCTAGGAGTACATAAGCAGTAACGTATACATGTGCAGTTAACCATTGCAGACTAAATCCGCGTAAGCACGGAGTTCGATATAATCTCCATTCTCACCAGTCAATGAGCACCTTCAGTTAACGAGCATCAAGTGGACAGCCGATGTCAATAGCAATGCCCCGGGGACAATCACTCGTGCCGCAGAGACATCCCCTTATACGCGAGACGCACAACATGTGATCCCGCGTCATGTCCCTCGATTCACGTTAATTCACCACACTTGTATGTGTCAAGAAATCTGATATGGGTTATGGGGGATGTATGAATTGTTTTTGTGAATGAGATGTATTTTTGGTCTGTGTTAGGAATGGCAGAAATATCTCCAGATGTCTTTGAAAATTCATTTATAAATAGATGTGTGTCATAGTGAGCGTTGTTGTGAAGAAAGACAGGAATAAAGTTTGGGGGCTTGTCATTAAGATTACAATGGGAATGAGCTGGACCTCTATATTTACGAGTCAGATGACAGTGATCCCTAACCTTGACCTCTCCCTCAATTTTCTCTTTACAAATATGACAGATACTGTTCTTTCTAAATTCCTTTTTCTCTCCCTTTGTTAATAACATTGCTTTATAGGTGTTAACCATTATTTCTCTGAGTCTTATACAGTCTTTTTCCAGTCGTCTTACAAACTGCTCTGAGGCATCTTCTCTATAAAGTTCTAACTTGTATTCATCACCAACAGATGATTTGATATAATAACAGAAATCACAAGGAGTATGTTTTTGATATTTATTTTTGTATGATTTATTTGGATTTGGAGAAACAGTATCTATCTTTTCAAGGATACTTTCAAAATCAGCATATATCACAAACGGATGTTTTATAGATTTGTTAAAATCTTTGAATGATATGTTTGAACCTGTTTTTGGCAAATTGATTACGGTTCGTCTATGATTACGACAATATTTCGAATGTTGATTTAATCATTCTTTTGTGTTAAAGGAGTTGAGACATCTCTTACAAGAATACGTTTTACATTTTGTCTTATATAGTTGTGATTTGGTTAATCTTGATAAATTTTTGATGAAAGC
This sequence comes from Eptatretus burgeri, assembly GCF_056783735.1. Lineage (NCBI taxonomy): Eukaryota > Metazoa > Chordata > Myxini > Myxiniformes > Myxinidae > Eptatretus > Eptatretus burgeri. The sequence goes on from NC_140963.1 coordinate 110,444,626, forward strand.
ATAATGTGATTTTTCCATTGAAGTAAAGTAGTGAAGGTCAATGTGTGTTTCATCATTTTTATAGTTGTTTGAAATTTTTTATATCTGAACTTTGTTTGTATCCGTTAATCCATAAACGTTAACAGATTGATTTTTTTCATTTTCTCAAATTTAGGAATATCTCTCAATGACATTGGAAACTTTAAATCTTTAACATTTAATGTATTCTCGTATTTCTTATAATGTTCAACCCTTTCAGGATTCCATTGCGGAGGATGTAAGTGAGCAAGAACAGACCTTAGAAAATATTTATCTTTGTTTTGAATATTAACAACCGCTTTCTTAAGGTTTATCTCTTTTGGTAAATCGATAGAATAAAAAGCTTGAAGAGGATCTGATTTTAAGATGTGTATGTCTAAAAAGATTATTTTCGTAATAGCAAATCCACTACCTAATACAGTGTTATCAACATCTTGTTCTTGTCTCTGGAGTTCATCGTAAACATCACATCTTACAAAATCTTGAAATGATGAGATAAAGTGAGAGTTTGTCCTCATATAGGGAGTAGTTTCATCATCTTGTCTTTCCATATTCAATTTTACTCCCATATAAAACTTAAAAGTTTTCATTTCACTTATTGTGTTTTTAATTATCGTTTCAACACTTTGTTTAACCATATCAACAGCTTCAATGATTGAAGATGGTCAGGGTCTTGAAAGCGAAACAATCTTATTTTTATATGTCCTGTAAATGCCCCATCAGTGTTTTCAATTGAGAATTTAGTGGCACCTTCCCTTTCTTCATTGTTCTTGTGTTTACGTGATTGAAGGTGTTTATTTTACTTTTTTTAAAGAATATCATTATCACATCTATCACAATGTTTTGTTTCTTGGTCAAGTGGAGATATTTGTCGGAAAAGATTGAATGTGTGTTTGTTGGTTTGAAGGTGTTTTTTCTAACATTTATATTCATGATAACAAACATCATAGTACATTGTATTCACCATATTTATATAACAAAACTTTGATTAAAATAAAATTTTCTTGATGAAAATTCCGTTTAATTTATAGGTGAATCTGTGCTTAAAACCATTTTATCCTCGAACTTTTTTTCACTTAATAAATACATTGCATCAAGACACAAAAGAGAAGTTTCAATCAATCTCTTCATTTGTAAAAGATACTGAGAAATATGTCAAGGATGTAAAATTGAATAAAGATAAATATAACAACTATTGCATAAATACAATTATGGTGAATAATTTGAGTTCTTCAATTTCCTTCAGTGGAAGGGCTTTTACTATATCTGGAAGAACATCAATTAAAGAATCTCTAACAAAAGTTTCTCCTCTCCTTCTGGTAATATATTCAAAACTAGAAAAAGCAATGAAACGAGAAAAAGTATCAAAAAATAAAAACCTTATGGATGAAGCTTTAGAAAGAAAAGATAAGACCATCTGTAATATGCAGGGAGAAATTTGTATTTTTTTCAACAACCCTAAAGGTATAAATCCTGATGTAATAAAGGATGTTAATATATCAGGTGAAATGACATTTCGTTCAATAGTAGTTGAGGATCATTTTTAAATTACCTTTAATATAAAAATGTAGTAGTTGAATCTGTTAATGAAAAAAAGTAGATAGATATCGATGGTAATGTTTCTTTTCTTCTAATTAAATATGAGTCATTATTCAACTGAAGATTTTGAAGATTATGAGAGTGATTATGACACCGACAGTTATGATACTGAGTGTTTGTGTTCAAGTGATAGTTATGAAAGTAGTTTTATAGATGATTGTGAAAGTACCGAAGATGAATTTCAGTTTAAGTAAAGTTTTACTTTATAAATATGAATAATTCACTATATTTTGAGCCTCTTGAATTCCCTGATTCTCCATATGACAAATTTGAGAATTGTCCTGCATGTGATAGCTGTTAGAGTGGGATTAAACACAGTCAAAAGCCTATAAACAATGTATATTCTGTGATTATCTTCTAATTAATGATAATAAAAAATATAAAAAGGAAAATAATTCTTTTCGATTTACACCAAAAATGAATTACTTTACAAGATTGATTAGAGAAATTAATGTGAAGTATGAGGGTGATAACACACCTTTCCTTACAAGGAAAGAAACCGAACGTATAAGAGAAATGTTCAAAGGATTGTTATTACTGTTGTGGTGAATTGAGGTGAATTGAGGGACATGACGCGGGATCACATGTTGTGCGTCTCGCGTATAAGGGGAGGTCTCCGCGGCACGAGTGGTTGTCCCCGGGGCATTGCCATTTCAGCAATGCCAACCCTCCCGATTTCATCGGGAGGCTTCCGAAAATTCACCCAAACTCCCGCCCTTACGATCACTATCCTTATCCTCCCGAAATTTTGATATTTTTGCACTGTTCACTAATCAGAATGTACTGGTATGAGAATTGAATGAAAAGCATCGTCTGCTACGTATAGCATGTGGTAACTCCATAACGTTCGCTGCTACCAAATTGTACGTAAAAAATTGCAAATTCAAATGAGGAGCAGCGAAACATTGGGTCTGGATCTCGCTTATGCGATCATGCACTGAGATTTAGTGCATGCGGTATGTGTGCAATACAGTGCATGCGGTATGTATGCACAGTGTATATGCATGCGATACGCTCACTGCATGCAGCTGGGCCCCGTACCAGCCCGGCGGTCGCGACCACCGTGCGGTGTTTAATTTAACAGCCGCTAGAGTTCTACGAGTCGCGCTGCAGCTTTGGAACATCGACTTCGAAGTTACCGATGCTTCAAGCCCTCGATGTTGATTACGAAATGGCAGAAAAGAAGCTTACGAAGACCAAGAAATGGTCTCAGAAGTACAAGACCGAATACAGTCTCCAATACCCGTGTATTCGAAAGTCTGAAAGAGGAATTCATCATGCGTATTGTACAGTATGCAGCGTTGATATTTCAGTTGAGCACGGAGGTCGCGATGATATTCGGAAGCACGTTGGAAGCAAACGGCACACAGACATTGCAAAGGAGAGATCTTCGAGCACGAGTACCGGTACACTTCTGAATTATTTCACCAAACAAGGGACAAGCGAGGAAGAGGATGTTACTCGAGCGGAACTTCTCTTTAGTGGATTTATTGTGGAACATAACTTGCCCATATCAGTCTCAGATCATGCTGGACCTCAATTTCAAAAGATGTTTCCAGATTCAAAAGTTGCTTCAAAGTATGGATGTGCAAGAACAAAAACTTGCAAGATGTGCAAGATGTGCAAGAACAAAAAAAAAAAAAAAAAAAAAAAAAAACAAGAACAAAAAGCAAAAAAAAAAAAAGAAAAAAAAAAAAAAAGAACAAGAACAAAGAAGAAAAAAAGAACACTGGTCAACAATTTTTTACTTTCTGAATGTTGTCTAGATTTCTACAAGTGAATTAGGGTATTCTGGCACTGCTGAATCAGGAAATGGCATCCGTTTCTCTCCATCAGGTCAGGTTTTTGTGCTAAGTTGATTTGAAAAAATCAGATCTTGTGACAAAATCAATTACATTTTTGTAGCATTATCAGCTGATTTTTGTCAACACATATCATCCTAAACATGTTTTTAAGAAAAAAAATGTTTTGCCAACAACATTTATTGATTACATGATAGAAACATCGATTACTGTCATCTGAATGGTGGGCATTGATAAAGGTAAGTACAAGTAAATTGCATGTTGCGTCACCACTGTTCAAACTTCAGGGCTTGAACTTCCGTTTCTTCGAACTCCTGGAATGTTCAGCGGCAGGGAGGTCTCTCTTCAGATTCCAACAGTAGTCAGCCATCATGACTGCGTCCCAGCGACCCTGATACCTGGTCTCCATCTCCTTCATGTCCTGATGGAATCTCTCCCCCTGCTCGTCACTCATTGAACCCAGGTTCTCAGGAAACCGGTTCATATGTGAAAATAGGTAGTGCATCTTGATGCTCATGTTGCAGCCCAGGTTTCTGAAAGCAGTCAGCATGTTGTTGACAAGTTCTGCGTAGTTTCTGGCCTTATTGTTGCCAAGAAAGTTCTTCACTACCAAAACAAATGTCTTCCACGCTTCCAGTTCCACTTCATTCATTGAGTTTTTGAACTCTGGATCTCTGATGAGCTGACGGATCTGAGAACCATCAAAGATGCCAACTTTCAACTTCTCCATGGTCAATCCTGGAAAAGCCTGGCACAAGTAAGTGAAGCAGTCACCATCTTTGTCCATAGCCTTGGTGAACTGCTTGATTAAGCCGAGCTTGATGTGCAGCGGTGGGAAGAGTATTCTGTCTCTGTCCACCAGAGGGTCGTTGATGACGTTCCTTTCTTTGCATGGCACCAATTCCTCCCGCACAGGCCAGTCCTTCTTCGTGTAATGCTGAGCACGGTCCCTACTATCCCACATGCACAGAAAACATGGGTACTTGGTGAAGCCAGACTGTTGTCCCAACAAAAAGTTCACCATCTTCAGGTCAACACAAATAAACCACTTATGCTGATCATAACCAATTTTCTCCAGCACGTACTTCACCGCTTCATACTTCTCCTTCAGTGTAGTCGAGTGAGCGATGGGTACAGAGGCAAACTGGTTGCCGTTGTGTAGCAGAACACATTTCAGTGATCGCTTGCTGCTGTCAATGAACAGTCTCCAATCTTTGGGTTCGTACTGTGGCACTCCAAGCTTGAGCAGAAGCGCATGTCATAAATTGGCGCATGTAGGTATTGTACATTCTTCAGAGTTCGTTATTTCAAGAAATACAACTTTTTTGTATCACATTATTACAAAATCTGCCCCATTAACTTTAGTTTTGATCCACGAACTTTATGCTTTGCCTCACCAATTTTTGGAAGATTTTGAGGTTTTATGACTTCAAACTGATCCCTTTTCGACATAATCACCTAGAACTATCGTACCTGAATACTTCTTGTCATTAAAATAATTATTTCCAATTAAAACAATTATTTGACATGACATTTTACCCCCACCAACTTCTTCTAAAATGCTCCACACATGCGTACATGTGAACAAAAATGTAAAAAACGACATGTGGCCATATCTCAAAAACTTGACCTGATTGAACAAAACTAATGTGAGTTTTGGATTCAGCGCATCAGATTCGTCCTAAATCAGCTTAAAAAATGCAGACAACAAATTTGTTGTTGACCAGTGTAATTGGTGAGTTGTCAAATGTTACTGCTTCATCTATTGCCGATATTGCTAGACTAGCTCCATTTAGCCTAGCTACAGACGGTAGCAATGACAGTGGTGAGGCCCAGCTATATCCTGTCCTGATTTCGTACTATGACAACAGTGCTGGGATTGTGAAGCAAGGTTTGCTAAGTTTTGCCTGCGTGCAAACAAGATTCCACTGGAGAAAACATTTTCAAACTGCTTGATCATGAGTTCAGTGACAGGAAAATTCCGTGGGGAAATTGTGTTTCCTTTTGTGCTGATAATGCCTCTGTCATGGTGGGCAAGCACAAAGGAGTCACTGCTTATATCCACAAACAAAATCCAGAGTGCAACATCATGGGATGCCCTTGCCATATGATGCACAATACGGCCAAGAAGGCGGCTCAGGCCTTACCCATTGAATTAGATGACTTTCTCATCGATATTTACTACTACTTGGACAAAAGTAGTAAACGCGTCAAAGGAGTGAAAGCACTGCAAGAACTCTGTGATGCCCCGACACAAGATTCTGAAGCATGTCGCAACAAGGTGGCTGTCCCTTGGTCAGTGCCTAGACAGGCTGATTGAACAGTGGGAGCCACTTCGCCTCTTCTTCAAAGAAGAAGTACGAAGAAAAATGCAACCAACTGTAGCCAAGACTCTAACAACGAGCAAGAAGGACGGCACTGTATCTACTGCCAGTACTGGCACTGCAGGATCAAGCACTCGTGGAGCAGCATTCACCACTACCACTGCAGTATCTGCTGCGAAGAAGACAGCAGGGGCAGCACCAAAACCAATGCTGAGAGCAGGTAGCATCACCGGCCCTTCATCACGTTCATCTACAAAGCAGATTCCTTCAGAGTCGAGAAAGACTGTGATAGTCCCATCTACAGGCAAAGAAGGACCCAAGTTAAGTTCTGCTTTTGCCAAATCACTTGATAGAAGCTCAGCAAAACCTTCGAATCAGAGGTCTTCTTCCTTGGCTGCACCTACCTCAAGCTCTCTCCTCAAACGTAAAATTGGATCTGGTACTACGAGTCTGACCTCTTCTGCTGGCAGTAAACGCAAGTGTGATCGCCCTGCGGCTAAGTGTACTACGAGTTCTACAACTAAAAGCGCATCTTCCTCAAACACTGTGCAGGAATCTAGAGAAAAACGTGTCAACAGGATGTTCTTGTCTCCACAAACAAAACTCTATTGTTTCTTCCTTCGATATGCTAACAAGCTTTTTGAGAAGGGGAATCTTCTGCTCCAAAGAGACGAACCCTGTATTCATCTCCTGCACGGAGAATTGAATGGTCTTCTGAAAGATATCTTCGTATGGTTTTTGAAACCATCGGTGTCATCGGTTGCTCTGGTAAATGTACCCTTCTCTGACAGAAATCATCAGAAGAATGATGAGGACCTCATGATTGGGAACAATGCCAAACTGTATATAAGGGAACAAAGGAGTCTCAAGAAATCCACCTTCACTCTGAGTGAGTCAGACATCCAAGGTTTCTTCAGTGCAGTTCGCTCATATTATGTGAAAGCCTGCAATTACATCTTCAAAACCTGGCCGCTAGATGATGAATTAGCCAAGCATGCTCAGGTGCTGGATGTTAAGCTACACCAAGAAGTGGGGTTTGACTGTGTGGAGTTTTTCATCAAGAAATTCCCCTGTCTGTTCAGTGGCGGTGATAGTGACATAGACAGTCTTGAGAGTGAATTCGCTCACTACCAGGCAGACGCCTCCATAGCTACAATTGCTACTGAGACAGTGAGAGTGGATGAGCAGTGGCATCGGATTTCACAGCTCACAGATCCCTGCACTGGTGCCAAGAAGTATCCTAATTTGAGCAAAGTGATGAAGGGAATCTTGGTCATTCCTCATTCGAACGCATCATGTGAGCGGGCACTCAGTCTTGTACGGAAGAATCATACTGAATTTCGTCCCAATTTGAGTGTCAAAACCCTGGAAGCTCTCTTAATTGAAAAACTAGCTCATAACACCCCTTGCTACCAGAGAGAATACAGCAAAGACATAATCAGAAGGGCTAAAAGAGCCACACAGCTGTCACTCAGCAAAGCTGCCATGGAAAAAGCAAGCAGCAGTAGTACCAGCCAGTAAGGTAAGAAAAATATTGCTTCTTTTGTGCTTTTTGTTAATCTTTGATTGTCCCCTAACTTACTAATATTAACATACATGTAACATTAAAAAGTGCACAATTTTCCCCTTTTTTTGTTCAAAAAGTGGGAATTCTTAACATGTTAAATGCTCCAAAATAGGGCTCAGAGGGCACCAGAGAGCGTCTAGAACCCCAGAGCTTCCAGGGCCCTAAGGCAGGCCCTGGACCCCGCCGCAAGGGTCGAGCGCTCCGCGCTCGAGATGTGCACTTCGCGCACATTATTTGGTGTCGGTTGAAAATCCTCCCTAATTCTGATTTCCAAAAGTTGGCATCTCTGCCATTTACATCGGCTGTTCACTTGATGCTCGTTAACTGAAGGTGCTCATTGACTGGTGAGAATGGAGATTATATCGAACTCCGTGCTTACGCGGATTTATTCTGCGATGATTAATTGCACATGTATACGTTACTGCTTATGTACTCCTAGCTGAACCTGTATTCCCCGGTGTGCCCACAGAAGCGGCTCCAATCAAATGGAATAAAGCCTAAACTCTGAAGGTTCTTCTCTCGCTCTCATTTCAATTTATTCCATTTAGTTTTCTCGGCTCTCTCAATCAACGATGGACAAGATCTACAAACCAGAGAGGTTCGACGCAGACCCAAACGCGACTGACGCAGAAATGAAATGGTCGCATTGGTTCTGTTCCTTCTCACACTATCTGACCATCATCGAGGAGGGAGCCGACAAATTTGCCGCTCTCGTGAATCATGTCTCGCCCAGCGTGTACAGGCTCTTCTCGGAGTGCGACACTTACGAAGCAGCTATCGACGTGCTGCAAGCGCTCTACCTGAAGCCCAAGAACGAGGTATACATACGACATCTTCTCAACACACGCAAGCAAGCAGCCGGGGAGACAATCGATCAGTTCCTGCAAGCTCTGAATCAGCTGGGAAAAGACTGCAGCTTCCGGGCCGTAAGCGCCGAGGAACACCGAAAGGAAGCCACACGGGAGGCATTCATCCAAGGACTCAGATCAGCCCACATACGGCAACGCTTACTAGAGAAAGCGCAACCCACTCTTGACAAGGTAGTCGATCAGGCACGAGCGATGGATACGGCTCAGCAGCAATCTGAGTCATTTGGGACACCGATGCTGCTAATGAACGCTGCTACGATGGGAACCCAAGGAACCCCACTGGCACAGACACAGCCAGACATAGGGGATGGAGAAACACCCGAGGAGCCGGATACCCAGGCCACGTCAAACTCCTCAGCAACTGCTCCGGTTGGTAAATGCTTCTTTTGTGGGTACAAAAGGCACCCTCGTCAAAAATGTCCCGCCAGAGATGCCACATGCATGAATTGCGACAAGAAAGGGCATTATGCCAGGGTATGTAAATCTACTCTAAGGAGAAATAAACCCACTTCTGCGGCTCTCTCCTCGATGAGCGTCGAAATACCCTTTGGAGGAAGCAAACCTCGTCTAATTTTAAATGCGTTGACCACCGCGGAGGTGACGTCCCCCCAGCTGTTCGCTAACTTGTCGCCGGTCTGCAAACCGATAGCGATTAAATCGCGGCGAAAAACCACTGCTGACATGAATTTCATCACTTCAGAAACCAAGCGATTACTGGAAGAAGGAATTATAGAACCGAGCGATTCGCCATGGCGCGCACAGGTGTTAGTAACCAGCAGTCAGAACCATAAGAAACGAATGGTTGTCGATTATTCCCAAACGGTCAATCGCTTTACCCAACTCGATGCCTACCCCCTGCCGCGCATAGACGAGATGGTCAAACGCGTGGCCAATTATAAGGTATTCAGTACCATCGACTTGCGAAGCGCCTATCATAAAATTCCCATCCGAGAGGAAGACAAACCTTACACCGCATTCCAGGCAGGGAGGCGCCTCTACCAATTCAGGAGAATACCTTTCGGTGTCACGAATGGGGAAGCTTGCTTCCAACGGGTTATGGACGACATCATCTCAGATGAAAACCTCAAAGACACTTTTGTTTACGTGGATAATGTCACAGTGTGCGGTAGGGATCAGGGGGAACATGATAGGAATCTAGACAGATTCTTGAGCATTGCTAGAAAATATAATCTGACTCTCAGCTACGAGAAATGCGTATTCTCGGCAAGGTCAATTGACCTTCTCGGCTACACGATAGCCGACGGCACAATTAAGCCTGATCCTGAACGATTGCGCCCGCTCCGTGAGCTTCCACCACCTCAGGACTTGCAGACAATGCGCCGGGTGATCGGGATGTTCGCTTACTATGCGAGATGGATTTCGCAATACTCCGAGAAAATACATCCCCTAGTGCATTGCAAAAACTTTCCACCAGATGCCGCTGTTGTAAGAGCTTTCCACAACCTCAAGGATGATATCAGTAAGTCCGTGGTTTTATCGATCGACAGCTCGGTGCCCTTCGTGGTGGAAACCGACGCTTGAGATCACGCCATAGCTGCTACACTTAATCAGTCTGGGCGGCCGGTCGCGTTCTTCTCGAGAACTCTCTCTAGAAGCGAGCAGAGACACTCAGCAATAGAGAAGGAAGCGTACGCCATCGTCGAAGCGCTGCGGAAATGGAGACATTATTTACTGGGGAACCACTTCACGCTCGTTACGGACCAACGATCCGTGGCATTCATGTTTGATGGGAAAAATAACGGGAAAATTAAGAATGAAAAAATTATGAGATGGCGGATAGACCTAGCTTGCTACAGTTACAACATTGTTTACCGGCCCGGGAAGGAAAACCCTGCTGCAGATACCTTCTCTCGGGTCTACAGTTCGGCAACAATCAGTCAGGCTTTGCAAGACCTACACGTGTCTCTGCCACCCAGGGGTAACCAGGATGGCACATTTCGTGCGCAGACAAAATCTTCCCTATTCTGTTGAAGATATTAAACAAATGAATGCTTCATGCCCTGTTTGTGCTGAACTAAAACCCAGATTCTTTGGCGCGGCATCTGGCAGACTGATCAAGGCCACTTCCCCCTTCGAGAGACTAAACATCGACTTCAAAGGGCCCCTGCCGACCGAGACAGACAACAGATACATATTCACCGTTGTTGATGAATATTCAAGGTTCCCTTTCGCATTTCCGTGCTCGGATATGACCTCGGGCACTGTCGTGAGATGTCTCTCTGACCTCTTCGCTATGTTTGGGAAACCTTCGTACATACATTCAGACAGAGGGCCGTGTTTCATGTCGGCCGGGCTAAAACAATTCCTACTAGAGCTCGGCATAGCAACTAGTCGAACGACGGGTTACAACCCACAGGGAAACGGGCAGGTGGAAAGGTATAATGGAGTTATTTGGAAAGCCGTAACTCTGGCGCTGAAATCGAGAGGACTGGGCCCCGAGCGGTGGGAGGTTACTCTTCCCGACGCTCTGAATTCCATACGCTCTTTGCTCTGCACGTCCACCAATGCAACTCCTCACGAACGAATGTTTACTCACCAGCGACGTTATGTTGACGGTCAAACGGTGCCCAACTGGCTGACCCATCCCGGTACAGTGTTCATGAAACGCCCGGTCCGACAAAGCAAGTATGAACCCCTGGTGGAGGGGTCGAACTCATTGACACTAATCCAGAGTATGCTCATGTCAGGCTCCCGGATGGCAGGGAGACCACTGTGTCGGTTCGCCATCTGGCTCCCTCAGGTACTCCTCCCGCAGGTACACCACCTTCTGGCACTCCTCCTTCTGACATTTCCCCCCCAGGAACTCCACCGGGCGACGGGGCTGCCGCGTTCCACCCGAGAGCGATCGAGGAGTCATCCCCGGCACAAGTCGAGGCTCACCAAGAGGATCGGGAGTCTCCCTCAAGTGAAACTGCCATTTACTCCCGGAGAGGTCGACGAATAAGGCCCCCTCGACGACTCAATCTGTAAAGGGGATTATCGGCATTCTCGCTGCTCATTATATCATATATCGATGCTCATTTCCATGCTCCTACAACTCAAAATAATCACTGCTTGGCATGTATGCTTCTGTAGACCTATTAGTCCGCGTTGCTTGAAATGTATACTCCTATAGTGCTAAAGCAATCATGGTGTGTAAGATGGGCCCCTAGTTACATTTTAAAGGTGGGGAGAATGTGGTGAATTGAGGGACATGACGCGGGATCACATGTTGTGCGTCTCGCGTATAAGGGGAGGTCTCCGCGGCACGAGTGGTTGTCCCCGGGGCATTGCCATTTACATCGGCTGTTCACTTGATGCTTGTTAACTGAAGGTGCTCATTGACTGGTGAGAATGGAGATTATATCGAACTCCGTGCTTACGCGGATTTATTCTGCGATGATTAATTGCACATGTATACGTTACTGCTTATGTACTCCTAGCTGAACCTGTATTCCCCGGTGTGCCCACAGAAGCGGCTCCAATCAAATGGAATAAAGCCTAAACTCTGAAGGTTCTTCTCTCGCTCTCATTTCAACTGTATATATTATTCACGATTGTCATTTTCAGGGAAATATCAACACAAGATATTGCATAAATAAAATAATGGATTATCTTGAAATTAAACCTGAACTTAGGTTAAAATATAGAGTTTCTAAAAAAGCCAATAATGAATTAAATAACCTGTTTTCCAAACATATAAATGAATGATTTTTTTACCCATTTGGGAAAATAAGATAAAATTTAACAATCATAAAAATCTTCCAAATTCATTAAGATGTCTCATAGTTGGTTCAAGCAGATGTGGAAAAAAAAAACCTGCTTACTTTTAAAGATGCTCCTGACTCCCAACTTTTTAGATAATGATAATTTAATAATTTTCACAAAGTCGAGTTTTCAACCTGAGTATCAACTACTCTCACAAAGTTTTAATGCTGTTCTTCAAAAAGAAGATATAATCGGTTTATTTAAACTTCAAAACAATCTAAATGATAAATGATTATAACATTGAAGATATAATACAACTATTTTGTGATACACAGAGATATAAAAAGAAATCAAAACCGATAACTTGTATTCTTCGTGATAATACGGATGATATACCTTCTCCCCAAGATTTGGATAAATCAAAAAGGAACCTCGTTATCTTTGATTGTGTTAATGAGAGAAACCAAATGGTAATGGACAGCTACTACACAAGAGGGAGACATTCTTCTTGTAATTGTATTTATCTTAGTCAATCATACTTTCAAAGTCCTCGTCATTCCATCAGAAACAATGCTAATACTTTTATTTTATTCAAGTTATATTCAATAGATATAAACAATTTTTGGAGAGATAATTGTTCTACATTATGTAGTAAAAAGGAATTTGGGGATTACATGTAGCACACGACTGAAAAATATAAATATATAAATATATTGTTGTGAAACAAGATTTAATAGTAAGGAATATATTTTTTGTTTTATAAACAATTACATATATAAATGACAACTATTATTATAAATGTTGTGGGTAAATCTGATTCTGGAAAAAAACTTTCATAAATCAAGGTTCTTGTATAGTACAAATAAGAATATTGTAAATTTACTTAAAAACACCCCGTGATACGCATTGTATCAACAACAACCAGAGCAATAAGACCTGGAGAAGTAAAAGGTGAAGATTATCACTATATTTCAGTTTAGGAACATATGCGATTGAGGAAAGAAGATCAAATATTTGAGGAGGTTTCTCTTGGTACAACAAAATATTCACATTGTAAGAGTGAGTTAAAGAAACTAAAATCTGGTGGTCTTGGGATATTATAAACTAATCCAGAAGGAATGAGACAAATTATTAAACATCTGAGTGGGGTTAAGATGTTATTATTCGGTTTTGATGTTGATGAAGAAACTCAACGCAGACGTATGAAAAGCAGAGATGCAAGTATTAGTGAAGAAGAAATTACATCTCGTATTAATGTTAATAAAGAATTTGAAATATTTAAAGAAAAGAATTTATTTGAACACATCGACTTGGATGATGAAGAAAAGGAAAATTTCCCTGTTGATCTTTACAATTCATTGAATGATATTTTCCAATAAATAAATGTATGCGAAAGAAGGGGCGCGGTAATTTGGTCACGGTAAAACGGTCACAAGGTAATTTGGTCACGGTAATTCGGTCACGAGGTAATTTGGTCACGGTAATTAGGTCACAAGGTAATTTGGTCACGGTATTATTATTATTTATTATTCACTGCATTTAAGGCCAGTAAGGCCCAAGAGCAGTAATAAACAAGGCCCAAGAGCAGTAATAAACATTTTCATTTCATGGCCGGCGAATCTTGTTGGCATAATGACGTATTGACCAAGTTTACTGACTACTATAATGGAATCGATTCTGTCTCTCTCAACTTTTAAATTCCGATTTACAAAATTACCTTGTGACCGAATTACTGTGACCATTTTACCGTGACCAAATTACCTTGTGACCGTTTTACCGTGACCAGGTTTCCCGTGACCAAATTTCCTGTGACCAAATTACCTACATTCGCGAAAGAAAGAGCAAGAAGATTTATAGAACATCAAGAGTTGGTTTCAAAAGTTGTAAAACAACAGGAAGACATAAAGCAGAAATGCAGACAGAAACCAACGGATGAAGAAGCATTTGAAAAAAAAAAATAAGAGAAATTTTTTAAACCACTCTTAAAAACATCCCAAGAAAAAAATTGTAGATGTTTCCACAGTTCCCACAATCGAATATACTCCTAAAAAACTTCAAATGTTAAAAGATTTCAGTCAAATGACGGAGGAAGAATTAGAGCATAATTATAGGAGAATTAGAATATGATGTTGAAGGATTATTTCAACACCTGGAAGAGATTAATCAACCCCCTGATTATATTGCGAATGCTCTTAAAAACAATGAATATTCAGCGGAATACAAAACCAAAGCAGGACTCATTCCAACTGAACAACCAGCAATATAATATTTCATCTTGTTCAAGAAAAGGTATTGATATTTAATGATGAATTAAGGTTCTTGAGTTCTGCTCAACCCCCTGTTAAATGAACCCCCAGATTAATGTTTCTTCTCACAAAAGATGGAAGACAAGCTTCAACTGTGAGGGGTGAATCAAAGTATTTTGATAAACCATTGGATATAAAAAATAACGATGATAGAGTAAATATTGATCTGCTGGGCTCTGTTAATTATAGGGTTAGTCTTTCTGGTAAAAGTAGGAAGAATGAGAAGGAGAAACACAGTATTCAGGCTTTAAGTATCCTTGGTTTAGGTTTTAGTTTTCTTCCAAATGACCCATCGCAATTAGTTAATAGACTGATATTGTTGTTAGGTAGTAAGAAGGCTGGAAATAACAAGTGTTTTAATGAAGCATCAGCCATTTTAGACCAGTTTATGAACATGAAAAGAATTAATAAATACCAAAACAAAGACATTTTATCTCGTATTAAATAAGATGAGAAGCACAATCCTTAGTTTTAATTTTACAACAAGCGACCACACATCTTCATTCCCATACCCACTACAACATGACACAACAAAAGAATCTGAGGCATCTTAATTGTCCATGGAAACTTGTAATACCTTATTTAATATAACCGAGAAAAATGGCAAGTTTAGTGATAATCCGGGAAGTGGATACAAAACGATAACAGTTTCACCCGGAGCTTATGAAAGAACAGGGTGATGAACCAAAAAATATTGTTATAGATATTCAAAAACATACTTCAAAATCAGCAATTAAACTTAAAAATAACTACAAGGTTGATTTCACAATCATTTAGAGAGTTATTGGGTTTCTCCTCAAAAAAGATTGAAACTAATGGGACGTTTTACAGTGATAATGTCATTCAGATATCCTCAGGAATAAATTCGGTATTAATTCACTGTGATTTGATTGATGGTGCTTATAATGATGGAATAAGAACAAATACAATATTTTCATTCAGCGCATACTCAACCCCAATTGGTTATAAATAAACCCAAAAATCTGGTTTATCTCCGTGTCAGGAAAAACCATATACATATACAGAGTAAATTTTAGGATAACCGACCAAGATAATCGTATGATTTATTTTAATGGAGAAATTATATCCATCAGAATTCACCTATGTGAAGTTTTCCAATAAATAAATACGATGGTTATTGTGAGGAAACACGAGTTGGGAAAATATAAAATAATTACAGGGGATGGGATGTTCCTTTCCCCATACTACAAGGGTGAAGGGATGTATCTTGGTAGAGGATACTATAAACCTAAGAGACAAAGGGGTGTTGGACATCAATTTAGAGGAGATGGTATAATTGATACTCTAATGGGTATAGGTTCAACTATTCTTAAACATAAGGACCTAATTGGTTCAACTGCTTCTGCTGTGGGAAATGTATCGGGTGCTATAAAGAGTATAAAAGATGCCCAAAAGGAATCTCATAAATTAAGAAAGACAAAACTCAGTTGTCTCCCCAAGAACGACAGAAAATAATTCAAATACTTGGGTCAGGGTTCCAAAAGTTTTAACATCTTTTTCTGAAATAAATACAAGCATGGAAGCAACTGATAGTATCTATGATTTGGATGATACCATTGTCATCTCAAACTCCACCAAAAAAGATTACTTCAAGGTAAATTCCAATAACTGGAACAAACTGGAATGCAAATGGTACAAAAAGTTTTTTGAATTAAATAATCAACAAACTTATTTGAATCTATCCAAAAGTTTCTTGTGTAAATTTACGTTCACTCAGGCTGGGAATAACACAAACGCTACACTCATAAATGATTTCTTCTGGAAAATGTTTGATAGTGTTCGTTTGTACATTGGAACACAAGAAGTTGAAGCGGTTGATTATGTCTCTGCTGTATCTGAAATGATGAAATTTACACTATATTCACTCAGTGATAGAACGGGAAAGGGGGCTGTCGAAGGTTTTATTATTATTATTATTATTATTATTATTATTATATATATTCCTGATATGCCAATGGGAACAAACACAGACCCTGGATATAGTCAAAGGAAAGGAATGTATAATGAGGATACAAAAGCAGTTAATAATTTTACTGTGGCAGTTCCTCTTACAGGTATATTTGGATTTTGTGATCATGATAAAGTTCTGTATGGTCTTAAAATTAGATTTCAACTACAAAGGAATGATAATGAAAATGAAAATAGATTACTTTTTGGTGTTGGTAGTACTTTTGGTGATCAGAATAAATTTGTAATTGATGAAAGAAGTTGGTATATTAGTGAATATACTCCTAATCTTAAAACAGAAGAGATGTTGAATAGAAGACAACTCAAAGAAACCACTCCATGCCTCATCCCTTAAAAGAAGATTTCAACACGTTAAACTAAACCAAACCACTTACACGTGGAATTTCGGTGTTCTGGAAGGAAAGCCACGATATCTGTGGATCATTTTTTAAAAACCAGATGGTGATACTGCTACTGATAAGAATAATGCATTGAGTGATAATGCTAAGGTGAAACAACTTCATGTTTCTCTTGATGGAACATTTTATCGACGAGATCGATTGGAAATTAATTGGGAAAAAAATGATTATGCTGAAGCATACAAGTCTTACCAATAGGTGTGTGAAAGTAATGGAAATAAAGAACCTATTTTGGATATGACAGCATTTAAAAGTTTGTATATAATCTATGCGTTTGACCTGAGTGCTCAAAAGGAAACTATAAAGTCTAATCGAGTGGA
The DNA here is from genome assembly GCF_056783735.1 of Eptatretus burgeri. NCBI lineage: Eukaryota > Metazoa > Chordata > Myxini > Myxiniformes > Myxinidae > Eptatretus > Eptatretus burgeri. The sequence continues at coordinate 110,461,526 of NC_140963.1, forward strand.
TACTTCCCTATACATTGAAAGAGGAGAGAGTGAAGAAGTTGATACATATTCATATTGTTTGCTTTTGGAAGAAACAGAATTACAGATTCATACAGATAATGGTGTTATGATTAGTCTCACATAATTTTTTGGTGAAATAAATGAGTGGCAAAGTACCCACTGGGGTATATGTTAATCAAATCAATCTTCATAAACTATCATCTTGTGTTCAAAATCAAAAGCCTTGTATGATTAACGTTAATACAATTCAGAGAAAAGGAGCAGTAAGAATTAAAATTGATGTTTTGCTCACAAGAGAACAGGTGAAAATCTTGAACGATACTGGCTCACTTAAAATTAAAATGTCAAAACCAATGTTGAAAAATATTCAATAAGAGAGACGAGTGGAGGAATTTTCCCATTTATAATTCCTTTATTTGCTGGTTTAAGTGCGGCTGGAGCATTGACGGGTGGTATTTCAACAGCGGTGATAGCTTCCAACGAAAGGAAGGCTCAACTCCGGGCTCAAAAAGAATTGGAAAGACGTAACAAAGAGTTGGAGAAAGAAATTGTTCGAAGTGGTGTAATTGCAGATTATGCTGAAAATTTTGAAAGTCTTCCTGATAAAGCGAGATTGTTAGTTGGAGATATGCTTTCTTCTATCGCACAAGCAGGGGAAAAGTTAACTAAAAGGGGTAATGGATTATATCTTTCTAATAAATAAATGAGCATTGATGAGTGGTTTAAAGAATTTGGAATGAATACAACATCAAATTTACAACTTGTCACATATTGTAAGAAATTAATAATTCACAATGTGGTTATTTGTATGAGAGATGAATTAACAAACATGTCTAAATGTACAAAGAATATTATTATGAACTTAGAAGATAATAATGGGAACTGTTCTCATTGGGTTTGTATTTTTAGTAGTCAAGATAAATATTATTTTGATAGTTTTGGTCTTCCACCACCTGTTGAAGTCATAAAATTCTTACAGAATGGTGTTTATCAAACATTTCAAGTCCAATAATTAAATTGCAAGTGTTGTGGTCAATTATGTCTATACGTGTTATTTCAACTCAACAAAAATAAATTTTTTAATGACATTATTTTTAATCTAATATAAATGACTTGTGTTGGTAAAGATGGTTCTATCTTTGGTGTATCCCAAGAACTGGATCTTGATTTATCAGATTATTACACAAAGGCACAGGCTGAATGACAAATATAGTCTTACAAAAAATATTAATATGAAAAATGCTTATAAATAATTATCGAAGCCCGACTGATGCGAATGACTTTGTGAGATTAAGTGATTTATCACAATATATATCCTTAAATAAAACAGCTGTGTATTCCAAAGATACAGAAGTGTTGATTTTATCTCCAGATCATACAGAATTCACAGTTCCAATTAAAATAAAATTTTATAAAGAAGGGCGTATCGTTTGTATGAGAATAGAACAATGGGGGTATGATATGAATGATTTAGGGTATAATTGGTCATTTAAAATTGACCGAGAAGACCTGGAACAATTAAATCGTTCTCGTAAGGAAGAATATTATCCACTTGTTGCTGAGAATGAGCTTTGTGGAAGCACGATTAGTAAACAACAAATAAAATAATTTAATAAGGGTAAACATAATAATGGTTTTGCCCTAGTTTATATCATACATGAAAACAGGATTATTTATAATAAGTAAAGAAATACAAAATGATTTAACTATGGGAAGATGGGGAGGTGTTTCGTGCCATAATATTATTCTAACATATATTTCTAATACATAAATGACAACAAGAAGGCTTCAAGAAAATTATCATTTCTGTGTTCAAGCATACCTTCAAGAAAAGGGTATTCGGTATTTTAATAAATATGTTCTAGAACATAAGAATGAGGTATTTTCAATAAAAGATTGGCTTTTCTGATGTTGATAAACCGACAACTTTTGATTTATTTAATATGTTAAATAATGAAAAAATTATAAAGTTAAGAAAACCTAAAACGTAAGGCTCTTTTAGAAATTCAGAAGAAATTTTATTGGTTTCCTGTTGTAAAAAAAAAATATTTTGGATACAGGAATAACAAGAAATCCTGATGAATATATGTATGATATTCTATGGGGTGCAAGCAATTCAAGGATAGTAAGGGACGAGGAAGGAGTTGAAGAAACTGAGATAGAAGAAGAGAAGGAGAGGGAGAAGAGAGAGAAGGAGGAAAGAGAGAAGAGAGAGGGAGGAGAGGGAGAAGAAAGTGAAGGAGGAGAGGGAGGAAAGAGAGAAGAGAGAGAGAAGGAGGAAAGAGAGAAGAGAGAGAAGGAGGGAAGAGAGAGAATAAATAAATATGGAAACCAGTGAGTTTAAAAAAAGATTGGGGGTATTACAGAAAATAAATAAATCTCAACGCACCCAGGAGGAAAACAAAGAATTGACAAGTCTATTAGAACTATTTTCGACAAGACTATGAACATTGTTTTCAGGGATAAGATAGATGATGTTGGTGTGATTGACTTTGGTTAAAGTTTTTCATTTTTTTCATTTTATAAATTTAGGAGAGAGTGAAGACATTTCTGAGGATCCTTTATGTTTTAAAAATTAAGATTCAAATGTGCATGTTGGAAACTAAAAAGGTTTTCGCACTCTGTCGGAATTTTTCTCAAAAATAAATGAGTTGTTGTGTCAAATGTAAAAAGAAAACTAACACTAAAAATATCTCATATTTTAAAAGTAAAAATAATAGGGTTATACAAAAAGGAACATGTTCGGTGTGTGGATCAAAAAAGAGTCAATTTACCTCCAAACACAAACGTGGAGGAGATATACAAAAGTTTTTATCAGGAAGTAAATTTACAACTACTGGAATACCAGGGGAATTACATCTACCAGGGTATTCTTTCTGTGGTCTCGGCACAAACTTGGATAAAATATTAGATGAGGCAGACAATCCTAAACCATGGAGTAAACCCATCAATATCAATAGGGTTGATGAAGTGTGCATGAGGCACGATATTGATTATGGGAATACCATAACTTTGGAAGAAAAGCATGAAGCCGATAGAGAAATTTTGTATAATTTGTCTCTGATACAAAATCCAACCTTGAGAGAAAAAGTTGATTGGTTCATCGTGAAGAAGATGATCAGTACTAAATTGAAACTTGGGCTTGGAAATTCAAAAAACTTATAGGCTCTAATGATGTCATTAAGACTGAAGAACAATTAGCTGATGAATTACATAAACCAATAATCACAAAGTTTCATAGAAGGAAGGTTTATTCCAAGGAAGTTGATTATATCTGGTCCGCTGATTTGATTGAACTCAATAATGATAAGGGGTACAAGTATGCTTTAACCGTTATTGATTTGAGGAGTAGATATGCGTGGGTTGTCCCTTCAAAAAACAAAACAGGTAATACTCTTATGTTAGCCTTTCAACAGATATTGAATAAAAGTAAGAGAAAACCCAAAAAATTGTGGACTGATGAGGGTAAAGAGTTCTTTTATAAGACATTTTTGAATTTTCTAAAAAATAACAGCATTACATTATACAGTACCTTTAATGAAGGAAAAGCGGTTGTTATTGAGCGCTTTAATCGCACTTTAAAAGAGAGACTATATAAAAAATTCACTCAACTCTGTTCTCAACAATGGTCATCTTTTATTCAGGATATTGTAGATAAGTATAATGACACGATTCACACGTCAACGAATGCGAAACCATCAGAAACATTTACAAAATTAGAATATGAAAAAGAGATTAATGTCAAAAAGCCTAATTTCAAAGTTGGTGATATAGTCAGAATAAAATTATATAGATGGAAATCTCATTTTGAAAAAGGTTATACTAAACGATGGACAAATGAGCTTTTTAAAATTGTTGATGTTATAGATACCGTTCCTTGGATTTATAAGGTATATGATTTAAAGGGGGAAGAGATTTTAGGTTCATTTTATTCACAGGAATTACAAAAGACAAAACGAAGCAGATAATACTCACGGGAGCAATAGGTTGGCGCTTGGCGCTTCACTCCCCTCCACTAAACACCTTTATGGACACTCGAGGACCAAGTCCGAGGTGTATAACAGGTGGCATCTGCAGAGGGTTAAATTAAAAATATATATTTTTTATATATATATATATATATATAAATATATATATATATATATATATATATATATATATATATATATATATATATATAGAGGGTTATAGAGGGTCAAGGGGGATGTTCTTAGATCTGTGAACCCCAAACACAGAATCCTCAACTGAATAGTCAGTCAAGGCTTAACTTTTGTTTGTTGGTGTGTGTGCAATGGGGGACGTTCTTAGATCTTTGAACCCCAAACACAGAATCCTCAACTGCATAGTCAAGGCTTAACGTGTGTGTGTGTGTGTGTGTGTGTGTGTGTGTGTGTGTGTGTGTGTGTGTGTGTGTGTGTGTGTGTGTGTGTGTGTGATATAATATAACAAGGAGCATAATCAACCCCAACCCATCCCGAACCCACCCTAAGCCTCACATTCAAAATCTCAACCCCAACCCAACCCTCGCCCATCACAATGCCTTTTTTTAAATACGTATTTCAACAATATATATTTTTAATGTTTTTTCCCCTTCTTCCAATTCTGTCTTTTAAGGCTTTCAAGTTTGATAAAGTAGAAAGGGGGAGTAAGAACCTTCCTGCATCTTCTTCCCAGAATTAACAATATATTTTTTTTTATGGTTTTTTTTTTCTCTTCTTCCAATTCTGTCTTTTAAGACTTTCAGGTTTGATGAAGGAGAAAGGGTGATTAAGAACTTTCCTGCACTTTCTTCCCAGAACTTTCCTGCACTTTCTTCCCAGAACTTTCCTGCACTTTCTTCCCAGAACTTTCCTGCACTTTCTTCCCAGAACTTTCTTAATATTGCTCTCATCAAGCACCATCCAACAAAGAACTACATCGATAGGTTTAGATCCCTAAGAGTCTTCTTGGAAGAAACCACATTTCAAGTCTCCAAAATAAACCCAACTTTCCAAGTCTCCAAGGTATAACCACATTCCTGTTGAGTTTCCAAGATTTGTATCACATTGTGAGTTATCAAGCCAGAACCCACATTTCAAGTCTCCAAAATAAAACCAACTTACAAAGTCTCCAAGGGATAACTCATTTACTGATTTTATTTATTTATTTATTTATTCAAAAATTGTGAGGTCTCTGAGGTAGGTTTCATATTTAAAACCACCAAGGATAACTCATTTACTGATTTTTTTTTCTTTTTTTTTTAATTTGTGAGTCTCCGAGGTAAAACTTATATTCTGGTTCATCAAGGTATAACTTGTTCAGTGGGTATTGTCTTGATAACTTACAATGAGTACCATTGATGTAAAACTCTTTTTCAGGATTTTGCGGATCTCCAAGGTATAACTCTTTGGTTGGGTCATCAAGGTCGAGCTCGTTCTGTGGGTCTTGGTCGCTCACAAGGTCTTCAACCAAACCAACAATTTTGCCTCAAGTTGTGGCAAAAGCAGTATTTTCATTTTGTATTTCTGATACAATTTCCTGTGAGAGAAAATATTAATGTATTAATTAAATGATTATATGCTTAAATCAAACTCTGTAAATAGGAAAATAAAATCTTACCTTAATAGATAAGAGATTTGAATCCAGTTCATCAACTTGAAGGTTTATTTCCATACAAGTAGTATAACTCCAAGGAACTCCAAAGTCATCCCACTCAAGCTCAGCACAGCAGTCCATTCTCAGTACAAGTAAAAATATGTTTAAATTCAGTCTGGGTTTCAAGACTTTATATAGAAAGACTGGTGGGTGTGGTTTCCTTTGGAAATTCCCTGGGCAAGCCCAGGCAGTCTTGTGAATCAGAGATTAACAGGAAATGATGGAAGAGTAGGTGGTCCTCACAAAAGTGGGTGGGGCTTCGTAAAAGTGGGCGGAGCTTGGGAAAATGGACATTGTTTATGAAAAGTGGGCGTGGCTTAAGAAAAAATGGGTGGGGTTTAGGGGAAAGTGGGCGTGGCTTATGTAAAATAATGTGTGGCTCAGGTGGACAAACAACAGCATTGAGAGAAGTTTATAATTTTATTTCTGCTCAAGAAAGACATATAAACCAAGAACTAAGTTCAAAAATAATATTTGTGAATATACTCGATGGTGATGAATGTAATCGGAAAATTAATTTATTACCTCGAATAGAACATGGACAAATATTTATTGGATCACTCCTTAAGTGGAATGAAAATATGAAAGGAAATGAGTAAGTAATGGGGCAGAGATCGATCTCTTCTTTTGACCTGATGGACTGAGAGTCAGGGGGGAGGCAGAAAATCATTCTCCTCTTTTGACCTGATGAGCCTTGAGTCAGAAAGGTTTCCCCATTCATTTGTATGGGAGGGGAAGGAATCAGTCTCCTGTTTTAGGCTTTTTTGGGGTTGATTCAGAGAGTTTTCCCCATTTTCCCCATTCATTTGCATGGATGCCTCAGAAGCCACATTAATCCTCTACTCACCACGTACAGTGTTCTATCTAAAATGTTGTTCGTCTTTCGGCTGCTCCTGTTAGGGGTCACCACAGCGGATCATCCGTTGTGATCCGCATACTGATTTGGCATAGGTTTTATGCCGGATGCCCTTCCTGACGCAACCCTGGTCGCCTCTTATGACACAGGGATAAAGATTGGGTTTCGCCATGATTCCAGGCTGCCCTACTCCCTCTCATAGCGCGGCCCAACACAGAGTGCCCGTCCTCAAGCGATCCTCCGAGTAGCCGGATTACAGGCGCATGCCACTACGCTCGGTTTCGTGTTCTATCTAAAATACTGTCTGTAATTCTGGTGGAGGCTTAATGGTTAAGGTGGTTGGCTTAAGATCCTCGGGTCTTGAATTCAAGCTCCTGTTTCAACATTGAATTAACACCAGGTGGGGTTGACTCAGCCTGTCATCCTGAGATCAGCAAAATGAATACCAGCTTGCTGGTAACTGGGAAGCTTACTGGGAACAGGTGGAAATGCATCAACGGCATAGCCGCACCCCCAGAAAATGATGCAGCCAAGCAGCTGGAGGCTGCATACGAATAAATAAAATAAAATAACCCTCATGTTATTCTGGTGGAATTAACCCTTCTGTTATTCTGGTTAGTGGGGTGGCTTAGCCCAAATATTCAAAAGAATTGTGCATTTTGTGATACAAGCACCAAATTTGGCACAAATGTGCATTAATATGTTGCGAACATTTTCAGATATTGGGCCACTTGAAATTCTTTCTATGTCCGCCATATTGGATTTCAAAATGGCCACCACTTGAAATCTACATTTGCTATTATCTCTGGACGTAATGCAGCGATTGACTTGATTCTGGTATCTAAATGTATGTTTTTGGGGGCAAGGAATCCAATGGTAGTGGCCATGATCCGCCACTCACACAGTGATCCGGCACTCACACATGATCCCACACAGTGGCCATGATCCAGCACTCAATGGATGTCGTGAAGAATGCTGTGGAACACCTGAATCCTGGACAGACACCAGTGGTCACCGTTGATCAGCCACTGTTTGCTTTGGCCAAGCAGATACAGTGGAAGTGGCCAGAGAGCTATGGTGAAGACCAGATAGTGGTGATGTTTGGTGGCCTCCACATAGAGATGGCGGTACTGAGGACACTGGGGGACTGGCTGAAAGGGAATGGTTGGGTGCAAGCACTTGTGCAAGCCGAGATTGCGACAGCAGGGACAGCAGACTTATTCCTGCGAGCATCCCATGTCTTGCACACAAGAAGAGCACATCAATTGACTGCAGCAGCACTGTACATCCTGCAACACTGTGCCTACAACCACTACTGTCTGGGAGAAACCAGGGATGCAGAGGACCTTCCGGAGTTTGAAGACTGGTGTTGCCAGAGAGGAGAAGACATCCCCCAGTTTCACTACTGGGCAACCGTGCTGGAACTAGAACTGTTGGTTCTAGTGTATGTGCGTTCTCTCAGGCAGGGATCATTAATGATGTACCTCGATGCTCTGACAGAGCTGGTCCCCTGGTTCCATGCACTGGATCACACCCACTATGCTAGGTGGATACCAGTGCACCTGGAGGACATGGCCGAACTCACCATCAAACACCCAGATGTAGCCAGGAAATTCAGGGAAAGCCACTTCACCGTTCAGAAAACACAGAGGGTGTTCTCTTCAATCCCGATTGACCAGGCACATGAGCAGAATAATGCCTGCATCAAAGGAGACGGTGGAGCAGTTGGGCTCACTGAAAACCCTAGTGCCCTACATTGCTGGATGGTTGCGGGACTAGAAGTTGCCAGGGTGATCGAAGAATTCCAGGATGGGAACCAACACTGGGACGGCAAACAGCAGACACACGTCATCATGATCAGACGCCAAGTGTACAGGCCTCATTTGTGAAAGATGTTCGCTCTCTCGTCGGTGTCATAGAGGAGATGGGCAACCCATTCGAGGAGGAGAGTCAGGATGTAGTCAAACTGGACACAAAGGAGATCGCAGATCCTGCTGCTGTGGAGACTGTGATGAATGCCAATAGGATTGGCCAAGAGCAGTTCGAGGCTTTCACCAGAGAGTGTCTGTTGGACAGAACAAAGGCAGTGGACGCACCCATTCCTCATAACAAGCTGAAGGTGTTCAGCACTTCCACTCCAAGAAGCCAGAGTATAGGTCAGCAACAGCTCGCCTCCATCATGAATGACCGTGAACTCTTCGCACACCTGTACATTGGCTGCCAGACGAGGGATGGAAACCTTGAGGAGTTCTTTTGTCACGAAAATCAGGCATGTCCTCCTGCATTGTCTGATGGTGGAAGCCTCTGCACTGGTACCAAGAGTGATCTCCTCACATGCTTGGAAGAAGTCTCTGACGCAAAGACAGAAACTCCTGTCACGACATGTATTGTGCTTGATGGGGCAGCCATCGTCCAGATGCTGAAGCCGGCTGCATCAAAGACCTTTGAAGAGTATGCACAACAGATCTTCATCCCATATTATGTCCACGAAGCTGCAAACAGTGTCACGCCTGGATCTGGTCTGGGATACTTACCTTGCTGATTCACTGAAAGGTAGTACACATGCAAAGCGGGGACAAGGTGTGCGGAGACGTGTGGTAGCTGCCGCAGCCATACCAGGAAACTGGCAGAACTTCCTACGAGTGGACAGCAACAAGACCGAGCTGTTCAGGTTCCTCTCAGCAGCTCTCATGGAATAGTTTGACCAGGAGGACAAGCAACTCGTCATTACTGATGGAGAGGCAGTGCTCAGCAAGCCACTACTGCCAGATCTGACTTCACTCGCCCCATGTAACCATGAAGAAGCTGACAGTCGGATGTTGCTGCATGCATCTCACGCAGTCCAGCATGGACACCATGCAATACTCATCCGGACTGTAGACACCGATGTTGTGGTGCTGGCAGTGTCCCTGGCACAGGAGTTGCAACCAGAAGACAAACTGTGGCTGGCATTCGGAACAGGCCAGAGTTTACGATACCTAGCAGCACACGAAATAGCAGCTGGATTGGGACGGGAGAAGGCTCATGCACTGCCAATGTTCCACACTCTAACTGGATGCGACACTGTGTCTAGTTTTCATAGACATGGCAAGAAGACTGCGTGGGCAGTCTGGACGGTACTGCCAGAACTCGCTGAGGCGCTGCTGCTGCTGTCCTCTGCACCTCGTGACATACCAGACGATGCAATGCGCATCATCGAGAGGTTCGTGATAATGTTGTATGATCGAACCAGCAAATGCGCAGACATTGACAAGGCCAGGAGGAAACTCTTCACAAGGAAGAACAATGTGCAGCTCATCCCTCCAACGAAGGCAGCTCTGGAGGAACATGTCAAGAGGGTAGTGTATCAAGGTGGACATGTGTGGGGTCAGATACTGCTGCTAGCACCAGAGCTCCCTCCACCAACCAACTGGGGTTGGTCAAGGACTGGAGAAGGACAGTACACACCTTACTGGACCAGGCTAACTGAGGCAGCTCACAGCTGCATTGAGCTGGTTTCTTGCAAGTGCAAGAAAGGGTGTGTGAGGCGCTGCAAGTGCAAAAAGGCTGCCCTTCAGTGCACAGCCCTCTGTGTGTGTGTGTGAAGGGGACTGCACATGACGATGAGTCAACAACATACATGTACTTGTCGCAATGCTGAACTTGTTAACATGACACTGTTTCTGTACACGTATCTTCAGTACCGATATTTACCTAGCCTCAGATACCAGTACACCTAGCCTCAAATACTAGACCATGTAGCATGTCAGTATTATACCTAAGACATTTACAGAACTAAGACATTCTTTTCAAAGTATTGTGTTGAATCCAATATTTGCCTAGATAATTTCCAAATAAAATTATATAACAGACTGTGATAGATAATATTAAGTTGAAAATGGTACCATTGGATTCCTTGCCCCCAGAAACATACATTTACATACCAGAATCAAGTCAATAGCTGCATTACGTCCAGAGATAATAGCAAATGTAGATTTCAAGTGGCGACCATTTTGAAATCCAATATGGCGGACATAGAGAGAATTTCAAGTGGCCCAATATCTGAAAATGTTCGCAACATATAAATGTACATTTGTGCCAAATTTGGTGCTTGTATCACAAAATGCACAACAGGTTTGCTATGCTGCTACACTACTTCACTCACTGCAGATCTGGATAAAATCACAAACTGGTCCAACACGTGGAACATGTTTTTCAATCCGGACAAATCTCACAATCCAGGGCAACACCGTGAACACTTCATCATGTTTCCCAAACCATTCCCAAACAATGTGTGCAGTGTGGCAGGGCGCATTATCCTGCTGAAAGAGGCCACTGCCATCGGAGAATACAATTGCCATGAAGGGGTGTCCCTGGTCTGCAACGATGTTTCGGTAGGTGACACGTGTCAAATTTACGTCCACATGAATGGCCGGACCCAGGGTTTCCCAGCAGAACATTGCCCAGAGCATCACACTC
>NC_140963.1:110477473-110494973 GCF_056783735.1 Eptatretus burgeri
GGACGTTGTGTGGAAGAGACCGCGTGTGTGAGTGTCGCCGTGTGTATGAGTGAGGTACCGCGGGTGAGTGCCCCCGCGTGTATGAGTGAGGCACGGTGTGTGGATGAGGCACAGCGGTTGAGTGCCCTCGCGTGTGTGGGTGAGGCACCGCGGGTGAGTGCCCCCGCGCGAGTGAATAGAGCACCACGTGTGAGTAGTATGGTTTGTGTGAGTAGTGAGGCACGCGTGAGTGAACGGCCGTGTGCAAGGTCGCTGTGTGCCAGGGAGACCGTGTGTGTGAGAGAGCGGTATGTGAGGGAGATGTCGGTTGGCATGCGGGAGCACGCAGCCGCGTCTCCCGGGGTGAGTTTAATGGTGTGGACTGTGTGCGTCGTAACACGCAGGTGTGCGTGTGTTGAATGGAGACGGAGACGGTGACAGAGGAGAGAAAGCCGAGTAGCGGCTGTAGTTGTTTCGAGGACCGTGCCGGGTTCACCCAGCAGTGAGCACGCGGTCCGTGCTGTGCAACGCACGAGACCGCCACGTGCTCGCTTGCGAGAGTGAAGTCCCGGTCCGGAAACGCACGCGGTGGATTTGCCGATCCCGCGGACGGACAAAGTTTAGGCAGGTAAACGGATTTGGACCGGACGGGTTCTCCACGCGATCGTGTGTGTTAAGCTCCAACGGGCAAAGCACATGTGTTCGCGTGGGAAACCCCTCGAGACGTGGGGCTTGTGTTTTTTTTTTGCGCACGGTGACGTCATGGCTGCACGTGTGGTTGGAATCCGGCAGGAGGGGTATCTCTGCCGGATGGTCCCGTCCAAGGAGGGACGAGGAACACGTGCAGCTGCATGACGTCACGGGCAGGTGCAAAGTGCGCGAGCTCTGAGTTGCCGCGCAGGTGCTGCGCATGAAAAAAAAAAGAAGACAGCAAGCCTCACTTTCGGGTGCAAAGGATTCCTGGGAAAGGGGTGGAAGACCCCCTTACCCTGGGCACAGGATGGAAACTAGTTAGGGGGAAGGGTTAGCTTAGTTAGACCGACTTCATGGGGCAGGGGTAAGTCCTCATGGAGTCCGTGGAATGGATTAGTTAGAGGGATTGTAGCCAGATTTAGGTTGGGAAATAAAATGATTGATTTGAGGACATGGACAGACTTGTGGATGTGTAGCGGGGACGTAGCTTAGCTACGTAGTGTTAAAAGGAACGTGCTACTAGTTTAAGGGACGACGTGGGAGCACGAGTTAGTTAGGGGATGTAGTTAGAAGGATGGCAGAGTTCAGTGGTGTGTGTGTTGAAGAGTTGATGGTGAGTTGTGAGGTGAGTACTTGTTGAGTGAGTGAGGCCAGCGGGTCTGTGTGAGTGGAGTGAATGGGGAATGCATGGTGCGATGAGTGATTGGGGGGAGGAGTGACTCCCGCCCAAGGGACCCCGGGGTCAGAGTAAAGTGAGTCAGTTGGGTTAGTCAAATTGAAAAATGGAGGTCGTTTTGCTGTTGGTGGGAAAGTAGGCTCGAGACCTATTTGGAGGGGTGCAGGAGCCCTGTTGACGGGCTTGGGAGCGTGGCTGCGAAAGGTGAGTATCGCTGAGTGGGTACCCCGGGCACCAGGCTAGTCGGCCGCGGTAGGCCATGGGCCCATGGGGGGCCGGGATAGCGTAGTGGGCACGGGTGCGCCTGCTTGGTGCGGGGGCCCGGGGCGCCATTAGCCGCGTGGGCAGTGTTGTGGGCACGGGTGACCCTCGGAAAGGGGCCCGGGAGGCCGGCCTGCCACGTGTGCGTTTCAGGGGAGGTGCCATGGGGGGCACTCCCTGGTGTTAGGGAGCTGGTAGGCTCGGAGGCAGTGTAGTGCCCGGGGGTGCCATAGCGGGAGATTCGGCAGAGGGTCGTGCCTGCCAAAGGGAGCCACGTGTCCCAGCCAGGAGACCGTGTGAGGGCACGGAGAGAAAATTGGGGGGCGAGGCCCGAAATTGTAAGGACACCAACACAGGCGACGGGAATCTGGGTTGTTAGAACCAATAGTTTAAGCGAGAGGCGCTTGTTGAAAGCCCCGGGGTAGTTTAACAGTTAAATGGTTAGGATAGATTAGGAGATGTACCCCTCCGCACCATCCATCCCCTCGCTGTCGTTGTGGGCCGCTGGACCCACTTGGTGTTAAGATCGCCGAACTCTGGGGAGGCCATTCTGAGGCTTCATTGGGCCTCGACACAGGACGTTAGCTCTCCCTTGTTCCCCTCCGGGAAGGTACATCTTGAGCTCCTGACCACTTACAAAGCTTTTGTCCGTAGCCTGATGGAGTACTGCTCTCCCCTCTGGGCTGGTGCTCCTGCCTCCCACCTTTCTCGACTTCACGCTGTCGAAACCAGGGCTTTTAAGATCATTGGCATCTCCCGCAATGAAGCTGAGTCTTTGGGCCTCTCACTCAATCACCGCAGGTTGGTCGGTGGTCTTTCTGTCTTCTACCGACTCCTCTCCAGCCTTGCCCCCCCTGCTCTCTCTGCGATTTGTCCCAACCACATTTCCACAGGGCGCTCAAGGTCCGCCAACAACCCCCTTCTGGTAAAACTACCAAAATCACGAATCACTGCTCATCTTCACTCTTTCATTCCTCTTTCTTCCCGCCTTTGGAATAAACTTCCTCACTCTATTCTTTCCCATTCTTCCCTTCAGGCTTTCAAAACAGCTGTTCACCACCACCTCTTATCTTCCCCCATCCAAATCCTCGATCTTTTCTACCCCCGATAATCCACCCAAGCCCACTTCCTTCAATTCTCCTGCTTTCCTTCCTGAAAGTCCCTTTAATGTCCATCTTCCCCTCGCCATGTTCCCCGTCCCATCCCCATCCCTCTCCCTTCCACAGTTCACCTGTGTCTGTTCCCCAATGTTTTGTCCCTTCCACTCCCGCCCCTCTTGTCTCATGCCTCCTTGCTGTGAGTTGTGTGTTAGCTCTCATACGAGCCTCGACCAAGGTATACAAAAAAAAATAAAATAAATAAAATAAAATAAAAGGGAACGTAGGGGTTGGGAGTAGGCTAGGTGACAGGATAGGTTAGCCGAACAAGGACGATAAAGGGGGTTAGGGGACGATTTATAGTGGGGGAGTAAAAATAAAAACAACAAAAAAATAAGTTGGGGCTAAATTGGGGTTTGACAAATTAAGGGAGTGGGTATGTACAGTGACAGGCAAAGGCGATAGGTTGGGAGGGAGACAGGTAGGTAGGTCCGAGCCCGCCTTCCAAGTGGCCAGCACCACCGCACTCCCTCCACCAACCTCCATTGAACGGCAAAGGCTGGCCAACTTCATCGGCTGGCCGTGTTTTGCTTCAAGGCGGAGGCCGGCCAACTTCATCGGCAGCTGTGTTCTGCAAGGCCTGTGCCGGCCAGTTCATCTGCTGGCTGTTTTTCTTCAAGGCCTGTGCCGGCCAGTTCATCTGCCGGCTGTGTTTGTCTGCAGCGGCCTTCTTCTGCGGGCTGTGTTGCCTGCACCTTTGCCATGCCATGCCCACTGCCCATGTTCACCAGCCCCGTTCAATTTTGCTTTGCCCCCCCTGTTCATTTCCATGTGCGCCAGGATCAAGGCAACAGTTTGCAAGCTGCGAGAACTGCCCTGTTGGCAGCTACAACACGGGCCTGCAGTGGCAGCCCGTGCACCGTGTTTTGCGTCCATCCATTCATCCATTCATTCGTTGTGCTCATTGCGTGTGCCACTTGAGCTGGCACGGAGACTGCGTTTGTGCAGCCCATGCACCGTTGTGGTTCACTGCATTCGGTCCATCCATTCATCCATCCATTCGTTGTGCTCATTGCGTGTGCCACTTGAGCTGGCACGGAGACTGCGTTGTGCAGCCCATGCACCGTTGTGGTTCACTGCATTCAGTTCAAACCGTTCATGCATCCATTCGTTGTGTTCATTGCGTGTGCCACTTGAGCTGGCACGGAGACTGCGTTGTGCAGCCCAAGCACCGTTATGGTTCACTGAGTTCAGTTCAAAAGGGAAGGCCTTGGACTGCGTGTGAGCAGCCAGCCACGTTCCCTGTCACCTGCATTGTTTTGAGCCAGAGACTGCATGCGGGCAGCCTGGCTCCCTGCTAACTGCTTTCTTTTGCAGAGTTCAATGATCCTGGGCCATGGTTTAGTGTAAGATTTGTAAGTTAAGGTAAGATGTACTGTACATATGAGTGCGCCCCCGGCATGTTTGTCTTAGCGCCGGCAATTTTATTTAAGTCGTCCGTGTGAGTGAGTTTGTTTCGATAGTTACGCAGCCCTCAGGTTATTTATTTTGGGGACACGAATACCATGAATGTCGCACTCAGGGATCCGTAGGTAAAGTGTACTAGAGGAAAACTACACATGATGGCACACGAAAATTTGACGACTCGGGACCAGTCTGTAAAAAGGGAAGGGGGTAGTGTTGTGGTTACCAGATTCGCAAACCACCATTCAGGTCCCTTAGGTGAGGTATCTCGGTAAGTGCATGTGTAGTTAGGCCCAAACCCGTTGTCTAGTGGGAATACATGTCATTTATGCGAGCTGCGACTCTTCAGGATAGCCGTTTTTCTTTTACTATCTTTATTTTGGACCAACCGCCATGATCACAACCACAACATCAACCACCGACCACAACCACCGCTTCACCACAACCGCCACGACCTTCACGCACACCTCACAACCGTAGCATCGCCACCGTTCTTGCCCCGCTGTGGGTACCGGTGTTGGACTCATGCAGAACGCGCGTCGAACAGCGTGTACAAAATCACGGATTTTGTGCTTCAAAAACGGATCAAAAACGACACACGCCCACTTTTTGCCGTCCAATCGGTGAGCGAGGGGCGGTTTGGCCCCGCCTCCAGAACGATCGATATATGCAAATTTGTGGATCAAAAAGCCTTCACGCCCACTTTTTCTCGGGCCAATGGGGAGCGAGGTGAAAGGTCAAAGGGAGGGAGGCAAAGGCGAAGTTACGGGAGGATAAAGGGACGGTGTTCGTCAGTCAGAAGAGGGTCGCAAACGAGAACGAGAAGGAGTCGAGAACGAGAAGGAGTCGGAACGGAGGGGACGAGTGTGGAAGACTGGAGCCCGAAGCCTGCAGTGGCTGGAGAAGCTGAAGAGAGTCGGACGAGGGGGTGCTCGCGTCGGTGCCAGGAGCTGCACGCCCGAGGGAGGCCGGCAGCGCGACCTGGCCGAGGTGGAGACGCACACCAGGGATAATAAAGATCCTCTATACCCCGAGCATCAGCAACCCCCTCCTGTTTCCCCCCGCGCTGAGATAGTGCGACCAAGGGGGCCCGTTCCCACCCCCTGCCAGGCACTGTCCACGAGGCCCGCGGAGAGGGGCGCCATCGCCGCTCCGCGTCTCATCACCAGACGGGTAGGCCCGACCCGGTCTCGGCCTCAGGCCTGCCTCATTCTTGAGGATTTCTTTTCCTTGGTTTTGGGTATGTGTTGTCGGCGCCGTCTGTGAAGTAGAATTGTATAAGTGTTGCCGTGTGCTCGGTAGTCGGTATTAGCTCTGCACTGTGTTTTCACTTTTATATTTGCTTTTTGTGTAAATGGAAGTGTGTTTTCTTTTTTTGTGTGCTTTTGGTGGAATTGTATTTGTGTGCTTCCCGTGTGCCGCGAATAAATGTGCTTTATTGTTGAGCTGTTCTCCCGCTTCGCTTCGTCTTTTCACCATTGAATCCCCATCTTGCTTCACGTAAAGGGTTGGTAGTGGGCTGAGTACGCCCGATAATTAATCGAACCGTCGAGGTCGACGATAACACCGCTCGGTTATTCTGATAGTACGGAACGGGTCGCTTAAGTGGCCCGTGTCCGAAGTCGACCTGCGGCGAGGTGCGATCGCCCGGTCTACCCTCCGCGTGGGTACTTAGGTAGGTCGAATTTGGCGAGCAACCCTATCCCACGCGGGGGCTGATTGGCTCGATCGCGGTGAGACCGAAAGGTCCACCCGTGACTGGTTCCCGGCGTTAGTCCGAGAGGGTCACGACTGGATTGTCCGTCCGGTGGGCGACGTGCCGCGATTCGAGTTACGTGGCCGTTCGCACGCCGGCGGGCGCGAAAACCGCAATACTGGTGTCAGGTCGTGCGATACAAATTCATCGCCCTCCTCGCGGCACTGGTATCGGAGAACAGGAAAACGGGCTCTCCTGTCTCCGGCTAAATTTACGGGAATCGGTCCAGGGGTGAGAGAAGCGACCCCCGATTCCCTCCAAATTACGAGCGAGCAAATTAACCCTTCACGAGAAGCAAGATGGCGTCTCAAGGCGAGCGGGAGCCGGGGGTATTAGAAATGTATATGTGTAATAATGTAGAGTCCATGGTCCAGGATGGAATCCCCGAGCAGGAAATGTTGATTGTGCAGGAACACGGACTCGCCCAACTGAACCCAGGGCCCGAGGTGGGTGCGGCAGCGGCCGCGGTGTATGACACCTCCCCCCCCCTCTCCACCAAGACCCTTCCCCAACCCTTGCCGAAACGGCTCAGCTGAGTGCATCCAACATGGCCCAGCTATGCGCCATGCTGGCGGCAATGAACAAACAAATGATCGAAAAAATGGATGCGAATATGAAAAAAATGGATGAAAAGATGGATACAAATACAAATGAAGTGAAAACGACGATGGATGCGAATACACAGCAAATGAGGGAAGAGATGAAAAAGTTCCGGGGTGAGACGCAGAACATGGGCCGATGCCTGCAGGCGGGCATGAAGGCCGTGACAAAGGAAATAATAGTTGAGACAAGGGAGGTAAAGGGTGAAGAGTTGGCAGAGACACGGGAGATAGAAAAAATAGAGGAAAGACTACACGAGGAAGACGGGGTGAGTGACGCACACACACACACGGAGGTAGTGGAGGACAATGGGGGTGAGCTGGCGGACCGTGCAGGGACCCGGTGCGAGCACCTGGATGGCCTCCTCCAGGAACGAGGGGAGGGAGTATGCCCCCTCGAGGCGAGTCACGACCAGGTGAGTTCGGTCGTGTTCTGCGAGGTTGAGGGGACGGGTGCTGTGGACGGGTGCACGGAGAGCTTGGGGGGTATAGAGGCCCCGGAGACCCTTGTGGGGACACGAATCCCCAGGGTGGTTGTCCCTGTGTGTGTGGTGCAAGGTGTGAGTGCGGCACCGTGTGTGGAAGCGACCCCGTGTGTGAGTGGTGTGGTGGCGATGGAGCCGGAGTACGTGCTTCCCAGCACGCCGTGTGTGGATGAGGCACCGTGTGTGGAAGAGGCCGTGTGTGTGAGTGAAACGGCCAGTATGAGTGAGGAACCGCGGGTGAGTGCCCCCGCGTGTATGAGTGAGGGACGTTGTGTGGAAGAGACCGCGTGTGTGAGTGTCGCCGTGTGTATGAGTGAGGTACCGCGGGTGAGTGCCCCCGCGTGTATGAGTGAGGCACGGTGTGTGGATGAGGCACAGCGGTTGAGTGCCCTCGCGTGTGTGGGTGAGGCACCGCGGGTGAGTAGTATGGTTTGTGTGAGTAGTGAGGCACGCGTGAGTGAACGGCCGTGTGCAAGGTCGCTGTGTGCCAGGGAGACCGTGTGTGTGAGAGAGCGGTATGTAAGGGAGATGTCGGTTGGCATGCGGGAGCACGCAGCCGCGTCTCCCGGTGTGAATGTGATGGAGTGGACTGTGTGCGTCGTAACACGCAGGTGTGCGTGGGTGGAATGGAGGCGACGACGGCGACATGGGAGAAACGAAAGCCGAGTAGCGGCTGTAGCTATTTCGGGGACCGTGCCGGGTTCGCCCAGCAGTGAGCACGCGGTCCGTGCTGTGCAACGCACGAGACCACCACGTGCTCGCTTGCGAGAGTGAAGTCCCGGTCCGGAAACGCACGCGGTGGATTTGCCGATCCCGCGGACGGACAAAGTTTAGGCAGGTAAATGGATTTGGACCGGACGGGTTCTCCACGCGATCGTGTGTGTTCAGCTCCAACGGGCAAAGCACATGTGTTCGCGTGGGAAACCCCTCGAGACGTGGGGCTTGTGTTTTTTTTTGCGCACGGTGACGTCATGGCTGCACGTGTGGTTGGAATCCGGCAGGAGGGGTATCTCTGCCGGATGGCACCGTCCAAGGAGGGACGAGGAACACGTGCAGCTGCATGACGTCACGGACAGGTGCAAAGTGCGCGAGCTCTGAGTTGCCGCGCAGGTGCTGCGCATGGGAAAAAAAAAAAAAAAAAAGCAAGCCTCACTTTCGGGTGTACAGGATTCCTGGGCAAGGGGTGAAAGACCCCCTCACCTGGGCACAGGATGGAAACTAGTTAGGGGGAAGGGTTAGCTTAGTTAGACCGACTCCATGGGGCAGGGGTAAGTCCTCATGGAGTCCGTGGAATGGATTAGTTAGAGGGATTGTAGTCAGATTTAGGTTGGGAAATAAAATGGGTTGATTAGAAGACAGTGACAGACTGGTGGATGTGTAGCGGGGACGTAGTTTAGCTACGTAGTGTTAAATGGAACGTGCTTTAGTTTAAGGGACGACGTGGGAGCACGAGTTAGTTAGGGGATGCAGATAGAAGGATGGCAGAGTTCAGCGGTGTGTGTGTGTTGAAGAGTTGGTGAGTTGTGAGGTGAGTTCATGATGAGTGAGTGAGGCCAGCGGGTCTGTGTGAGTGGAGTGAATGGGGAATGCATGGTGCGATGAGTGATTGGGGGGAGGAGTGACTCCCGCCCAAGGGACCCCGGGGTCAGTATAAAGTGAGTTAGCTGGGTTAGTCAAATTGAAAAATGGAGGTCGTTTTGCTGTTGGTGGGAAAGTAGGCTCGAGACCCATTTGGAGGGGTGCAGGAGCCCTGTTGACGGGCTTGGGAGCGTGGCTGCGAAAGGTGAGTATCGCTGAGTGGGTACCCCGGGCACCAGGCTAGTCGGCCGTGGTAGGCCATGGGCCCATGGGGGGCCGGGATAGCGTAGTGGTCACGGGTGCGCCTGCTTGGTGCGGGGGCCTGGGGCGCCATTAGCCGCGTGGGCAGTGTTGTGGGCACGGGTGACCCTCGGAAAGGGGCCCGGGAGGCCGGCCTGCCACGTGTGCGTTTCAGGGGAGGTGCCATGGGGGGCACTTCCCGGTGTTAGGGAGCTGGTAGGCTCGGAGGCAGTGTAGTGCCCGGGGGTGCCATAGCGGGAGAATCGGCAGAGGGTCGTGCCTGCCAAAGGGAGCCACGTGTCCCAGCCAGGAGACCGTGTGAGGGCACGGAGAGAAAATTGGGGGGCGAGGCCCGAAATTGTAAGGACACCAACACAGGCGACGGGAATCTGGGTTGTTAGAACCAATAGTTTAAGCGAGAGGCGCTTGTTGAAAGCCCCGGGGTAGTTTAGCAGTTAAATGGTTAGGGTAGATTAGGAGTGTACCCCTCCGCACCATCCATCCCCTCGCTCTCGTTGTGGGCCGCTGGACCCACTTTGGTTATAGATCGCCGAACTCTGGGGAGGCCATTCTGAGGCTTCGTTGGGCCTCGACACAGGACGTTAGCTCTCCCTTATTCCCCTCCGGGAAGGGAACGTAGGGGTTGGGAGTAGGCTAGGTGACAGGATAGGTTAGCCGAACAAAGACGATAAAGGGGGTTAGGGGACGATTTATAGAGGGGAAGTAAAAATACAAACAACAAAAAAATAAGTTGGGGCTAAATTGGGGTTTGACAAATTAAGGGAGTGGGTATGTACAGTGACAGGCAAAGGCGATAGGTTGGGAGGGAGACAGGTAGGTAGGTCCGAGCCCGCCTTCCGAGTGGCCAGCACCACCGCACCCCCTCCACCAACCTCCACTGAACGGCAAAGGCTGGCCAGCTTCATCGGCTGGCTGTTTTTCTTCAAGGCCTGTGCCGGCCAACTTCATCGGCAGCTGTTGTTTTGCTGCGAGGCCTGTGCCGGCTGGATCGTCTGCAGCTGCTGTGCTGCAAGGCCTGTGCCGGCCAGTTCATCTGCTGGCTGTTTTTCTTCGAGGCCTGTGCCGGCCTGGTTCTGCGGGCTGAGTTTGCCTGCAGCGGCCTTCTTCTGCGGGCTGTGTTTGCCTGCTGCCTTTGCCATGCCATGCCCACTGCCCACGTTCACCAGCCCCGTTCAATTTTTGCTTTGCCCCCCCCCCCCCTGTTCATTTCCATGTGCGCCAGGATCCGCAAGGTAACAGTTTGCAAGCTGCGAGAACTGCCCTGTTGGCAGCTACAACACGGGCCTGCAGTGGCGGCCCGTGCACCGTGTTTGCGTTCACTGCATTCAGTTCAAACCGTTCATGCATCCATTCGTTGTGTTCATTGCGTGTGCCACTTGAGCTGGCACGGAGACTGCGTTGTGCGGCCCATGCACCGTTGTGGTTCACTGCGTTCAGTTCAAAAGGGAAGGCCTTGGACTGCGTGTGAGCAGCCAGCCACGTTCCCTGTCACCTGCATTGTTTGAGCCAGAGACTGCATGCGGGCAGCCTGGCTCCCTGCTAACTGCTTTCTTTTTGCAGAGTCAATGATCCTGGGCCATGGTTTAGTGTAAAATTTGTAAGTTAAGGTAAGATGTACTGTAAATATGAGTGCGCCCCCGGCATGTATGTCTTAGCGCCGGCAATTTTATTTAAGTCGTCCGTGTGAGTGAGTTTGTTTAGGTAGTTACGCAGCCCTCAGGTTATTTATTTTGGGGACACGAATACCATGAATGTCGCACTCAGGGATCCGTAGGTAAAATGTACTAGGGGAAAACTACACATGATGGCACACGAAAATTTGACGACTCGGGACGAGTCTGTAAAAAGGGAAGGGGGTAGTGTTGTGGTTACCAGATTCGCAAACCACCATTCAGGTCCCTTAGGTGAGGTATCTCGGTAAGTACATGTGTAGTTAGGCCCAAACCCGTTGTCTAGTGGGAATACATGTCATTTATACGTGCTGCGACTCTTCAGGATAGCCGTTTTTCTTTTACTATCTTTATTTTGGACCAACCGCCACCATCACAACCACAACAACAACCACCAACCACAACGCCGCTTCACCACAACCGCCACGACCTTTACCGTCACAACTCGCCACCATCGCATCACCGTCATCTCGCGCCACTCATGGGCACCGATGCTGGACTCGTCTAGGGCGCACGTTGAACAGCGTGTACAAAATCACGGATTTTGTGCTTCAAAAACGGATCAAAAACGACACACGCCCACTTTTTGCCGTCCAATCGGTGAGCGAGGGGCGAATTGGCCCCGCCCCCAGGGCGATCAATATATGCAAATTTGTGGATCAAAAAGCCTTCACGCCCACTTTTTCTCGGGCCAATGGGGAGCGAGGTGAAAGGTCAAAGGGAGGGGGTCAAAGGCGAAGTTACGGGGGGGATAAAAGGACGGTGTTCGTCAGTCAGAGAAGGAGTCAGAACGAAAAGGAGAACGAGAACGAGGAGGAGAACGAGAACGAAAAGGAGAACGAGAACGAGGAGGAGAACGAGAACGAAGAGGAGAACGAGAACGAGAAGGAGAACGAGAACGAAAAGGAGAACGAGAACGAAAAGGAGAACGAGAACGAGAACGAGAAGGAGTCGGAACGGAGGGGACGAGCGTGGAAGTCTGGAGCCCGAAGCCTGCAGTGGCTGGAGAAGCTGAAGAGAGTCGGACGAGGGGGTGCTCGCGTCGGTGCCAGGAGCTGCACGCCCGAGGGAGGCCGGCAGCGCGACCTGGCCGAGGTGGAGACGCACACCAGGGATAATAAAGATCCTCTATACCCCGAGCATCAGCAACCCCCTCCTGTTTCCCCCCGCGCTGAGATAGTGCGACCAAGGGGGCCCCGTTCCCACCCCCTGCCAGGCACTGTCCACGAGGCCCGCGGGTTGCGGGGCCATCGCCGCTCCGCGTCTCATCACCAGACGGGTAGGCCCGACCCGGTCTCGGCCTCAGGCCTACCTCATTCTTGGGGGATTTCTTTTCCTTGGTTTTGGGTATGTGTTGTCGGCGCCGTCTGTGAAGTAGAATTGTATAAGTGTTGCCGTGTGCTCGGTAGTCGGTATTAGCTCTGCACTGTGTTTTCACTTTTATGTTTGCTTTTTGTGTAAATGGAATTGTGTTTTCTTTTTTGTGTGCATTTGGTGGAATTGTATTTGTGTGCTTTCCGTTCGTCGCGAATAAATGTGCTTTATTGTTGAACTGTTCTCCCGCTTCGCTTCGTCTTTTCCTCCATTGAATCCCCATCTTGCTTCACGTAAAGGGTTGGTAGTGGGCTGAATACGCCCGATAATTAATCGAACCGTCGAGGTCGACGATAACACCGCTCGGTTATTCTGATAGTACGGAACGGGTCGCTTAAGTGGCCCGTGTCCGAAGTCGACCTGCGGCGAGGTGCGATCGCCCGGTCTACCCTCCGCGTGGGTACTTAGGTAGGTCGAATTTGGCGAGCAACCCTATCCCACGCGGGGGCTGATTGGCTCGATCGCGGTGAGACCGAAAGGTCCACCCGTGACTGGTTCCCGGCGTTAGTCCGAGAGGGTCACGACTGGATTGTCCGTCCGGTGGGCGACGTGCCGCGATTCGAGTTACGTGGCCGTTCGCACGCCGGCGGGCGCGAAAACCGCAACACTGGTGTCAGGAGTGGGATACAAATTCATCGCCCTCCTCGCGGCACTGGTATCGGAGAACAGGAAAACGGGCTCTCCTGTCTCCGGCTAAATTTACGGGAATCGGTCCAGGGGTGAGAGAAGCGACCCCCGATTCCCTCCAAATTACGAGCGAGCAAATTAACCCTTCACGAGAAGCAAGATGGCGTCTCAAGGCGAGCGGGAGCCGGGGGTATTAGAAATCTATATGTGTAATAATGTAGAGTCCATGGTCCAGGATGGAATCCCCGAGCAGGAAATGTTGATTGTGCAGGAACACGGACTCGCCCAACTGAACCCAGGGCCCGAGGTGGGTGCGGCAGCGGCCGCGGTGTATGACACCTCCCCCCCCCCTCTCCACCAAGACCCTTCCCCAACCCTTGCCGAAACGGCTCAGCTGAGTGCATCCAACATGGCCCAGCTATGCGCCATGCTGGCGGCAATGAACAAACAAATGAATGAAGTGAAAACGACGATGGATACAAATACAAATGAAATGAAAAACGAAATGAAAGACATGAACAAGCAAATGAATGAAGTGAAAACGACGATGGATGCGAATACACAGCAAATGAGAAAAGAAATGAAAGAACTACGGGGTGAGACGCAGAACATGGGCCGATGCCTGCAGGCGGGCATGAAGGCCGTGACCAGGGAGCTGGGAATGGCGACTCCACGTGTGGGAGCAAACGAGCTGGGTGGGGGTGCAACGGCTGACAGGCCCGCGGTGGAGGCGGGTGAAAAAATAATTCGTGGAACGTGTTGGGCGAGGGTCGTGACGATGACCGAAAGGGAAAAATTAAATGGGGAGACCAAAACGTGTGAGACGAGACACGAGGTGACGACAACAGAAATAATAGTTGAGACAAAGGAGGTAAAGGGTGAAGAGTTGGCAGTGACGGTAGCCGGGAAGGGAACCATAGAGGAGAGACTACACGAGGAAGACGGGGTAAGTGACGCACACACACACACAGAGGTAGCGGAGAGAAAATTGGGGGGTGAGCTCGCGGAGCGTGCAGGGACCCGGTGCGAGCACCTGGATGGCCTCCTCCAGGAACGAGGGGAGGGAGTATGCCCCCTTAAGGCGAGTCACGACCAGGTGAGTTCGGTCGTGTTTTGCGAGGTTGAGGGGACGGGTGCTGTGGACGGGTGCACGGAGAGCTTGGGGGTATAGAGGCCCCGGAGACCCTTGTGGGGACACGAATCCCCAGTATGGTTGTCCCTGTGTGTGTGGTGCAAGGTGTGAGTGCGTCCCCGTGTGTGGAAGCGACCCCGTGTGTGATTGGTGTGGTGGCGATGGTTCCGGAGTACGTGCTTCCCAGCACGCCGTGTGTGGATGAGGCACCGTGTGTGGAAGAGGCCGTGTGTGTGAGTGAAACGGCCAGTGTGGATGAGGCACCGCGGGTTAGTGCCCCCGCGTGTGTGAGTGAGGAACCGTGTGTGGATGAGGCACGGTGTGTGGATGAGGCACAGCGGTTGAGTGCCCTCGCGTGTGTGGGTGAGGCACCGCGGGTGAGTGCCCCCGCGCGAGTGAATGGAGCACCACGTGTGAGTAGTATGGTTTGTGTGAGTAGTGAGGCACGCGTGAGTGAACGGCCGTGTGCAAGGTCGCTGTGTGCCAGGGAGACCGTGTGTGTGAGAGAGCGGTATGAGAGGGAGATGTCGGTTGGCATGCGGGAGCACGCAGCCGCGTCTCCCCGTGTGAATGTGATGGTGTGGACTGTGTGCGTCGTGACACGCAGGTATGCGTGTGTGGAATGGCGACGGAGACGGCGACAGAGGAGAGAAAGCCGGGTAGCGGCTGTAGCTGTTTCGAGGACCGTGCCGGGTTCACCCAGCAGTGAGCACGCGGTTCGTGCTGTGCAACGCACGAGACCGCCACGTGCTCGCTTGCGAGAGTGAAGTCCCGGTCCGGAAACGCACGCGGTGGATTTGCCGATCCCGCGGACGGACAAAGTTGAGGCAGGTAAATGGATTTGGACCGGACGGGTTCTCCACGCGATCGTGTGTGTTAAGCTCCAACGGGCAAAGCACATGTGTTCGCGTGGGGAACCCCTCGAAACGTGGGGCTTGTGTTTTTTTTTATGCGCACGGTGACGTCATGGCTGCACGTGTGGTTGGAATCCGGCAGGAGGGGTATCTCTGCCGGATGGTAGCGTCCAAGGAGGGACGAGGAACACGTGCAGCTGCATGACGTCACGGGCAGGTGCAAAGTGCGCGAGCTCTGAGTTGCCGCGCTGGCGCTGCGCATGTAGAAAAAAAAAAAAAAAGAACAAGCCTCACTTTCGGGTGCAAAGGATTCCTGGGCAAGGGGTAAAAGACCCCCTTGACCTGGGCACAGGATGGAAACTAGTTAGGGGGAAGGGTTAGCTTAGCTAGACCGACTTCATGGGGCAGGGGTAAGTCCTCATGGAGTCCGTGGAATGGATTAGTTAGAGGGATTGTAGCCAGATTTAGGTTGGGAAATAAAATGATTTATTTGAGACAGAGACAGACTGTGAATGTGTAGAGGGGACGTAGTTTAGCTACGTAGGTTAAAAGGAACGTGCTACTAGTTTAAGGGACGACGTGGGAGCACGAGTTAGTTAGGGGATGCAGATAGAAGGATGGCAGAGTTCAGTGGTGTGTGTGTTGAAGAGTTGTTGAGTGAAGTGGAAGCATGTGCTTGGTGAGTGAGTGAGGCCAGCGGGTCTGTGTGTATGGAGCGAATGGGGAATGCATGGTGCGATGAGTGATTGGGGGGAGGAGTGACTCCCGCCCAAGGGACCCCGGGGTCAGTGTAGAGTGAGTTAGCTGGGTTAGTCAAATGGAAAAATGGAGGTCGTTTTGTTGTTGGTGGGAAAGTAGGCTCGAGACCCATTTGGAGGGGTGCAGGAGCCCTGTTGACGGGCTTGGGAGCGTGGCTGCGAAAGGTGAGTATCGCTGAGTGGGTACCCCGGGCACCAGGCTAGTCGGCCGTGGTAGGCCAAGGGCCCATGGGGGGCCGGGATAGAGTAGTGGGCACGGGTGCGCCTGCTTGGTGCGGGGGCCCGGGGCGCCATTAGCCGCGTGGGCAGTGTAGTGGGCACGGGTGACCCTCGGAAAGGGGCCCGGGAGGCCGGCCTGCCACGTGTGCGTTTCAGGGGAGGTGCCATGGGGGGCACTCCCCGGTGTTAGGGAGCTGGTAGGCTCGGAGGCAGTGTAGTGCCCGGGGGTGCCATAGCGGGAGATTCGGCAGAGGGTCGTGCCTGCCGGAGGGAGCCACGTGTCCCAGCCAGGAGACCGTGTGAGGGCACGGAGAGAAAATTGGGGGCGAGGCCCGAAATTGTAAGGACACCAACACAGGCGACGGGAATCTGGGTTGTTAGAACCAATAGTTTAAGCGAGAGGCGCTTGTTGAAAGCC
The DNA here is from genome assembly GCF_056783735.1 of Eptatretus burgeri. Taxonomy (NCBI): domain Eukaryota; kingdom Metazoa; phylum Chordata; class Myxini; order Myxiniformes; family Myxinidae; genus Eptatretus; species Eptatretus burgeri. The sequence continues at coordinate 110,493,375 of NC_140963.1, forward strand.
CCGGGGTAGTTTAACAGTTAAATGGTTAGGGTAGATTAGGAGATGTACCCCTCCGCACCATCCATCCCCTCGCTGTCGTTGTGGGCCGCTGGACCCACTTTGGTTATAGATCGCCGAACTCTGGGGAGGCCATTCTGAGGCTTCGTTGGGCCTCGACACAGGACGTTAGCTCTCCCTTATTCCCCTCCGGGAAGGGAACGTAGGGGTTGGGAGTAGGCTAGGTGACAGGATAGGTTAGCCGAACAAGGACGATAAAGGGGGTTAGGGGACGATTTATAGTGGGGGAGTAAAAATAAAAACAACAAAAAAATAAGTTGGGGCTAAATTGGGGTTTGACAAATTAAGGGAGTGGGTATGTACAGTGACAGGCAAAGGCGATAGGTTGGGAGGGAGACAGGTAGGTAGGTCCGAGCCCGCCTTCCAAGTGGCCAGCACCACCGCACTCCCTCCACCAACCTCCATTGAACGGCAAAGGCTGGCCAACTTCATCGGCTGGCCGTGTTTTGCTTCAAGGCGGAGGCCGGCCAACTTCATCGGCAGCTGTGTTCTGCAAGGCCTGTGCCGGCCAGTTCATCTGCTGGCTGTTTTTCTTCAAGGCCTGTGCCGGCCCGTTCATCTGCCGGCTGTGTTTGCCTGCAGCGGCCTTCTTCTGCGGGCTGTGTTTGCCTGCCACCTTTGCCATGCCATGCCCACTGCCCACGTTCACCAGCCCCGTTCAATTTTTGCTTTGCCCCCCCTGTTCATTTCCATGTGCGCCAGGATCAAGGTAACAGTTTGCAAGCTGCAAGAACTGCCCTGTTGGCAGCTACAACACGGGCCTGCAGTGGCGGCCCGTGCACCGTGTTTGTGTCCATGCATCCATTCGTTGTGCTCATTGCGTGTGCCACTTGAGCTGGCACGGAGACTGCGTTGTGCAGCCCAAGCACCGTTGTGGTTCACTGAGTTCAGTTCAAAAGGGAAGGCCTTGGACTGCGTGTGAGCAGCCAGCCACGTTCCCTGTCACCTGCATTGTTTTGAGCCAGAGACTGCATGAGGGCAGCCTGGCTCCCTGCTAACTGCTTTCTTTTGCAGAGTTCAATGATCCTGGGCCATGGTTTAGTGTAAAATTTGTAAGTTAAGGTAAGATGTACTGTAAATATGAGTGCGCCCCCCGGCATGTCTGTCTTAGCGCCGGCAATTTTATTTAAGTCGTCCGTGTGAGTGAGTTTGTTTAGATAGTTACGCAGCCCTCAGGTTATTTATTTTGGGGACACGAATACCATGAATGTCGCACTCAGGGATCCGTAGGTAAAGTGTACTAGGGGAAAACTACACATGATGGCACACGAAAATTTGACGACTCGGGACGAGTCTGTAAAAGGGAAGGGGGTAGTGTTGTGGTTACCAGATTCGCAAACCACCATTCAGGTCCCTTAGGTGAGGTATCTCGGTAAGTGCATGTGTAGTTAGGCCCAAACCCGTTGTCTAGTGGGAATACATGTCATTTATGCGAGCTGCGACTCTTCAGGATAGCCGTTTTTCTTTTACTATCTTTATTTTGGACCAACCGCCATGATCACAACCACAACATCAACCACCGACCACAACCACCGCTTCACC
>NC_140963.1:110507473-110532473 GCF_056783735.1 Eptatretus burgeri
TCAGTCGAGAGAGTGTCTGTCGGGGTCGGGAGAGGCTGGAGAAGCCAAGAAGCTTTGTGGAGGTCTGCGCTCGTGTCAGAGTCGGGGAACTGCGGAGAGGGGAGGCCGGGAACGCGGTCGAGGTCGCAGTGGAGTCGCTCGTCGCGGGACCCAAGCCAGCCAGATATCCTCTTTCCCCCGAGCATCAACAACCCCCCCCCCTGTTTCCCCCCGCGCTGAGATAGTGTGAGAAGGGGGCCCCGTTCCCACCCCATTCCAGGCAGTGCCAGCGAGGCCCGCGGAGGAGCGCGGAGTCGGGGCGCCGCCGCCATTTTGCGGCTCATCACCAGATGGGTAGGCTCGACGCGGTCTCGGCCCCAGGCCCGTCTGCCCCCTTATCGTTGAGGGTGGCCCCTTTTTCTTTTGCTTTGGAGTATATGTGTTGTCGGCGCCGTCTGTGAAGTAAAACTGTGCAAGTGTTGCCGTGTGCTCGCGTAGTCGGTAGTAGATCTGCATTGTGTTTCTTTTGTTGCAATTGCTTTTGGTGCGTAATTGTTGTTTCTTCTTTTGTTACATTTGCTTTTGGTGCATAATTGTGGTAATTGTATATGTGTGCTTTCCGTTTGCCGCGGAATAAATGTGCTTTATGTTGAACTGTTTCTTCCGTTTCGCTTCGTCTTTTCTCTAATTGAATCTCCATCTTACTTCACGTAAAGGGTTGGTCGTGGGCTAAATACGCCCGATAATTAATTGGAACCGTCGAGGTTGACGATAACACCGCTCGGTTATCCCGATAGTACGGAACGGGTCGCTTAAAGTGGCACGTGTCCGAAGTCAACCTGCGGCGAGGTGCGATCGCCCGGTCTACCCTCCGTGTGGGTACTTAGGTAGGTCGAATTTGGCGAACAACCCTATCCCACGCGGGGGGCCGATCGGCACGATCGTGGTGAGGCCGAAAGGCCCACCCGTGACTAGTTCCCGGCGTTAGTCCGAGAGGGTCACGACGGGATTGTCCGTCCGGTGGGCGACGTGCCGCGATTCGAGTTACGTGGCCGCTCGCACGCCGGCGGGCGTGAATCCGCAACACTGGTGTCAGGAGTGGGATACAAACCCATCCCCCTCCTCGCGGCACTGGTGTCGGAGAGCGGAAAAACGGGCTCTCCTGTCTCCAACTAAATTCACGGGAATCGGTCCAGGGGTGAGAAGATGCGACCCCCGATTCCCTCCAAATTACGAGGGATTCAAATTAACCCTTTACGAGAAATAAGATGGCGTCTCAAGGCGAGCGGGAGCCGGGGGTATTAGAAATGGATTTGGAATGTGTAGAATCCATGGTCCAGGATGAAAACCCCGTGCAGGAAATGTTGGTTGTGCAGGAACACGAACTCCCCCAACTGAACCCAGAGCCCAAAATAGGTGCGGCGGCGGCCGCGGTGTATGACACCTCCCCTCCCCCTCTCCACCAAAACCCTTCCCCGATCCCTGCCGAAACGGCTCACCCAAACGCACCCGACATGACCCAGCTATTCACCATGCTGGCAAAGATGAATGCGGATGCGCAACAAATGAATGCGGAAATGAGAACGAAAATGGATACAAACACAAATGAAATAAAAGGCATGAACGAAAATATGGAAACAAACGCACTCAAAATGAAGGAAGAAATGAAAGAGCTGCGGGGTGAGACGGAGGACATGGGCCGAAGCCTGCAGGCGGGCATGAAGGCAGTGACCAGGGAGCTTAAAATGGAGATGCCACGTATGGGGGCGAACGAGCTGGGAGGGAGTGCAACGGCTGTCAGGCCCGCGGTGGAGGCGGGTGACAAAGTAATTCGGGAGACGTGTTGGGCGAGGGTCGTGACGGAAAAAGTGACGGTGACCGAGAGGGAAAAACTAATTGGGGTGACGGACACGTGCACGAGGGAGATAATAAGGGAAGAGACGGAAATAATAGTTGAGACAAGGAAGATAACAAGGGAAGAGGTGACTGAGTTGGCAGAGACACGGGAGATGGGAACGATAGAGGGAAGACTACACGATGAAGACGGGGTAAGTGACGCACACACACACACACGGAGGTAGTGGAGGATAATTGGGGTGAGCTCGCGGACTGGGTAGAGACCCGGTGCGAGCAGTTGGATGGCCTCCTCCAGGAACGAGGGGAGGGAGTATGCCCCCTTGAAGCGAGTCACGACCAGGTGGGTTCGGTCGTGTCGAGCGAGTTCGGGGGGAGGAGTGCTGTGGACAGGTGCACGGAGAGCTTGGGGGGTATAGAGGCCCCGGAGACCCTTGTGGGGACACGAATCCCCAGTGTGGTTGTCCCGGTGTGTGTGGTGTGTGGTGTCCAGGTGTGTGTTCACGAGTGTGGCGAAATGCGTGCTGCAACGCACGCATAGCGCGGGTGCAAGGGCGTGTGTGAGAGCGACCGGGTGGGTGACAAAGACCCCGTGTGTGGAAGCGACCCCGTGTGTGAGTGGTGTGGTGGTAAGTGTGCAGAAGGGCGTGCTTCCCAGCACGCCGTGTGTGGATGAGGCACCGCGAGCGAGTGCCCCCGCGTGTGTGAGTAGTATGGTTTGTGTGAGGGAAATGGCACGAGTGAGTGAAAGGCCGCGAGTGAGTGGAGCCACGTGTGCAAGGGTAATGGCATGCGTGAGTGAGCGGCCGAGTGTGAGAGAGACAGCGTGTGCAAGGTCGCTGTGTGTAAGGGAGATGTCGGTTGGCATGCGGGAGCATGCAGCCGCGTCTCCCGGTGTGAATGTAATGGAGTGGAGTGTGAGCGTCGTGACACGCAGGTGTGCGTGGGTCGAATGGCGACGACGGCGACATGTGAGGGACAAAAGCCGAGTAGCGGCTGTAGATGTTTTGCGCACCGCGCCGGGTTCACCCAGCAGCGAGCGCGAGGTCCGTGCTGTGCAACGCACGAGGCCCCCACGTGCTCGCTTGCGAGAGTGAAGTCCCGGTCTGGAAACGCACACGGTGGATTTGCCGATCCCGCGGACGGACAAAGTTTAGGCAGGATTATGGATTTGGACCGGACGGGTTCTCCACGCGATCGTGTGTGTTAAGCTCCAACGGGCAAAGCACATGTGTTCGCGTGGGGAACCCCTCGAGACGTGGGGCTTGTTTTTTTTTTTATGCGCACGGTGACGTCATGGCTGCACGTGGGGTTGGAATCCGGCAGGAGGGGTATCTCTGCCGGATGGTACCGTCCAAGGAGGGAAGAGGTACACGTGCAGCTGCATGACGTCATGGGCAGGTGCAAAGTGCGCGAGCTGTGAGTTACCGCGCTGGTGCTGCGCATATGAAAAAAAAACAAACAAAAAAAAACAGCAAGCCTCGCTTTCGGGTGAACAGGATTCCCGGGCAAGGGGTGGAAGACCCCCTTAACAGGGCACAGGATGGAAACTAGTTAGGGGGAAGGGTTAGCTTAGCTAGACCGACTTCATGGGGCAGGGGTAAGTCCTCATGGAGTCCGTGGAATGGATGAGTTAGAGGGATTGTAGCGAGATTTAGGTTGGGAAATTGATTAATGGGATTATTTGGAGACAGTGACAGACTTGTGGATGTGTAGCGGGGACGTAGCTTAGCTACGTAGTGTTAAATGGAACGTGCTATAGTTTAAGGCACGACGTGGGAGCACGAGTTAGTTAGGGGATGTAGTTCGAAGGATGGCAGAGTTCAGCGGTGTGTGTGTGTGTTGAAGAGTTGTGGGTTGTGAGGTGATTACATGTGCTTGGTGAATGAGTGAGGCCAGCGGGTCTGTGTGTATGGAGCGAATGGGGAATGCATGTTGCGATGAGTGATTGGGGGGAGGAGTGACTCCCACCCAAGGGACCCCGGGGTCAGTGTAGAGTGAGTTAGGGGGTTAGTTAAATTGAAAAATTGAGGTCGTTTTGTTGTTGGTGTGAATGTAGGCTCGAAACCCGTTTGGAGGGGTGCAGGAGCCCTGTTGACGGGCTGGGAGCGTGGCTGCGAAAGGTGAGTATCGCTGAGTGGGTACCCCGGGCACCAGGCTAGTCGGCCGTAGTAGGCCAAGGGCCCATGGGGGGCCGGGATAGCGTAGTGGGCATGGGTGCGCCCGCTTGGTGCGGGGGCCCGGTGCGCCGTTAGCCGCGTGGGCAGTGTTGTGGGCACGGGTGACCCTCGGAAAGGGGCCTGGGAAGCCAGCCTGCCACGTGTGCGTTTCAGGGGAGGTGCCATGGGGGGCACTCCCCGGTGTTTAGGGAGCTGGTAGGCTCGGAGGCAGTGTAGTGCCCGGGGGTGCCATAGCTGGAGATTCGGCAGAGGGTCGTGCCTGCCAAGGGGAGCCACGCGTCCCAGCCATGAGACCGTGTGAGGTCACGGAGAGAAAATTGGGGGGCGAGGCCCGAAATTGTGAGGACACCAACACAGGCGACGGGAATCTGGGTTGTTAGAACCAATAGTTTAAGCGAGAGGCGCTTGTTGGAAGCCCCGGGGTAGTTTAACAGGTTAATGGTTAGGGTAGATTAGGAAGTGTACCCCTCCGCACCATCCATCCCCTCGCTCTCGTTGTGGGCCGCTGGACCCACTTTGGGTTAGATCGCTGAACTCTGGGGAGGCCATTCTGAGGCTTGGATTGGGCCTCGACACAGGACGCTAGCTCTCCCTTGTTCCCCTCCGGGAAGGGAACGTTGGGGTTGGGAGTAGGCTAGGTGACAGAATAGGTTAGCCGAACAAGGACAGTAAAGGGGGTTAGGGGACGATTTATAGTGGGGAAGTGAACATGAAAACAACAACAACAAAAAAAATAAGTTGGGTCTAAATTGGTTTTGGACAAATTAAGGGAGTGGGTATGGACAGTGACAGGCAAAGGCGATAGGTTGGGAGGGAGACCATAGAGTAGGTCCGAGCCCGCCTTCCGAGTGGCCAGCACCACCGCACTCCCTCCACCAGCCTCCACTGAACGGCGAAGGCTGGCCAGCTTCATCGGCAGCTGTTGTTTTGCTGCAAGGCCTGTGCCGGCTGGATCGGCTGCAGCTGCTGTGCTGCAAGGCCTGTACCGGCCGGATCGTCTGCAGCTGTTTTCTGCAAGGCCTGTGCCGGCCAGTTCATCTGCCGGCTGTGTTTGCCTGCAGCGGCCTTGTTCTGCAGGCGTTGTTTGCCTGATCACCTTTGCCATGCCATGCCCACTGCCCCTGTTCACCAGCCCCGTTCAATTTTTGCTTTGCCCCCCCCCCCCTGTTCATTGCCATGTGCGCCAGGATCAGAAAGCAACAGTTTGCAAGCTGCGAGAACTGCCCTGTTGGCAGCTACAACACGGGCCTGCAGTGGCGGCCCGTGCACCATGTTTGCGTCCATCCATTCATCCATCCATTCGTTGTGTTCATTGCGTGTGCCACTTGAGCTGGCACGGAGACTGCGTTTGTGCAGCCCATGCACCGTTGTGGTTCACTGGGTTCATTTCAAAAGGGAAGGCCTTGGACTGCGTGTGAGCAGCCGGCGACGTTCCCTGTCACCTGCATTGTTTGAGCCAGAGACTGCATGCGAGCAGCCTCGCGAGTCTGCATGCGAGTCCATTGATCCTGGGCCATGGTTTAGTGTAAAATTTGTAAGTTAAGGTAAGATGTACTGTACATATGAGTGCGCCCCCGGCATGTCTGTCTTAGCGCCGGCAATTTTATTTAAGTCGTCCGTGTGAGTGGGTTTGTTTAGTTAGTTACTCAGCCCTCAGGTTATTTATTTTGGGGACACGAATACCATGAATGTCGCACTCAGGGATCCGTAGGTAAAATGTACTAGGGGAGAACTACACATGATGGCACATGAAAATTTGACGACTCGGGACGAGTCTGTAAAAAGGGGAGGGGGTAGTGTTGTGGTTGACGAAATTTGCAAACCACCATTCAGGTCCCGTAGGTGAGATATCTCTGTAAGTATATGTGTAGTTAGCCCAAACCCGTTGTTTAGAGGGAATAAATGTCATTCATTCGGGCTGCGACCCTTTTAGATAGCCGTTTTTCTTTTACTATCCTTATTTTGGACCAACCGCCATTACTACCACCACAACCACCACCAACCGCATCTCGACAACCACAGCCACCTTCTCCAGAACCGCCTTCACAACATCCACCTTCTCCACAACCGCTTTCACACACTAACCACCAACGGCAACGCCAACAGCCACGACCTTTACCGTCACAACTCGCCCTCGCAACCATCGCATCACCGCCATTCCCGCGCCGCTTGTGGGCACCGATACTGGACTCGTACAGGGCGCGCACCGAGCAGCGGGTGCAAAAACACCAGCCTTTCCGAGAAATCGGATCAAGAATGATTCACGCCCACTTCTGTTCCGTCCTATCAGCGAGCGTGGGGCGATTTGGCCCCGCCTCCAGGCGCGTCGGAGTATAATCGCTATATGCAGATTCGCGGATCAAGAATGATTCACGCCCACTTTTCCTCCGTCCAATGGGGGAGCGTGGCTCCGCCCCCGAGCCGTTCCTGATCCAAAAATCTGCATATGATTTCCCCTGTCGGACTATAAAGCGCCGAGCGCGGGGCGAATTTGAGAGAGTTGAGAGTTGAGAAGAGGAAAGAGTTGGAGAGTTGTGGCGGCGGCGAAATCAGTCGAGAGAGTGTCTGTCGGGGTCCGGAGAGGCTGGAGAAGCCAAGAAGCTTTGTGGAGGTCTGCGCTCGTGTCAGAGTCGGGGAGCTGCGGAGAGGGGAGGCCGGGAACGCGGTCGAGGTCGCAGTGGAGTCGCTCGTCGCGGGACCCAAGCCAGCCAGATATCCTCTTTCCCCCGAGCATCAACAACCCCCCTGTTTCCCCCCGCGCTGAGATAGTGTGAGAAGGGGGCCCCGTTCCCACCCCATTCCAGGCAGTGCCAGCGAGGCCCGCGGAGGAGCGCGGAGTCGGGGCGCCGTCGCCATTTTGCGGCTCATCACCAGAGGGGTAGGCTCGACGCGGTCTCGGCCCCAGGCCCGTCTGCCCCCTTATCGTTGAGGGTGGCCCCTTTTTCTTTTGCTTTGGAGTATATGTGTTGTCGGCGCCGTCTGTGAAGTAAAACTGTGTAAGTGTTGCCGTGTGCTCGCGTAGTCGGTAGTAGTTCTGCATTGTGTTTCTTTTGTTGCAATTGCTTTTGGTGCGTAATTGTTGTTTCTTCTTTTGTTACATTTGCTTTTGGTGCATAATTGTGGTGATTGTATATGTGTGCTTTCCGTTTGCCGCGGAATAAATGTGCTTTATGTTGAACTGTTTCTCCCGTTTCGCTTCGTCTTTTCTCGAATTGAATCTCCATCTTACTTCACGTAAAGGGTTGGTCGTGGGCTAAATACGCCCGATAATTAATCGGAACCGTCGAGGTTGACGATAACACCGCTCGGTTATCCCGATAGTACGGAACGGGTCGCTTAAAGTGGCCCGTGTCCGAAGTCAACCTGCGGCGAGGTGCGATCGCCCGGTCTACCCTCGGTGTGGGTACTTAGGTCGGTCGAATTTGGCGAACAACCCTATCCCACGCGGGGGGGGCGATCGGCACGATCGTGGTGAGGCCGAAAGGCACACCCGTGACTAGTTCCCGGCGTTAGTCCGAGAGGGTCACGACGGGATTGTCCGTCCGGTGGGCGACGTTCCGCGATTCGAGTTACGTGGCCGCTCGCACGCCGGCGGGCGTGAATCCGCAACAATATATATTGTTGTGGTTACCAGATTCGCAAACCACCATTCAGGTCCCTTAGGTGAGGTATCTCGGTAAGTGCATGTGTAGTTAGGCCCAAACCCGTTGTCTAGTGGGAATACATGTCATTTATGCGTGCTGCGACTCTTCAGGATAGCCGTTTTTCTTTTACTATCTTTATTTTGGACCAACCGCCAGGATTACCATCACAATTACAACCACAACCACCGCTTCACCACAACCGCCACGACCTTCCCGTCACACCTCGCCACCGTAGCATCGCCACCGTTCTTGCCCCGCTGTGGGTACCGGTGTTGGACTCATGCAGAACGCGCGTCGAATAGCGTGTACAAAATCACGGATTTTGTGCTTCAAAAACGGATCAAAAACGACACACGCCCACTTTTTGCCGTCCAATCGGTGAGCGAGGGGCGATTTGGCCCCGCCTCCAGAACGATCGATATATGCAAATTTGTGGATCAAAAAGCCTTCACGCCCACTTTTTCTCGGGCCAATGGGGAGCGAGGTGAAAGGTCAAAGGGAGGGGGTCAAAGGCGAAGTTACGGGGGGATAAAAGGGCGGTGTTCGTCAGTCAGAAGAGAGTCGCAAACGAGAACGAGGAGTCGAGAACGAGAAGGAGTCGGAACGGAGGGGACGAGTGTGGAAGACTGGAGCCCGAAGCCTGCAGTGGCTGGAGAAGCTGAAGAGAGTCGGACGAGGGGGTGCTCGCGTCGGTGCCAGGAGCTGCACGCCCGAGGGAGGCCGGCAGCGCGACCTGGCCGAGGTGGAGACGCACACCAGGGATAATAAATATCCTCTATACCCCGAGCATCAGCAACCCCCTCCTGTTTCCCCCCCCCGCGCTGAGATAGTGCGACCAAGGGGGCCCCGTTCCCACCCCCTGCCAGGCACTGTCCACGAGGCCCGCGGGTTGCGGGGCCATCGCCGCTCCGCGTCTCATCACCAGACGGGTAGGCCCGACCCGGTCTCGGCCTCAGGCCTACCTCATTCTTGAGGGTATTTCTTTTCCTTGGTTTTGGGTATGTGTTGTCGGCGCCGTCTGTGAAGTAGAATTGTATAAGTGTTGCCGTGTGCTCGGTAGTCGGTATTAGCTCTGCACTGTGTTTTCACTTTTATGTTTGCTTTTTGTGTAAATGGAAGTGTGTTTTCTTTTTTTGTGTGCATTTGGTGGAATTGTATTTGTGTGCTTCCCGTGTGCCGAGAATAAATGTGCTTTATTGTTGAACTGTTTCCCGCTTCGCTTCGTCATTTCTTACTTTGAATCCCCATCTTGCTTCACGTAAAGGGTTGGTAGTGGGCTGAATACGCCCGATAATTAATCGAACCGTCGAGGTCGACGATAACACCGCTCGGTTATTCTGATAGTACGGAACGGGTCGCTTAAGTGGCCCGTGTCCGAAGTCGACCTGCGGCGAGGTGCGATCGCCCGGTCTACCCTCCGCGTGGGTACTTAGGTAGTTCGGGTGGCGAGCAACCCTATCCCACGCGGGGGCTGATTGGCTCGATCGCGGTGAGACCGAAAGGTCCACCCGTGACTGGTTCCCGGCGTTAGTCCGAGAGGGTCACGACTGGATTGTCCGTCCGGTGGGCGACGTGCCGCGATTCGAGTGTTGTGGCCGTCGCACGCCGGCGGGCGCGAAGACCGCAACACTGGTGTCAGGTCGTGCGATACAAATTCATCGCCCTCCTCGCGGCACTGGTATCGGAGAACAGGAAAACGGGCTCTCCTGTCTCCGGCTAAATTTACGGGAATCGGTCCAGGGGTGAGAGAAGCGACCCCCGATTCCCTCCAAATTACGAGCGAGCAAATTAACCCTTCACGAGAAGCAAGATGGCGTCTCAAGGCGAGCGGGAGCCGGGGGTATTAGAAATGTATATGTGTAATAATGTAGAGTCCATGGTCCAGGATGGAATCCCCGAGCAGGAAATGTTGATTGTGCAGGAACACGGACTCGCCCAACTGAACCCAGGGCCCGAGGTGGGTGCGGCAGCGGCCGCGGTGTATGACACCTCCCCCCCCCCTCTCCACCAAGACCCTTCCCCAACCCTTGCCGAAACGGCTCAGCTGAGTGCATCCAACATGGCCCAGCTATGCGCCATGCTGGCGGCAATGAACGAAAAGATGAATGCGAAAATGATCGAAAAAATGGATGCAAACACAAATGAAATGAAAAACGAAATGAAAGACATGAACAAGCAAATGAATGAAGTGAAAACGACGATGGATGCGAATACACAACAAATAAACGAAAAGATGGATACAAAAATGAACGGAATGGAAACAAAAATGAAAGAGCTGCGGGGTGAGACGCAGAACATGGGCCGAAGCCTGCAGGCGGCCATGAAGGCCGTGACCGGGGAGATAAAAATGGCGACTCCACGTGTGGGAGCAAACGAGCTGGGTGGGGGTGCAACGGCTGACAGGCCCGCGGTGGAGGCGGGTGAAAAAATAATTCGTGGAACGTGTTGGGCGAGGGTCGTGACGATGACCGAAAGGGAAAAATTAAATGGGGAGACCAAAACGTGTGAGACGAGACACGAGGTGACGACAACAGAAATAATAGTTGAGACAAGGGAGGTAAAGGGTGAAGAGTTGGCAGAGACACGGGAGATGGGAACGATAGAGGGAAGACTACACGATGAAGACGGGGTAAGTGACGCGCACGCACACACGGAGGTAGTGGAGGACAATGGGGTTGAGCTCGCGGAGCGTGTTGGGACCCGGTGCGAGCAGCTGGATGACCTCCAGGAACAAGGGGAGGGAGTATGCCCCCTTGAGGTGAGTCACGACCAGGTGAGTTCGGTCGTGCTTCGCGAGGTTGAGGGGACGGGTGCTGTGGACGGGTGCACGGAGAGCTTGGGGGGTATAGAGGCCCCGGAGACCCTTGTGGGGACACGAATCCCCAGTATGGTTGTCCCTGTGTGTGTGGTGCAAGGTGTGAGTGCGTCCCCGTGTGTGGAAGCGACCCCGTGTGTGAGTGGTGTGGTGGCGATGGTGCCAGAGTACGTGCTTCCCAGCACGCCGTGTGTGGATGAGGCACCGTGTGTGAGAGAGGCCGTGTGTGTGGATGAAACGGCCAGTATGAATGAGGCACCACGTGTGAGTGGTGTGGTGGTGATGTTGCCGGAGTACGTGCTTCCCAGCACGCCGTGTGTGGATGAGGCACGAAGTGTGGATGAGGCACCGCGGTTGAGTGCCCCCGCGTGTGTGGATGAGGCACGGAGTGCGAGTGAGGCACCGCGGGTGAGTGCCCCGCACGCGTGAGTGAACGGCCGTGTGCAAGGTCGCTGTGTGCAAGGGAGACCGTGTGTGTGAGAGAGCGGTATGAGAGGGAGATGTCGGTTGGCATGCGGGAGCACGCAGCCGCATCTCCCGGTGTGAATGTGATGGTGTGGACTGTGTGCGTCGTAACACGCAGGTGTGCGTGGGTTGAATGGAGACGACGACGGCGACAGAGGAGAGAAAGCCGAGTAGCGGCTGTAGTTGTTTCTGGGACCGTGCCGGGTTCACCCAGCAGTGAGCACGCGGTTCGTGCTGTGCAACGCACGAGACCACCACGTGCTCGCTTGCGAGAGTGAAGTCCCGGTCCGAAAACGCACGCGGTGGATTTGCCGATCCCGCGGACGGACAAAGTTTAGGCAGGTAAACGGATTTGGACCGGACGGGTTCTCCACGCGATCGTGTGTGTTAAGCTCCAACGGGCAAGGCACATGTGTTCGCGTGGGGAACTCCTCGAGACGTGTGGCTTGTGTTTTTTTTTTTATGCGCACGGTGACGTCATGGCTGCACGTGGGGTTGGAATTCGGCAGGAGGGGTATCTCTGCCGGATGGTCCCGTCCAAGGAGGGACGAGGAACACGTGCAGCTGCATGACGTCACGGGCAGGTGCAAAGTGCGCGAGCTCTGAGTTGCCGCGCAGGTGCTGCGCATGGAAAAAAAAAAAAGCAAGCCTCACTTTCGGGTGTACAGGATTCCTGGGCAAGGGGTGAAAGACCCCCTTACCTGGGCACAGGATGGAAACTAGTTAGGGGGAAGGGTTAGCTTAGCTAGACCGACTTCATGGGGCAGGGGTAAGTCCTCATGGAGTCCGTGGAATGGATTAGGTAGAGGGATTTAGTGAGCTTTAGGTTGGGAAATAAAATGAATGATTTGGAGACAGTGACAGACTTGTGGATGTGTAGCGGGGACGTAGTTTAGCTACGTAGGTTAAATGGAACGTGCTATATCTTAAGGGACGACGTGGGAGCACGAGTTAGTTAGGGGGTGCAGTTAGAAGAATGGCAGAGTTCAGCGGTGAGTGTGTTGAAGAGTTGTGAGGCATGTGCTTGGTGAGTGAGTGAGGCCAGCGGGTCTGTGTGTGTGTGTGGAGCGAATGGGGAATGCATGGTGCGATGAGTGATTGGGGGGAGGAGTGACTCCCGCCCAAGGGACCCCGGGGTCAGTGTAAAGTGAGTTAGGGGGTTAGTCAAATTGAAAAATGGAGGTCGTTTTGTTGTTGGTGGGAAAGTAGGCTCGAGACCCATTTGGAGGGGTGCAGGAGCCCTGTTGACGGGCTTGGGAGCGTGGCTGCGAAAGGTGAGTATCGCTGAGTGGGTACCCCGGGCACCAGGCTAGTCGGCCGTGGTAGGCCATGGGCCCATGGGGGGCCGGGATAGAGTAGTGGGCACGGGTGCGCCTGCTTGGTGCGGGAGCCCGGGGCGCCATTAGCCGCGTGGGCAGTGTTGTGGGCACGGGTGACCCTCGGAAAGGGGCCCGGGAGGCCGGCCTGCCACGTGTGCGTTTCAGGGGAGGTGCCATGGGGGGCACTCCCCGGTGTTAGGGAGCTGGTAGGCTCGGAGGCAGTGTAGTGCCCGGGGGTGCCATAGCGGGAGATTCGGCAGAGGGTCGTGCCTGCCAAAGGGAGCCACGTGTCCCAGCCAGGAGACCGTGTGAGGGCACGGAGCGAAAATTGGGGGGCGAGGCCCGAAATTGTGAGGACACCAACACAAGCGACGGGAATCTGGGTTGTTAGAACCAATAGTTTAAGCGAGAGGCGCTTGTTGAAAGCCCCGGGGTAGTTTAACAGTTAAATGGTTAGGGTAGATTAGGAGATGTACCCCTCCGCACCATCCATCCCCTCGCTGTCGTTGTGGGCCGCTGGACCCACTTGGTGTTATAGATCGCTGAACTCTGGGGAGGCCATTCTGAGGCTTCGTTGGGCCTCGACACAGGACGTTAGCTCTCCCTTATTCCCCTCCGGGAAGGGAACGTAGGGGTTGGGAGTAGGCTAGGTGACAGGATAGGTTAGCCGAACAAGGACGATAAAGGGGGTTAGGGGACGATTTATAGTGGGGAAGTAAAAATAAAAAAAAAACAAAAAAATTAAGGGGGCTAAATTGGTTTTTGACAAATTAAGGGAGTGGGTATGTACAGTGACAGGCAAAGGCGATAGGTTGGGAGGGAGACAGGTAGGTAGGTCCGAGCCCGCCTTCCAAGTGGCCAGCACCACCGCACTCCCTCCACCAACCTCCATTGAACGGCAAAGGCTGGCCAACTTCATCGGCTGGCCGTGTTTTTCTTCGAGGCGGAGGCCGGCCAACTTGATCGGCAGCTGTTGTTTTGCTGCAAGGCCTGTGCCATCGGCTGGCCGTGTTTTGCTTCAAGGCCTGTGCCGGCCACTTCGTCTGCAGCTGCTGTACTGCAAGGCCTGTGCCGGCCAGTTCATCTGCTGGCTGTTTTTCTTCGAGGCCTGTGCCGGCCTGGTTCTGCGGGCTGTGTTTGCCTGCAGCGGCCTTCTTCTGCGGGCTGTGTTGCCTGCACCTTTGCCATGCCATGCCCACTGCCCATGTTCACCAGCCCCGTTCAATTTTGCTTTGCCCCCCCCTGTTCATTTCCATGTGCGCCAGGATCAAGGCAACAGTTTGCAAGCTGCGAGAACTGCCCTGTTGGCAGCTACAACACGGGCCTGCAGTGGCAGCCCGTGCACCGTGTTTTGCGTCCATCCATTCATCCATTCATTCGTTGTGCTCATTGCGTGTGCCACTTGAGCTGGCACGGAGACTGCGTTTGTGCAGCCCATGCACCGTTGTGGTTCACTGCATTCGGTCCATCCATTCATCCATCCATTCGTTGTGCTCATTGCGTGTGCCACTTGAGCTGGCACGGAGACTGCGTTGTGCAGCCCATGCACCGTTGTGGTTCACTGCATTCAGTTCAAACCGTTCATGCATCCATTCGTTGTGTTCATTGCGTGTGCCACTTGAGCTGGCACGGAGACTGCGTTGTGCAGCCCAAGCACCGTTGTGGTTCACTGAGTTCAGTTCAAAAGGGAAGGCCTTGGACTGCGTGTGAGCAGCCAGCCACGTTCCCTGTCACCTGCATTGTTTTGAGCCAGAGACTGCATGCGGGCAGCCTGGCTCCCTGCTAACTGCTTTTCTTTGCAGAGTTCAGTGATCCTGGGCCATGGTTTAGTGTAAAATTTGTAAGTTAAGGTAAGATGTACTGTAAATAAGAGTGCGCCCCCGGCATGTATGTCTTAGCGCCGGCAATTTTATTTAAGTCGTCCGTGTGAGTGAGTTTGTTTAGATAGTTACGCAGCCCTTAGGTTATTTATTTTGGGGACACGAATACCATGAATGTCGCACTCAGGGATCCGTAGGTAAAATGTACTAGGGGAAAACTACACATGATGGCACACGAAAATTTGACGACTCGGGACGAGTCTGTAAAAAGGGAAGGGGGTAGTGTTGTGGTTACCAGATTCGCAAACCACCATTCAGGTCCCTTAGGTGAGGTATCTCGGTAAGTGCATGTGTAGTTCGGCCCAAACCCGTTGTCTAGTGGGAATACATGTCATTTATGCGTGCTGCGACTCTTCAGGATAGCCGTTTTTCTTTTACTATCTTTATTTTGGACCAACCGCCAGGATTACCATCACAATTACAACCACAACCACCGCTTCACCACAACCGCCACGACCTTCCCGTCACACCTCGCCACCGTAGCATCGCCACCGTTCTTGCCCCGCTGTGGGTACCGGTGTTGGACTCATGCAGAACGCGCGTCGAATAGCGTGTACAAAATCACGGATTTTGTGCTTCAAAAACGGATCAAAAACGACACACGCCCACTTTTTGCCGTCCAATCGGTGAGCGAGGGGCGATTTGGCCCCGCCTCCAGAACGATCGATATATGCAAATTTGTGGATCAAAAAGCCTTCACGCCCACTTTTTCTCGGGCCAATGGGGGGCGAGGAGGAGGGTCAAAGGGGGGGTCAAAGGCGAAGTTACGGGGGGATAAAAGGGCGGTGTTCGTCAGTCAGAAGAGAGTCGCAAACGAGAACGAGGAGTCGAGAACGAGAAGGAGTCGGAACGGAGGGGACGAGTGTGGAAGACTGGAGCCCGAAGCCTGCAGTGGCTGGAGAAGCTGAAGAGAGTCGGACGAGGGGGTGCTCGCGTCGGTGCCAGGAGCTGCACGCCCGAGGGAGGCCGGCAGCGCGACCTGGCCGAGGTGGAGACGCACACCAGGGATAATAAATATCCTCTATACCCCGAGCATCAGCAACCCCCTCCTGTTTCCCCCCGCGCTGAGATAGTGCGACCAAGGGGGCCCCGTTCCCACCCCCCTGCCAGGCACTGTCCACGAGGCCCGCGGGTTGCGGGGCCATCGCCGCTCCGCGTCTCATCACCAGACGGGTAGGCCCGACCCGGTCTCGGCCTCAGGCCTACCTCATTCTTGAGGGTATTTCTTTTCCTTGGTTTTGGGTATGTGTTGTCGGCGCCGTCTGTGAAGTAGAATTGTATAAGTGTTGCCGTGTGCTCGGTAGTCGGTATTAGCTCTGCACTGTGTTTTCACTTTTATGTTTGCTTTTTGTGTAAATGGAAGTGTTTTCTTTTTTTGTGTGCATTTGGTGGAATTGTATTTGTGTGCTTCCCGTGTGCCGAGAATAAATGTGCTTTATTGTTGAACTGTTTCCCGCTTCGCTTCGTCATTTCTTTCTTTGAATCCCCATCTTGCTTCACGTAAAGGGTTGGTAGTGGGCTGAATACGCCCGATAATTAATCGAACCGTCGAGGTCGACGATAACACCGCTCGGTTATTCTGATAGTACGGAACGGGTCGCTTAAGTGGCCCGTGTCCGAAGTCGACCTGCGGCGAGGTGCGATCGCCCGGTCTACCCTCCGCGTGGGTACTTAGGTAGTTCGAATTTGGCGAGCGACCCTATCCCACGCGGGGGCTGATTGGCTCGATCGCGGTGAGACCGAAAGGTCCACCCGTGACTGGTTCCCGGCGTTAGTCCGAGAGGGTCACGACTGGATTGTCCGTCCGGTGGGCGACGTGCCGCGATTCGAGTGTTGTGGCCGTCGCACGCCGGCGGGCGCGAAGACCGCAACAATATATATATATATATATATATATATATATATATATATATATATATATATATATATATATATATATTGTTACGGTTGTGGAAATTCACAGAACACCAAAAAGGTATCCCCAAGATCAGTTATGTCGATAAGTGTGTTCAGACAGTTTTCCCCACTGAGGTCGAGGGAATTATTCGTGTACCCTGGCTGTGATGTTTGAGGTAGTATTTTTCTTTTGCTGTCGTTATTTTGGACTAACCGCCCCTCAACCACCACAACAACCGCCCCACCACACCACCATCATGACCACCACAAAATGCCAGCCACGCCACCACCACAACCGCATTTCAACAACCGCGACGACCACAACCAACTTCTCCAAAACCGCCGACATCTCCACGAACAAGGCAATTCCTCGACGAACAGATATGACGGTTGGAACTCAACTCCGCCCCAATATCTCTGGTAAACAGATATGACGGTTGGAACTAAACTCCCGCCCCCAAAGGACGGTTGGGGCGTGTCCCCCAGAGAAAAGTCCCCCCCCCCCGCCGCGTGCCAGGAGGGGTGGGGCAAGATGGGCGGGCGATTTAAAAAGAACCGCGCGTTCACTCGAGAGTGTGTGTGTGTGGAGCTGAGGAGAAAAACGTGGACGTCAGGTTCAGGTCGAGTTGGCAACTTGGAAAGCTGCAGGCTGACAGAGAACGGAGGCTGACAGAGACCGGGAACGGGTGGAGTCCCGCGGAGTCCGGGCAGAGCCTCCGAGGGTGGCCGTACCAGGGTCGCCCCAGCGAGTCACCACGAAGGTGAAGGTAACCAGCCCGGCCTCTCAGAGCCTTTGCGGTCTACACAGATCCGTGACTCATAAAGACCCAAGAGGTCCAGTCTACCCTCTTGTCTTTGATGGGGTTTTTCCTTTGTTTCTTTGCATGAACGTTGTGGCACCATTTCCATAAGTAAACCTGTTGTTAAGTGCTTGTGTGTACATAATTAATAGACGGTTGTAGTCTTCTTGTTTGCTCACGTCTTGTCCCTACCACCATTGATTGCATACGTGCATGCCTGCACATGTGCTGTGGAATAAATGTGCTTGTTTGAATGTAACCTGTTCGTTGCGTCCTTTTCCCTCCATTGAACTGCCGTATTGCATTCGGAATATAGTTGGTTGGTAAATAACCGATAATAGAATTCGGTCCAATGGGGCCTCGCGATAATACCCCGCTCGGTTATCCCAAAACGAAGCGAGCTGCTTAAGCGGCTCGTTTCCAAGCGGGCCCCGTTGAGGTACAATCTCTGGGTAGTCTCCCCGCGCGATTAATTAGGTAAATCGACGATTCGGCGATTGGACCCTGCAGCGCGCGGGTAGGGTATGGACAAGGTTGTGGTGTGGTTAAAAACACACCCGTGGATGGTTTTCGGCATTGATCCGGAAAGCCGCGACTAGATTGTCCATTCGGTGGGCAAAGCGGCCGCCATAAGCTCAACGCTGTCGCTCGCACGCCGGCGGGCGGAAATCTGTAACACTGTTGTCAAGGAGTGCGATTAAAATCCATCCCGCCTCCGAACCAAATTAAGGGAACCGGACCAAGGGTGTGCGAAGCAACCCTCCGTGTTCCCCTAATTGCGAGCTTTTAAATTAATTCCGATACACAAGATGGCAGTTCAAGGCGAACAGGGGCAGGAGGGATTAGAAATGGATTTAGAGATGATAGAATCCATGGCCCAGGACGAAATGACCGTGCAGGACATTCCTATTATGCAGGTTGAACTTCCCCCACAAATAAATGTCGAGTCCGAAATGGGCGCAGCAGCGGGGGCCGTGGTGTATGACACTTCCCCTCCCCTCTTCTGTCAAATTCCCTCCCCGGCCCGGTCCGGGAGTGAAATCCGGTCCGGAAACGCCCGCGGTGGATGAGCAGATCCCGCAGACAGACAGAAGGTAGGCTGGCATAGACGAATTTGGAACGGACGGTTCTCCAGGCGAGCATGTGTTTGAAGCTCCATGTGGCCTGCGCTGTGCGCTCTGTTCGCGGAGCGTGCGAAGCGGCTTCCCCGATGCGTTACGCGGGCCCTGGCTTGCGCGAGAGATTGCGCGGATTCAGGGTTCGAGTGACGTCATCGGGTATTCCGCGGCGCAGGTTATGGGCGGGCAGAACACATGTGCTTGCGTGAGGAACCTCTCAAAACGCGAGGCTTGCTTGGGATGCGCAGGGTGACGTCATGGCTGCACGAATGGTTGGAATCCGGCAGAGGGAAATTCCTGCTGGATGGTACCGTCCAAGAGGGACGAGGTGCGCTGGGCGCAAGCAGCTGCCATAACGTCACGGAAAGGAGCGCAGTTTGCGAGTTGCCGTGCTGGTGAGTGCAAGAAGAAAAGAAAAAAAAGAGAGCAAGGCAAGCCTCGCCACTTCAGGTGAACAGGATTCCCTGGGCAGGGGTGGAAGACCCCCTGCCTCGGGCACATGACACCACTAGTTAGGGGGAAGGGTTAGTGATAGTTAGATCGGCTTCATGGGAACATGGGTTGTTCCTCATGGGGCCCGTGGAATGGATTAGTTCGAGGGATTTTAGGATAGATTTAGAGTATGGAAAAGTGGATTATTGAATTTGAGGACAGAGACAGACATTGAATGTGTAGTGGCGACGTAGCTCAGCTACGTAGTGTTAAAAGGACGTGCTATGAGTTTAAGGGATGACGAGGGAGCACGAGGTAGTGAGGGGATTTAGTAAGAAGAATGGCAGTGTTTAGCGATGTGAGAGAAGAGAATTGAAAGGAAACATGTTGAGTGAGTCAGGCCAGCGGGTCTGTATGTATGGAGTGAATGTGAAATGCATGGTGCGAAGATTGATTGGGGGGAGGAGTGATTCCCACCCAAGGGACCCTGGGGTCAGTGTAAGGTGAGTTCGTGGGTTAATCAAATTGACAAAATGGAGGTCGTTTTGCTGTTGGTGTGAACGTAGGCTCGAAACCCGTTTGGAGGGGTGCAGGAGCCCTGTTGATGGGCTGGGAGCGTGGCTGCGAACGGTGAGTATCGCTTCGTGGGTACCCCGGGCACCGGGCTAGTCGGCCGCGGTAGGCCAAGGGTCCAAGGGAGGCCAGGATAGTGTAGTGGGCACGGGTGGGCCCGCACGATGCGGGGCCCGGGGCGCCATTGGCCACGTGGGCAGTGCATTGGGCACGGGCACCCAGGGAAGGGGCCGTGGCGCCAGCCTGCCACCTGAGCATCGAGGGGGAGTCGCCAGGGAGGGCACTCCCCAAGTTTTAGGGATCTGGTAGGCTCGGAGACAGTTGCAGGGCCCGGGGGTGCCATAGTTGCAGAATCGGTAGAGGGGAGTTCCTGCCAAGGGAGCCACGCATCCCAGCCATGAGGCCGTGCGAGGGCACGGGAGGAAAATTTGAGGGCATGGCCCAAATTTGAGAGGGCACCAACACAGGCTACGGGAATCTTGGTTGGTAGAACCAATAGATTAAGTGAGAGGCGGTTGTTGAAAGCCCCGGGGTAGTTTAGGTTAATAAATGTTCAGGTAGATAGAGAAGTGTACCCCTCCGCACCATCCATCCCTTCGCTCTCGTGGTGGGCCGCTGGATCCACTTTAGGTTAAATCGCTGAGATCTGAGGAGGCCATTCTGAGGCTTGGTTGGTCCTCGACACAGGACAATAGCTCTCCCTTATTCCCCTCCAAAGGGAACGTAGGGGTTGGGAGTAGGCTAGGAGACAGGGTAGGTTAGCCGGTCAGAGACGATAAAGGGGGTTAGGGAGACGAGTTATAATAGAGTAGATAAAAATAAAATAAAACAAAAAAATAAGTTGGGGCTAAATTTGTTTTGTTTGGCAAACTAAGGGGAGTGGGTATGGACAGAGACAGGCAAAGGCGATAGGGTGGGAGGGAGAGACAGTGGGGTAGGTCCGAGCCCGCCTTCCGAGTGGCCAGCACCACCGCACTCCCTCCACGAACCTCCATAACGGGATAAGAGGCCGGCCAGCTTCACCTGCCGGCCTGTTTTTGCTACAAGGCCTGTGCCGGCCAGCTTCACCTACCGGCCTGTTTTTACTACAAGGCCTGTGCCGGCCAGCTTCACCTGCCGGCCTATTTTTGCTGCAAGGCCTGTGCTGGCCAGCTTCATCTGCCGGCCTGTTTTTGCTGCAAGGCCTGTGCTGGCCAGCTTCACCTGCCGGCCTGTTTTTGCTACAAGGCCTGTGCCGGCCAGCTTCACCTGCCAGCCTGTTTTTGCTACAAATTCCTGTGCCGGCCTTGCCTTGCCATGCCTTGTCTGCCTGCCTTTGCCTTGACCCCATGCCTGCTAGCCCTTGTGTTGCCTTTGCCCCATTCCATCCATCACCATGTGCGCCAGGATTATCGCGCGAGCTGCAGGGACAGCCCTGGAGGCAGCCGCGCCACAGGACTGCATTGCGCAGCCCGTGCGCTGTTCATTTTTGTGTTGCTTACGTCGGTGCCCATTCACTGTTCTGCAGGGACTGCCCTGCAGGCAGCCGCACACGGGGGGCTGCGTTGGTGCAGCCCGTGTGCGGCTTGTGTTCACACCTGCATTTGTTTCATGAGCCAGAGACTGCGTGTGAGCAGCCTGGCTCCCTGCTTCTTTTTCCTGCAGAGTCCATCAGTCCTGGGCCATGGTTTAGTGTAAAATTTGTAAGTTAAGGTAAATTGTACATGAGTTGCTTCCCCCTGCATGTGTGACATAGCGCCGGCAATTTAGTTAAGTCGTCTGTATGAGTGAGTTTGTTTAGTTAGTTACTCAGCCCGTAGGTTATTTACTTTTGGGACACGAATACACTAAATGTCGCACTCAGGGATCCGAAGGTAAATCGTACTAGGGGAGAACTTATACATGATGGCACACGAAAATTCGACGACTCGGGACGAGTCTGTAGAAAGGGGAGGGGGTAGTGTTACGGTTGTGGAAATTCACAGAACACCATTAAGGTATCCCCAAGATCAGTTATGTCGATAAGTCTGTGTTCAGATAGATTTCCCCACCGATGTTAAAGGGATTTATTCGTGCACCCGGGCTGTGATCTTTGAGGTAGTATTTTTCTTTTGCTATCGTTATTTTGGACCAACCGCCTCTCAACCACCACAACAACCGCCCCACCACACCACCATCACGACCACCACAAAATGCCAGCCACGCCTCCACCACAACTGCATCTCAACAACCGCGACGACCACAACTAACTTCTCCAAAACCGCCGACATCTCCACGAACACGGCAATCCCTCGACGAACAGATATGACAGCTGGAACTCAACTCCCGTCCCAATTTGTTTGGTAAACAGATATGACGGTTGGAACTCAACTCTCACCCCAAAAGGACGGTTGGGGCGTGTCCCCCAGAGAAAAGTCGTGTCCCCCAGGGGCGGGGCAAGACGGGCGGGGGATAAAAAACCGTGCGTTCGCTCGAGAGGGTGTGTGTGTGTGTGTGTCTGTCTGTCTGTCTGTCTGTCTGTCTGTCTGTCTGTCTGTGTGTGTGTGTGTGTGTGTGTGTGTGTGTGTGTGTGTGTGTGTGGAGCTGAGGAGAAAAACGTGGACGTCAGGTTCAGGTCGAGTTGGCAGCTTGGAAAGCTGCAGGCTGTCGGAGAACGGAGGCTGACGGAGAACGGAGGCTGACGGAGAACGGAGGCTGACTGAGACCAGGAACGGGTGGAGTGCGAGCAGAGCCACCGAGGGTCCCCAAACCAGGGTGGCCCCAGCGAGTCACCACGAAGGTGAAGGTAACCAGCCCGGCCTCTCGTAGCCTTTGCGGTCTACACAGCTCCGTGACTCAAAGACCCAAGAGGTCCAGTCTACTCTCTTGTCTTTGATGGGGTTTTTCCTTTGTTTCTTTGCATGAACGTTGTGGCCCCATTTCCATAAGTAAACCTGTTGTTAAGTGCCTGTGTGTACATAATTAATAGACGGTTGTAGTCTTCTTGTTTGCTCGCGTCTTGTCCCTACCACCATTGATTGCATACGTGCATGCCTGCATACGTGCTGTGGAATAAATGTGCTTGTTTGAATGTAAACCTGTTCGTTCCGTCCTTTTCCTTCCATTGAACTGCCGTATTGCATTCGGAATATAGTTTGATTGTTAAATAACCGATAATAGAATCGGGTCCAACGGGGCCTCGCGATAACACCCCGCTCGGTTATCCCAGAACAGAGCGAGCTGCTTAAGCGGCTCGTTTCCTAGCGGGCCCCGTTGAGGTACAATCTCTCGGTAGTCTGCCCGCGCAATTACTAAGGTAAATCGACTATTCGGCGATCGGACCCTGTAGCGCGCAGCTAGAGTGCGGACAAGGTTGTGGTGTGGTTAAAAACACACCCGTGGCTGGTTTTCGGCATTGATCCGGAAATCTGCGAGTGGATTGTCCATTCGGCGGGTGAAGCGGCCGCCATTAGCTTAACGCGGTCGCTCGCGCGCCGGCGGGCGGAAATCTGTAGCAATATATATATATATATATATATATATATATATATATATATATATATATATATATATATATATATATATATATATATATATATATATATATATATATATATGTATATATATATATATATATATACATATATATATATATATATGTATATATATATATGTATATATATATATATATATATATATATATAAATATATATATATATATATATATATATATTGTTACGGTCTTCGCGCCCGCCGGCGTGCGAACGGCCACGTAACTCGAATCGCGGCACGTCGCCCACCGGACGGACAATCCAGTCGTGACCCTCTCGGACTAACGCCGGGAACCAGTCACGGGTGGACCTTTCGGTCTCACCGCGATCGAGCCAATCAGCCCCCGCGTGGGATAGGGTTGCTCGCCAAATTCGACCTACCTAAGTACCCACGCGGAGGGTAGACCGGGCGATCGCACCTCGCCGCAGGTCGACTTCGGACACGGGCCACTTAAGCGACCCGTTCCGTAGTATCAGAATAACCGAGCGGTGTTATCGTCGACCTCGACGGTTCGATTAATTATCGGGCGTATTCAGCCCACTACCAACCCTTTACGTGAAGCAAGATGAGGGTTCAATGGGGGAAAAGACGAAGCGAAGCGGGAAACAGTTCAACAATAAAGCACATTTATTCGCGGCACACGGGAAGCACACAAATACAATTCCACCAAATGCACACAGAAAAAAGAAAACACAATTCCATTTACACAAAAAGCAAACATAAAAGTGAAAACACAGTGCAGAGCTAATACCGACTACCGAGCACACGGCAACACTTATACAATTCTACTTCACAGACGGCGCCGACAACACATACCCAAAACCAAGGAAAAGAAATCCCCCAAGAATGGGGTAGGCCTGAGGCCGAGACCGGGTCGGGCCTACCCGTCTGGTGATGAGACGCGGAGCGGCGATGGCCCCGCAACCCGCGGGCCTCGTGGACAGTGCCTGGCAGGGGGTGGGAACGGGGCCCCCCTTGGTCGCACTATCTCAGCGCGGGGGGAAACAGGAGGGGGTTGCTGATGCTCGGGGTATAGAGGATCTTTATTATGTGCGACGAGCGTCTCCACCTCGGCCAGGTCGCGCTGTCGGCCTCCCTCGGGTGCAGCTTCCTGCACGACGCGAGCACCCCCTCGTCTGGTGTCGCCGCCTTTCCACAGCTCCGTCCCCTCCGTTCCGACTCCAACGCACACGACGAGCAGCTCCACCGCCCGCGAAGTCTTGACCCTCTGCTTCCGACTCTCCTCTTCTTGACTCTCCGACCTCGTTCTGCTGACTCTTTTCTGACTGACGAACACCGTCCTTTTATCCCCCCGTAACTTCGCCTTTGACCCCCTCCCTTTGACCTTTCACCTCGCTCCCCATTGGCCCGAGAAAAAGTGGGCGTGAAGGCTTTTTGATCCACAAATTTGCATATATCGATCGTTCTGGAGGCGGGGCCAAATCGCCCCTCGCTCACCGATTGGACGGCAAAAAGTGGGCGTGTGTCGTTTTTGATCCGTTTTTGAAGCAGAAAATCCGTGGTTTTGTACACGCTGTTCGACGCGCGTTCTGCATGAGTCCAGCATCGGTGCCCATGAGTGGCGCGAGATGACGGTGATGCGATGGTGGCGAGTTGTGACGGTAAGGTCGTGGCGGTTGTGGTGAAGCGGTGGTTGTGGTTGTAATTGTGATGGTAATCCTGGCGGTTGGTCCAAAATAAAGATAGTAAAAGAAAAACGGCTATCCTGAAGAGTCGCAGCTCGCATAAATGACATGTATTCCCACTAGACAACGGGTTTGGGCCTAACTACACATGCACTTACCGAGATACCTCACCTAAGGGACCTGAATGGTGGTTTGCGAATCTGGTAACCACAACAATATATATTTGTATTCATAATTATGGCGTCATACATCACATGGTATGGACGCTATGTTGGAAAAGCTTTACACCTCGATATCTCTCAAACCACTCGATGGAAAAAATTGAAACATGGCTCATTGTAAAGTACTCCCAATGGGGAATAAGATGTGTTGATAATGATGTAATTGATGCCTTCATTATGATGTCATAATTCGACAAGTACAACACTTTATCTGATCAGTATGAAAAATAAAATTTCCTCTGCAACTGTTGGTCTGATGGACACAACATTTTCGGAATATGAGCAGTGGCTCCTGTATAAATGTTTTTTTTTTGATGTCATAGGTCACATGGTACAGGTGCCGTCTTGGGAAAATTTCGCACCTCTACTTCTCTAAAACCACTCCATGGAAAAAATTGAGGCCTGGTTCATTGTCAACTACTCCCCATGGGGAATAAGATATGTTAATGATGATGTCATCGGTGCCTTTGTTGTAACGTCATAATTTGACAAGTACACTTATCCGATCATTATGAAAAAAAAATTCCAAGCAACTGTTGGTCTGATGGACACTAAATTTTCACCATTGGAGCGCCTCCTCCTGTAGAATATTTTAATAATAATCATGATGTCATAGGTCTTGTGGTGCAGGTGCCATCTTGGAAAAACCGAAAAACGTTGCACCTCTT
>NC_140963.1:110537473-110542473 GCF_056783735.1 Eptatretus burgeri
AAAACTTCCATCCTGGTATTTCACATGCACTGCAAAGTTTGCTAACATCGGTTCGTGAACATTAAAGATCCCACGATGCTTTTTACGAAGAGTTGGCAAGTTATTGCAGGCACCCTGAACATTAAGCTACAAAATTGCTGCTCGAACGTGCAGGGGCACAGCTGCTATCATGATGGGCATGGGTCGGGACTCGAGTCGTCAGTTGTGTGCAGTACGTGGCGACAGATTAGAATCAATTGTCACAAGGACGTGTCAGTGCAAATCATGCAGTGTCCCTCCACCGATACACACATTGGAATAAATAATCTCACCGACCTGGGAGGAATGACAGGCTGAGTCAACCTCAGGAACCAGGGATACTGAGAGTCAGGAGTCGCCAAGAGCCACAAACAATAGACAGTGTGCTCTGACGGTTTGAAAGAGGAAATGCAAATCGTGCAAGTGAGGTGCGGAGTGTGTGTTGGGATTTACTTTAGGCTCATGTAAAGGATAATTGAGAATTTGGCAGATTTTAAAAACAATTACCATGACATGTTTGAATGAAGAATGAGTTAAAATCGCAACTGTGGCTGTGGACATAATTACATACACAACTCAGCCGGGAACAGAGGAAAATACTTTATTTTATTTTGGGCAGCACCAAATGCTTTGTAGAAGTGTGGTCCAAATGGATGAATGGATGATATCTGATTAGGCAGTGTTGGTTGACTCACTGTTAGAGTAAAATGTGGTAATCGAAAGATGTCCGATACTGGACATAACTGTCAGGGTATGTAGTGTACACTGAGAATAACATCTTGGAAAGTGATTCTGTGCTAATTGCGGTATGCAATCTCGCCGAGGGTGAAAGCATATTCCTGATATGTGTATACTGTACAGATGGCACAATGTAGGGGAACTGTGGAAATTAGAGGATATTTAATGTCGCAAAGTGTGCTAGTCAAGAATAGTTAATTCGATAGTAATATATTGAGCACATATGAAGAAAAAAAAACTACAACAACGACATCCTCCCTGGCTACCTTCCACCATCGGCCTTTTCGATGAGCATACGTGCCAAGCGCCTGTGGGGGAGTTATTTGGCAATCAACGCTACCTAACTACCTGGTGCTTGCAGCGGTATCGAGTTGCAGGTTCGAGTACCATCGAGCCGGATTGTCAAGGATTGCACGAGGCAGGAAGGTCCAAGGAAGCTTCTCACCTCCAGCTCACCTTCCCTCCGAGGGGGGAGTATCAATAACGACCCAACGGGGTCCCTTTTGGGGGGGGTGTGTCTGGTGGGGGCCAGTCCTTAAGCAGCACCTGTATGGGTGCTTGTGTATAAATTTCCATTTATTTTATATTCTAATGACTCTGCCCTTATGTGCTTCTTATGGGCTTCATGATGGTGCCCAGGGAGCCACTGGGTTGTCTGGACCGCCTGGAGAAGCGGGAGGCAGTGGAACTGTTAGTGGTTCAGGTCCTATCGGACCTCCAGGCCCAAGTGGTCATGATGGCATGATTGGCCCTCAGGGCAATGCTGGAGACAGGGGTCTGCAAGGGGAGTCTGCAACACCAGGACGCCAAGGGGCGATTGGGATAATTGCACCATCAGGATCATCTGGGTCAGTGGGTGAGCAAATGGTGGGTGCAGGTGAGCACATGCATCTGTGGTGAAGGTAGTGGTGTGAACCCATGGGTCGGTTCAGACAGGCAGAATTCACATCTTTGTTTACGTTGAGATCTGAATTTGTTGTCTTCTGACGTCAGCATCGGTTGGTATTTTAAAAACGCGTTTTTCATATCATAGCAGCCACCGTACCTGGGAAGGCTCTCTGTGCATTGTATTGTCATAATGGTAGACCGTGGGGCTATGTACGCTCTCTGATGACGACCAACTTATGAATGGGAAAGAAGGGTGCGGTCGGTGGAACTAACTCTACTGCTCCCTCTAGCGGTCGTGCTTGCTGCTGATACCCAGCCCCTACAACAAAGTGGTTACCCAAAAGGTTTTGCTCGTTTTGGCTCATAAAAATGAGCTGCACGAGCAAAAAGGGGGATGATGTAGAAGGAGGTGCTGAGAATATGGTACACTCAAGAACTTGCAGAGGTGGGAGAAAATCGAAAATTTGTAAATTCGAAAGTTTTGGAAGCAGCTATGTGTTATCAAATGTTTGTGGTGTGCACTGCCTTTGGGCTGTTGGTTGCATCACTGGTTGGAGCATGACTGTGCTGCTGATGTGGTGTCCCTATTACCAGTGTACTGATGTTCATTTTTTTTTTTTTCCAGTCTTAAAGGAGTGACAGGCTGAGTTAGCCCTCTGGGGTTCGTTTAGTGGTAAATTAAACTTGAGCTCAGGGCTCTGGGATCCTGGTCGCCAATTTAAGGGCAAGGCCAAACAGTACATATAATTATTGGTAGAATGTCTGGAAAATATATGGACATGTATAAATGAAGATTAACTCTTGTGACGCTTATAAATATTGTGAAAGAGTTTGACAACAGAGTGTTCGAATGGAGGAACGTCCTAAAGATGCAGTGGACTGGACTTTTTCAGGTATTATTGGTTACCCAAGGAGCTGTCAAGAAAAGGTAAGCCAATCATGGATTCACGCATCTCATTGCAAAAGGATACAGGAAATCGAAAAGAGAAAGAAATGTTACTGGAGGTTTATGACAGATGTGGCAGTGTTTGATTAGCATGAGTATAATCGTGATAATATTGACAATAACAGATAGTGAGGACATTTTGGGAATGTCATAGAGATCAGAATGTTTGGTAGGTCAATGGTAGGGGAAACAAGGAATGGGTTGTGACAGGGTGCACAGGGAAGAAAAAAGGTAAACATTGGGATCAATTGCATTAGGAAGGCGTATATGGGAAAACACGGATTACCCTTGTTTGCAGTTCCACTCCAGGGGAGAACATGTGTGGGTACATAGTCCGTAGACAAGATAGACCAGTTTTAACTAAAGTAGAGAAGGCATCAGTGGAAGGTAGAATAGTAGAGATAAAAAGTAATTGGGAGAAGGGGGGTTATAATTGCACGAACTATGAGCATTGGTATTACCCTAAGTACAGAACTATTAAGCAAAAGGCTGTGGGACAGGGCCCGGCAAGAGCAATAAAAGTAACGAATTATGATGGATTGAAGAAGGGGGAGGGATTAGAAAAGTACCCCCCACATTTTCAGCTCATGCACAAACAAATTGGATTGATTTGTCTAGTTAGAGGACAAGGGGGGGGACCCCATTTAGGAGAATCAACATGCCAGTACTATGCTAGACATGGGGATGAAATGGTGACCATAAAAGGGCGAATTAATGGAACAACCATACCTGTAAAAATCGAAGTAAATAACCTTCTTGAACCTCAGGCACCCCTAAATGGTACATATTTTGTGTGTGGGTATAAGGCATACTCATGGCTACCAGTGGGATGGAGGTGATCATGTTTTTTGGGATTTATACTACCCAGGATTCGAATCACTGACCAATCACCCTTTGTACCACAGGTCAGATCGAAAAGAGCCATTTCAGAAGTTGAGAGGTTTTTCATGATTGCATTCCCCTTTTATGGAGCAGGCAAAAGTGCAAGGGAAATTATCAATTTGGCAGCATCTTTGGAAAAGCTTGCTAATACCACCAGCGAAGGATTTCACAAAACGAGTGCCGAGCTGGTAGCTATACGGACAACCGTGATGCAAAACCGCATCGCTCTGGATATGCTTTTAGCAGAAAAAGGAGGGACGTGTGCAGTTATAGGTGTGGAATGCTGCACATACATTCCAGATAATTCAGAAGAAATTGATAATTTGGCTGAAAAAATTAAAGCTGAAGGTGCAAAAATATCATGATTTTAACAAGGGATGGTCAATGGGATCTTGGTTGAAGGGAATATTGGGGAGTTGGGGAGCCTGGATAATCCATTGGTTGTTTATAGGGCTCATGATCTTCATAGCAGTGATTGTTGTCATCACTTGTATTAAAAATCTAATCAGGGAGTGCGTGAGACATTGTTCTTCAACAGCAAAGAAAACAACAAAACCGGAGATGGTCCTGGGGAAGCCTGCTGTGGTTGCTGTGGTCAAACCGCTGCCAACACCTCCGCCGTCTCTACTCCTCCCCGATAATTCACTCTGGTTTTCCTCCCCAACCCATAGACCCTGAAAAGTACTGTGAACTTAATGGGACTGTTGACCCACTGCTTACACTCACATTGGATGAGTGTCTCTGACTTGCTCACACCGATGACGAAGATGGAAAGAAATGTTATCTGAACATTGCCTTGTTGGAAAATGTTGGGACTTTTCTTTAAAATTTTCTTTCACTCTGGCTTGCAGTTTATATTCTTGTTTGCTGATATTCTTTTTGTTGGTTCATAAAGAACACAATATATAGATTCTTACTTGTTGTGTATAAAAATTATATTCTTGTTTGCTGATATTCTTTTTGTTGGTTCATAAAGAACACAATATATATAGATTCTTACTTGTTGTGTATAAAAATTATATTCTTGTTTGCTAATTCTGACTTGTTTATAAAAATTATATTCTTGTTCATAAAGAACCATAGTTAGTTGAAAATATATGTATCTTTTGTGTGTGTGAAATAATTTTGTGTAAGTTGTTTTTGAAAGGTAATTTTTTGCTTCCTCATGACCTATATTCAAGTTATAATTGTTGAAATGTATCCATTGTTCTATAGAGGGGTGGGGTCTTGATGGGCCGGTTGGGATGGTGGAGGGGGGGGCTTTTCTATGAAGCAAGAAAGTGCGGGCGGAGCTTTCGTGACGTAATGACCCACTTGGAGCTACTCAGAAGAGTGGGCCACTTCTGGACGAGACTCCCTTTTTACCACCTTGCCGCTCCATCGAGATCCCATCTCTAAAAAATATTATAATTGTGGTGTTCCTTTTCCACTATGTTTCTAAGTAACAGAGGGGCAAATGTGGAGCTGTTGAACAGCTCCCAAGATGAAAGCAGCCAAATTAACAGGATTACCTTTTCTTAAAATTGAA
>NC_140963.1:110562473-110579973 GCF_056783735.1 Eptatretus burgeri
GTGCCCCCTCTCCATTTGTTCAACTTTTCAATACCTTATTAGGGGGCAGCGAAGGCAGGCAGTGGTGAGGGAGCAGTGAGGGCAGGCAGTGGAGAGGAGGCAGCGAGGGCAGGCAGTGGAGAGGGGGCAGTGGAGAGGGGGCAGCGAGGCCAGGCAGTGGAGAGGGGGCAGCGAGGCCAGGCAGTGGAGAGGGGGCAGCGAGGGCAGGTAGTGGAGAGGGGGCAGCGAGGGCAGGTAGTGGAGAGGGGGCAGCGAGGGCAGGCAGTGGAGAGGGGGCAGCGAGGGCAGGCAGTGGAGAGGGGGTAGCGAGGGCAGGCAGTGGAGAGGGGTAGCGAGGGCAGGCAGTGGAGAGGGGGTACCGAGGGCAGGCAGTGGAGAGGGGGTAGCGAGGGCAGGCAGTAGAGAGGGGGTAGTGAGGGCAGGCAGTGGAGAGGGGGTAGCGAGGGCAGGCAGTGGAGAGGGGGTAGCGAGGACAGCAGTGGAGAGGGGTAGCAAGGGCAGGCAGTGGTGAGGGTGCATGAATAGACTGGTTGGAACTAGGCCAGGGAGACCATTTTTGTTGGAAATGAAACTATTAAGTAGAGTATGTAGATTCTTCCTTCTGCCGGAAGGATTGTAGACATAGCATTATGTGCAGTTTCAAAGGAGCAGCAGTTGGGGATATTGAAGGAAGGTTAAATTACACTCTCCCCCTCCTAACATTCTCCAAAGGCATCAATCCCCTCACCATTACAAGCCTTCAAGCCCCCTCCCCCCACAACTCCTCAACTACCCAGACAAACGATGGCTTACCATCACGTGACAGAACGACTGGTGTGTAAATCAAGTCGTGAAGTGCACACACACACTACATCACTGGGAGTTCAGTCATACATGCCGGTCAAGTCATCAATCATCACCCTCTGCTCCCGTTGTCTGGTCATACATATTAACAGAGAATATATTTATCATTCTGTCTGTGATTTACAGATCTTTACACTACATCCCACCACGATCATCAGTATGTGACAGAGTACTCTCAAACTAAACTCCATTTTCAGCTTCATCCGGTTGCTATAACTACCCGTGATCGCAGAGCACTCATCTGATTCTCACTCTGTATTCGAGAGGGAATTAATTACCTCTGCTCGTCGACTGGTAATTAATTAGTCCCGCAGGTGTAATAGCTCAGATTGGGCATTTTGTGGATTCACAACCACACCGTCCAGGTATTCCCAGGTGAGACGGATCATTTGGTCATGTTTGTTGTTTCACATCAATATCTTGATGATTTTTACAGTCACGATAAAGGGACATCCATGTAACAAAAAGCTACAAACGATATTCTCACGAGTTGAACACAAATGCTGGCTGAGAACGAGAACGGCACTCGGTGGAGCGCACACCTCCGCCAGGTGAACAGTTTACCTTTTGTATCCCACCGATCTAAACCTGAACCAAAATCGAATCAATTCATCCTTGTCACACACCCAACGTGTCCACCGAGTTTTGTCCGAATCCATCCACAACCTTATGAGATATCCTGCTCACAGACAGACAAACAGGCAGACAGACGTGAAACCATAATCTCCATCCAGCGCAGATCGTGGGGGTAATAAGTTACTTTCACCATTTTATAAACCAATGAAACCGTTGACATGTTTTCGATCGGTTTATTTTGCGTTTCGATAAAACTGATTTGAAGTGCGGAATTTTAAATAAAAAAATAAATACAACCTTCCACCCCAGCCGTTAATTGTCTGAATGACAACCGGGAGATGAGATGAATTGGTTAATGGAGTAGTCCGTGAAAGGATTATCCAAACACGGGTGGCGAAGTGCAGGTGTAGTACTACATTGTACGACCGTAGGACACGTGGTTCCAAAAAGAGATGTAAAGTACTGTAGTAAATGTTGAGTGCTTGTGTAGTTATCCGGTTGTTGTTGCAGGCACGATGAGTGGTGTCAGAGACTTCCTGGCGCAGTTTCAATGGGATCCCGGGATGGCTCTACCCGTGGCGAACGCAGAGAACGCGGCGCTGGAACTGAAGGTAAAAAGCTTCGAGCATCCATCCCTACGCATGATCCTACCATGTTTGACGTCACGTACAGCTCACAAAATACAACTTTTAATGACGTCATACAATAAGTTTCCACAGCATGAGCTGCGAAAGGACTTGCTATCTATTCATTGACTCGATCACCGAGCAGTCCGTCGTCGGTTTGATTCCCGACCCGATTATAAACTCTGTCACATCATATTTTGTCACATGTCACATTTTGTCAGGTCAGGTTCGATCTGTGACCTGCTACAGGTACCATGTAAACCTGTACTAACCTGTTCCATGGTCGGGTTGTCGGCGACTAAACCGTCTCCCCCACCAGGTTTTCTGGTGAGGAGGGTGTTTGGATATGGACACCCAGCAGGATTAAAAACAAAACCTGTCAAAGGGCGGAGGAGCTCTTTGTGAGCCAACGGCCATCCATATCTAGTGCCCAACTGTGTCTGCGGACGTCCTCCTGCAGTTGGGTCACTTCTTATTAGGAGGTTGGTGGCAGGATTTGCACTCCGGCCACCGTAAAACCCTTCATTCCGCAAAACGCAAAAACGCAAAAAAATCTGAAAACCCACTCCGTGGGAGTACCTCCTGTGCAGCTTCCCTTCGCAGGGCAGCTCACCGGATGATGGGATTGGGGCAAAGCCTTCGGGACCCCCAATCTTTGATAGGAGGGAAACCACGGGGTAACATCCCTGGGTCAGATTGCGGGAGAGTGTGTCGGAGTGGTGCTGAGGTGTCGTCCACCAGACGGCGGTCTCCTTGGGTTAACCTGAGGCGGTCCCTTCGGGTGGGTGCCTGGAATGTCCTATCCCTAAGAGAGGATGATCACCTGTCTCTGTTATCATCTGAGCTCAAGCGTTTGGACATCGGGATTGCAGCTCTCTCTGAGGTTCGGAGACCGGATTGCGGCAAGATAATGGTGGGTGGTTACACCTACTATTGGTCTGGTCGCTCTAATGGTTACCATACCCAAGGAGTTGCTGTAGCTGTGTCCAATAAGCTGACCCCAATGATAATTGAGGTAACACCGGTCAACGAGCGTATTATGAGATTAAGGATTCGTCACTCCTTCGGTGTCATTTCCCTGGTCTCTATTTATGCTCCGACTGAGGCGAGTGATCTCACCATGAAGGATGCATTCTACGCCACACTCGAGTCTGTGGTTGATCAGTGCCCCAGACGAGATACACTTCTAGTCTTGGGGGATTTCAATGCATCGACTGGAACTGATAGGGACGGTTATGAGGTGTGTGTTGGTCCCCATGGGTCAGGAACTATGAACCAGAATGGCACTAAGTTCCTTGACTTTGCAAGAAGTCATGGACTTAGGGTGGCTGGTTCATGGTTTCAGCGCCCACAAGCTCATCGCTGGACTTGGTATTCCAACGCTGGCGGTGTGGCAAAGGAGATTGACCATGTCCTCATTGACGGTCGTTGGAGGATGATCCAGAACTGCAGGGTCTACCGGAGTGCTCAGTTCCTCAATACTGACCACAGGCTTGTTGTAGCAACTCTAAAGCTGCACCTTAAATCCTGGAGAATGGTACCATCCCAGCCGAGGCTGGATGTTGCCAAGCTCAGGGATGAGAGAGTAGCTGAGGAGTTTGCGAACAGGCTGAGTGGACACTTGGGGGTTCTGGGTGCTTTGGGGGTCCTGAAGAGTTGTGGAGCACCTTCAAGACCACCGTCCTTGATGTTGCCGGTGGATGCCTTGGAGCTCACCGCAGGGCAAAGAAGAATTTTGTCTCTCAAGGGACACTGGATACCATTGACCAGAGTCGCAGGGCCAGGCTGAATGGCAGAGCTGAGCTGTTCAGGGAGCTGAGGCGTAAAACTGTACGTGCACTGAGGGTGGACAAGGAGGCCTATGTGCGAGGAATCTGTGAGGGGGTAGAGCATCACCTGTGGACAGGTGATTCTCGTCCCGCTTACAGGGGAATTCGCGCATTACGTTCATCCAAGCCCATCCCTCGGAGCACTACAGTTCGAGCAGAGAGTGGTAGGCTCTTGACAGAGGAGTCTGAAGTGAAGGCCCGCTGGGCCGGTTACTTTGAGCGGTTGTACCAGGCTGATCCCCCAACTGTCGAGTTGGACGTCAAGGGTGTTACAATCCCTGTTGCTGACCCTCGAATCAACTGTGGTCCACCTACGCTTGTGGAAACACGGGCTGCGGTGAACCAGTTGAAACGGGGCAAAGCTCCAGGGATCTGTGGCATCCATGCCGAACTTCTCAAGGCTGGTGGAAATGCTGCACTCGTGTCGTTGCATGCAGTTTTGTGCTCTGCCTGGAACACAGGCATCATCCCAACTGACTGGAAGAGGGGCCTTGTTGTCCCTCTCTGGAAAGGGAAGGGTGATCGCCAAGACTGCAACAACTACCGAGGGGTGACGCTGCTCTCAGTGCCGGGCAAGGTCTTTGCTCGGATAATTCTCGATAGGGTTCGCCACCATCTGCTTGAGCACCAGCGTCCAGAGCAGTCAGGCTTTACACCAAAGAGGTCAACGATTGACCGTATCCTTGCACTTCGTGTCCTCACCGAACGCAGACGAGAGTTTCGGCAGGGGCTGCTTGCAGCCTATGTTGATCTCTGTAAAGCGTTCGATTCAGTGAATCGGGATGTCCTCTGGAGGATTCTTGGTCTTCGTGGGGTGCCACCAAAACTGATCGATCTGATGTCTGAACTCTACTCTGGTACTGAGAGTGCTGTGAAGTGTGGTGGTACCATCTCTGACTTTTTTCCAGTTGTTACTGGAGTTCGTCAGGGATGTGTACTTGCCCCCACACTTTTCAGCACTTGTATGGACTGGATTCTAGGGAGGATGTCGGAGAGATCAAGTTGCGGTGCGTCATTTGGGAATGTCAAGATCTCGGACCTTGACTTTGCAGATGATGCAGTCATCTTTGCGGAGACTTTAGACATCCTCTTGGGGGCCCTCGAGGTGCTGAATGAGGAGTCGGAGCCGTTGGGATTACGGGTTTCTTGGGTCAAAACTAAGATCCAGGCTTTCGGTGACATCTTGGATGCTGCTGTCCTGTCTGTGTCTGTTTGTGGTGAGGATGTTGAGGTCGTGGAGAGATTCACTTACCTTGGCAGTGATATTCATGTCTCTGCTGGCTGCGAGTCAGAGGTCAATAGACGTCTGGGTCGGGCCTGGGGAGTCATGGATTCACTGGATCATGGGGTGTGGCGCTGCCGGTACCTGTGCGGGAGGACGAAAGTCCGAGTCTTCAGGTCCATGGTACTTCCAGTCTTGCTCTATGGGTGCGAGACTTGGACTCTGACCAAGGATCTGAGACGGAGACTTAATTCCTTTGGTACCAGGTCTCTTCGGAGAATCCTTGGCTATCGCTGGTCGGATTTTGTGTCCAACGAGCGGTTGCTGAGAGAGACTCGGATGAGATTTGTTACCTGCATAGTCCGTGAGCGTCAGTTGCGGCTGTATGGACATGTGGCTCGTTTTCCTGACTCTGATCCTGCTCACCAGATTCTCTCAGCGAGGGAGTCTCATGAGTGGAGGAGGCCAGTGGGTCGACCACGTGCCTCATGGTTGCAACAGGTTGACCATCATCTCAAGGAGATGGGGATGGGCCTGGCATCTGCCTGGGGGATGGCCAGACGGAGGCCCCTGGAGTACCGGCGGAAAGTGGACGCAGCGACGTGCTGTTCTGGCACATGCTCCAATACCTGACCTGACCTGACATCATAAAGTGTGTCGTCTCTTGGATGGACGTTAAGCTGGATGTCTTGTCTGCGAGCATTGGTGGACGTCATAGAACCCGAGCAATGTTTTCGTGAATAGTGACCGATTACCAGCACCTTCAACATTTCCAAATTCCTACCAAATCACTTTCAGTCCAATGTCAGGCCAAGCCAGCCAAGCCAGCCAAGCCAATTCTTTAAAGACCTTACCCATATACTTTCCCCAGGCCAATGCAACCTCATTGCAAGGTGAGAATAGTGGTAGTTGTAGTAGTAGTCCTATTTCCTGTACTTTCTGTACTTGTTCGTGTTGGACTGCAAGTACACTAAACACAAAATGCTTTGGATGGGGTTTGTGGGAACTCACTGTGACCAGAAAAAGAATACAACAGAAGAGGTTGCCGATCAAGTTGCATGCGTCAACACAATGGACCCACCTATCTTATTTCTGTCAATTTGTTCTGTCATTGTGGTACAAAAGCATGAGCCCTATTTTCTAGCCACGAGAAATTTCCACTTGTTTTCCAGCCACAAATAATTTCCACTTGTTTTCTATACATGAGGAATTTCCACTTGTTTTCCAGCCATGAGGAATTCCCACTTGTTTTGCAGCCATGAGGAATTCCCACTTGTTTTGCAGCCATGAGGAATTTCCACTTGTTTTCCAGACATGAGGAATTTCCCCTTGTTTTCCAGACAGAAGGAACTTCCACTTGTTTTCCAGACATGAGGAATTTCCACTTGTTTTCCAGCCATAAGGATTTCCACTTGTTTTCCAGCCATGAGGAATTTCCCCTTGTTTTCCAGACATAAGGAACTTCCACTTGTTTTTCAGTCATGAGGAATTTCCGCTTGTTTTACAGCCATGAGGAATTTCCACTTGTTTTGCAGACATGAGGAATTTCCACTTGTTTTCCAGCCATGAGGAATTTCCACTTGTTTTCCAGCCATGAGGAATTTCCGCTTGTTTTCCAGACATGAGGAATTTCCGCTTGTTTTCCAGACATGAGGAATTTGCACTTTGTTTTCCAGCCATGAGGAATTTGCACTTTGTTTTCCAGCCATGAGGAATTCACACCTGTTTTCCAGCCATGAGGAATTTCCACCTGTTTTCCAGCCATGAGGAATTTCCACTTGTTTTCCAGACATGAGGAATTTCCACTTGTTTTCCAGCCATGAGGAATTTCCACTTGTTTTCCAGCCATGAGGAATTTCCACTTGTTTTCCAGCCGTGAGGAATTTCCACTTGTTTTTCAACCATGAGGAATTTCCACTTGTTTTCCAGCTATGAGGAATTTCCACTTGTTTTCCAGCCATAAGGAATTTCCACTTGTTTTCCAGACATGAGGAATTTCCACTTGTTTTCCAGCCATGAGGAATTTCCACTTGTTTTCCAGACAGGAGGAATTTCCACTTTTTCCAGCCATAAGGAATTTCCACTTGTTTTCCAGCCATGAGGAATTTCCACTAGTTTTTCAGACATCAGGAATTTCCACTTGTTTTCCAGACATGAGGAATTTCCACTTGTTTTCCACACATGAGGAATTTCCACTTGTTTTCCAGACATAAGGATTTCCACTTGTTTTCCAGCCATGAGGAATTTCCCCTTGTTTTCCAGACATAAGGAACTTCCACTTGTTTTTCAGTCATGAGGAATTTCCGCTTGTTTTACAGCCATGAGGAATTTCCACTTGTTTTGCAGACATGAGGAATTTCCACTTGTTTTCCAGCCATGAGGAATTTCCACTTGTTTTCCAGCCATGAGGAATTTCCGCTTGTTTTCCAGACATGAGGAATTTCCGCTTGTTTTCCAGACATGAGGAATTTGCACTTTGTTTTCCAGCCATGAGGAATTTGCACTTTGTTTTCCAGCCATGAGGAATTCACACCTGTTTTCCAGCCATGAGGAATTTCCACCTGTTTTCCAGCCATGAGGAATTTCCACTTGTTTTCCAGACATGAGGAATTTCCACTTGTTTTCCAGCCATGAGGAATTTCCACTTGTTTTCCAGCCATGAGGAATTTCCACTTGTTTTCCAGCCGTGAGGAATTTCCACTTGTTTTTCAACCATGAGGAATTTCCACTTGTTTTCCAGCTATGAGGAATTTCCACTTGTTTTCCAGCCATAAGGAATTTCCACTTGTTTTCCAGACATGAGGAATTTCCACTTGTTTTCCAGCCATGAGGAATTTCCACTTGTTTTCCAGACAGGAGGAATTTCCACTTTTTCCAGCCATAAGGAATTTCCACTTGTTTTCCAGCCATGAGGAATTTCCACTTGTTTTTCAGACATCAGGAATTTCCACTTGTTTTCCAGACATGAGGAATTTCCACTTGTTTTCCACACATGAGGAATTTACACTTGTTTTCCAGACATGAGGAATTTCCCCTTGTTTTCCAGACATGAGGAATTTCCACGTGTTTTCCAGACATGAGGAATTTCCACGTGTTTTCCAGACATGAGGAATTTCCACGTGTTTTCCAGCCATGAGGAATTTCCACTTGTTTTCCAGACATGAGGAATTTCTACCTGTTTTCCAGATACCCACTTGTTTTCCAGCCAGGAGGAATTTCCATTTGTTTTCCAGCCATGAGGAATTCCCACTTGTTTTCCAGCCATAAGGAATTCCCATTTGTTTTCCAAACATGAGGAATTTCCACTTCTTTTCCAGCCATGAGGAATTTCCACTTGTTTTCCAGACATGAGGAATTTCTACTTGTTTTCCAGACATGAGGAATTTCCACTTGTTTTCCAGACTTGAGGAATTTCCACTTGTTTTCCAGACATGAGGAATTTCCACTTGTTTTCCAGACATGAGGAATTTCCACTTGTTTTCCAGACATGAGGAATTTCCACTTGTTTTCCAGCCATGAGGAATTTCCACTTGTTTTCCAGCCATGAGGAATTTCCACCTGTTTTCCAGCCATGGGGAATTTCCACCTGTTTTCCAGCCATGAGAAATTTCCACCTGTTTTCCAGCCGTGAGGAATTTCCACCTGTTTTCCAGCTGTGAGGAATTTCCACCTGTTTTCCAGCTGTGAGGAATTTCCACCTGTTTTCCAGCTGTGAGGAATTTCCACCTGTTTTCCAGCTGTGAGGAATTTCCACTTGTTTTCCAGCTGTGAGGAATTTCCACTTGTTTTCCAGCTGTGAGGAATTTCCACTTGTTTTCCAACCATGAGGAATTTCCACTTGTTTTCCAACCATGAGGAATTTCCACTTGTTTTCCAGCTGTGAGGAATTTCCACTTGTTTTCCAGCTGTGAGGAATTTCCACTTGTTTTCCAGCTGTGAGGAATTTCCACTTGTTTTCCAACCATGAGGAATTTCCACTGTTTTCCAGACAGGAGGAATTTCCACTTTTTTCCAGCCATGAGGAATTTCCACTTGTTTTCCAGCCATGAGGAACTTCCACTTGTTTTCCAGACATGAGCAACTTCCACTTGTTTTCCAGACATGAGGAATTTCCACTTGTTTTCCAGACATGAGGAATTTATGCTTGTTTTCCAGACGAGGAATTTCCACTTTTTTCCAGCCTTGAGGAATTTCCACTTGTTTTCCAGCCATGAGGAATTTACACTAATTTTCCACACATGAGGAATTTCCACTTGTTTTCCAGACATGAGGAATTTACACTTGTTTTCCAGCCATGAGGAATTTCCACTTGTTTTCCAGACATGAGGAACTTCCACTTGTTTTCCAGCCATGAGGAATTTCCACTTGTTTTACAGACAGGAGGAATTTTCACTTCTTTTTCCAGACATGAGGAATTTCCACTTGTTTTCCAGACATGAGGAATTTCCACTTGTTTTCCAGCCAAGAGGAATACCCACTTGTTTTCCAGCCAGGAGGAATTTCCACTAGTTTTCCAGCCATGAGGAATTCCCATTTGTTTTCCAGCCATGAGGAATTCCCATTTGTTTTCCAGACATGAGGAATTTCTCTTGTTTTCCAGCCATGTGGAATTTGTTTTCCAGCCATGTGGAATTTCCACTTGTTTTCCAGCCATGTGGAATTTCCACTTGTTTTTCCAGCCATGAGGAATTTCCACTTGTTTTCCAGCCATGAGGAATTTCCACTTGTTTTCCAGCCATGAGGAATTTCCACTTGTTTTCCAGACTTGAGGAATTTCCACTTGTTTTCCAGACTTGAGGAATTTCCACTTTTTTCCAGCCTTGAGGAATTTCCACTTTTTTCCAGCCTTGAGGAATTTCCACTTGTTTTCCAGCCATGAGGAATTTACACTTGTTTTCCATACGAGCAATTTACACTTGTTTTCCAGCCATGAGGAATTTCCACTTGTTTTCCAGACATGAGGAATATCCACTTGTTTTCTAGACATGAGGAATTTCCACTTGCTTTCCAGACATGAGGAATTTCCACTTGCTTTGCAGACATGAGGAATTTCCACTTGTTTTGCAGACATGAGGAATTTCCACTTGTTTTGCAGACATGAGGAATTTCCACTTGTTTTGCAGACATTAGGAATTTCCACTTGTTTTCCAGACATGAGGAATTTCTGCTTGTTTTCCAGCAAGTCCACATCAGCCCAGAAAAGGTAATGATCTGTCAATGTATGATCTAAGTAGTGCTCCTGATTTTCTTTTGCTTTATTGGTAGCTCTATTGGTATTCATTCATTAATTTCCTGTGCAACCTTTGGCTGCTTATTGCATCATTGCAGGGAGCACGTATGTGTCACTGATGCAGTGCCCCTGTTGGTCAGGGGCAGGAATTTTGATTTTGGCTAAGGTGCCGGCCCCCTGTGATAGCTCGTCTACTCTTCTCGAAAGATCCCGTGGGATCTGTAACGTCCACCAACCCAATGCCGGCAGACAGAAGACCAGTTTCACGTCTATCCAAGGGATGGCACACATAACACATTGATGCCTCACCCTGCTTGTGAAACACCGGGTGACAGTTTATAGCTAGGCCGAAATCCAAAACCAGACAAGACTGCTCAGAGAAGAGTATGCGTACCTCAAGGCCATCCTGCCAGTCCAACACATGTTTATTATTACGTTTGATCCCTACTCTATACCAAATCGGTGAGGTACACAGGATCTCAGGCATTAACATCCACAATTTCAATGCAGATACAACCGTCGACCTCATGTCCCCATCCCAAGTATAGTGTGCTCTGAGATGCAGTACCCCGACTACCACGACAGCGGTTTGTAGTCAAATTATATTCCCCAAGACAAATTCATGACCAGACAACTCAGATGGGCATGCTATCGAATGATCTATCCGGCTCTTCCACAGCAGACAACAGCCAGCCCTCCATGGAGGTGTCCCATGTAAGAAGAAACCAGGCTTGACTTTGTATAGCTTTCTGGATCCGATAGGATTGGGTGCATTCAACATGATTAAGTTGCAAGCAATTGGTATTTGGGATGCAAGTGGACTGTAAAGATGCATTCGATCATTTAGTGTCTAAGGTTGTGCCTATGAGGCCACAGTTTCAATTAAAGTACACCCGTAATACACCAGCACAGCACGAGTAAAGACCTGTGGTCGGCAAGTGAGTTATTGGCTACAGCTCTCATCATCGGTGAGAGAGATCATTGCCATCGAGGTTACGTACATCACTACTTATTTTATGGAAACTTCAACCTGTTATCTAAATTTGAGTGTGTACTCGATTGCAACTCAATTACTTTTTATTCTCAGCCTACACTTATTGTAGGGCTAAGAAGATAGCCGAGAGCCGTGGAAACCAAGGCCTTCAACATCATTGCGATCCCCCGCGCTAAGTCCATGGGACTTTCATTTTCCCATTGCAGACACGTCAATGGTCTTTGTCTTCGACCACATCCTTTCTGGTCTTGCACCATCTGCTCTTTCTGTGCTTTGGCCTTCTCAGGTTTCTGCAGGGCTCACTTGGTCCACCATCAACCTCTTCCTGTTGAAGCTCCCAAAATCCAAAATCACTGCTCACCTCCATTCATTTTTTTTTTTGCTCTTTTTTTTTTCCCTGCCTATGGAATCAACTTACACTCTCTCCTCAATCTCACTCTTCCCTCCAGGTCATCAAGTCAACAACCCTATCCCCCAAGTCCACCTCCTTCCAAATTTCCAGTTTTTCCTTCCTGAGAGTTTGCTTCTGTATCCACCTTGTCTGCCCCGTGCATCTGCCCCTACCCCTTTTTCCTCCCCACTTCCCTTCTTTGTCAAATTCTCCCTCTATTTCATCCTTCAACATTACTGTTGGTGTTTCGCCCCTCTTTTTCCTGCTCTTTTCGTTCTGTTGCAT
The DNA here is from genome assembly GCF_056783735.1 of Eptatretus burgeri. Classification (NCBI taxonomy): domain Eukaryota; kingdom Metazoa; phylum Chordata; class Myxini; order Myxiniformes; family Myxinidae; genus Eptatretus; species Eptatretus burgeri. The sequence goes on from NC_140963.1 coordinate 110,574,470, forward strand.
CCTGATCCATTCAGTGTTCTAGCTCTTCTATGACCCTTGACTTTGCATACAAAAAATAAATAAATAAAAAGGTATGGAATGTGTTTTCACCTCTGAACTATTTAACATGGGTTGGAATCTCGACCCTGCTATAAATTGTCATCCTAATCTTCTGCAGGCAGAGCGAGGCATCAATTTGTGTGCAGACCCTTGGATGGATGTTAAACTGGCATCCCATCTGCTAGCATGAGTTGGGGGATGTTAAAGATCCCACGATGTCCTCTGCGAAGAGTAGGTCAGTTACAGCTTGCGTACTGGCCAAGTTCCAAATTCCTGCCTGGTCTGCAGGTAGCAAGTGGACTGGTCTTCTTGGACAAATGTGTACCCATATTCTGGTTGGGTGGAGTTTGTGAATTGCTGAGAAAAGTATGGTCTGTATTTTGCAATAACCCTCTATAGATGTTTGTGTGGTGTGCATCTAAGGGGTCGAAGGTGTATGAAGGGTCTAGGAGGATAAAGGAATATCCTTGAGTGGTCTAAAGAATCGAAATGTCGAAAGGGTCTAAAGGTCATCTACATCCCCCATATCCAATAGTAGTTAGGGTCTAAAGGGTCTGAAGGGGTCTGAAATGCTTTGAAGGGGCTTAAAAGGTCTAAAAGTGTCTAAATGGATCTAAAATGCTATTTATTCGACTTTTTAGTTTTTGATATTCTCGGCATTGAAATATCATGTAATCCAGTTGCTCGTGGGATCTCTAACGAAAGTGAAACAATTCTTATTTGGCTCATACATGCATAATAGGAGTTTCCCGTCCTATCTATCCCATTTATGGTCCTTGGTCTTGGAGTAGTTTCCAGACAAACTGATGGGACTGTTCTGCCACAATGGAGAAATAAGCCAAATAATAACCACTGAAAAATCCGAAAAAAATTCAAAAATAATAATTTTCTCTCTCTCTTTTTTTTTTTTATTACCGAAAACCTAAACAGGACCCCCCTGAGTATATCCTGAAAATTTGGTGTCTATCTACCCAAAGGTCTCGGGGTAGTAGACATACATACTTTACATCAGACATAAAGATGTACAGACATACTCGCTTTTATTACAGTGCGTGCGCTGTAGACAATTTCACCGAGTTTGAAATGTCCCCGGTGTCTACCACGTCTACCACGTCTCCGGTGCCCCCCCCCCCACGTGCCTCAAGACAGCCAATGACAGCCGTCCGATAGATGGAACTGCGTAACCTAGATGGAAATGGCAAAAATTGACGGAAATACCCGAGTATTTCGATGGAAATTTGTGAAACTAATGTGTTATATATGTGAAAACCATTGAATTTATTGCTTGACGAAAAAAAACAAAGAAACGCTCCCCTCTCATGTACGAACAAACGAAAGACGTCATTTCCGCCCACCATCGCATTTCGCGCCGAAAGACGTCATTTCCGCCCACCATCCCATTTCGCGCCGAAAGACGTCATTTCCGTCCACCATCGCATTTTGCGCCGAACACTGAAAGCTAGCTTCTTCTTATGCCATCATTCTTTTGCGGCCCTCTGTATCGAACGATTTCATTCCTTCTGTTATATATAAAGGTGCTTATCACAATAATAACAAGATTTTTACATTTCAAATGTTAAGTACGCTTTTTAATTGTTTTTCAACTGAAAAAACATAAATTGCATATTTTGACGTTAGTGTACTTATTTGCTTCACCATATGCGCTGTATTGAAGGATTTCACTTGTTTATTTTAAAAAAAGGAGAGAGAAAAGATGCAAGATAAGTTAGCATTGTTGAACAATAAATGTGGTAAAAATGAACTGTTGTTCAGTGTTATTGCTCCTCACTTATTCTGTTGAATGTGATTAAATACACAGTTAAAGCAAAGGCAAGAGCAGATGAAACACCTCCAGCAAGATCTTCAACAACAGAATGAGATAGTGCAAGCAATGAAAAAACATCTGCACAGTGTACATGCAGACCTCCGAAGCACACAGGCAAGTGTTTTTTGGGTATCCCGTTCTGCAATGCAATGGGTATCCCGTTCTGACTTGCCGTTGACATTGTTCATTGACACAGTAGGGCCTTGTTGTTCTCTCATCGTGTGATGTGCTACAACATTGATGTTAATCCCATCTTTGAATGTTCCTTTTCTTTTTGCCACTCCTTATCTTCTCCTCTGTTGTTCTTCGTCAGTATTTTTAATTGTGTTTTAATTATATCATGTTTACTTATGTTTTTGCTTTGCTTGTGCAAGCATCTTTTATACTTTACATCTAGAAACATTCCCTTGTAAAGGCCCAGTCACACCTTGACGTTTTAGCCAGCAATGGCAACGTATTAAAATGTATGTAAAACGCTGGCTTACGTTGAACTTTTGATGTTTTTTTTTAAAGATTCCGACGTATTCATAACGACTTGGTCTTATGCATAACGTATTAGTAACGGACACAGAACGTTTCGTTGTGTTATAGATAACTTATACCAACGAATGCTGAACCTGTTGTCGGCCTTCACAACCTATGCCCAACGATAGTCTAACTTATGCATAGCGCGCTGCACGTATCGCCAATGATCACGTGGCGTAGCCTATTAAAAGGTTGCCGCACGACGATTCAAATCCTAACCGCCGCAGAAATGGAAGTGTCAACTTCGCAGTCACACCTTGGCGATCTTGCCAGCGTATGCCGACCTCTGAAAAATGTGTCTAAAACGCTGGCGCACGTCGAATACGGGATGGGTAAGTTTGGTATGCGTGAATAGAACGCTAAAGTACGCTATCATACGTCGTATTAAGTGGAGTAGGTCTTGTAATTTTAAACATGTTGAAATTTTTACGACGTACTTGCCGTATCACACACGCTCCGCATGCGATGGGAATAAGTTGTACGCACAATATGCGATTGTTGACACACATCGACACACGTTACTTGAAAGGTACTCGTAAGTCGAAACATGTCAAGGTAATGGTTAGCGTCAGTGTTCCAGACTCCCCGTTTTGTTTTTTTTCCTTCGGTATGACAGTGTTCAGTGTACAGTGCGGTTATGATTTAAATCGTTGAGTGGCAGCCTATTAATTATATTATATTATAACCACACTAGAAATCGAAGTGTCAAAATCACCATCATACCGAAGGAAGGAAGAAAAATAAATATAAAAAACTAGGGAGTCTGGAACAATGACGCTAACCATTACCTTGATGTGTTTCGACTTATGAGCACCTTACAAGTAACGTGTGTCGATGTGTGTCACCGATCGCGTAACGTGAGTACAACACGTAACTCATAGGTTAGAAATAAGTTTTGGATACGCTAGACATTACCTCGACGTGTTTCGACTTGTAACTTACAAGTAACGTGTGTCGACGTGTGTCAACGATCGCGTGACGTGCCTACAACTTATGGCCAGCGTTATGCGGAACGTGTGAGTCATACGCTGGCATGTCTCAAAATTGCAAGCATGGAAAATTTGAGGACAACTGAAAAGTACAATGACGTATGGCAGTGTTTTTTAGCGTGCTCTCAATGTTATCAAAACTTACCCATAACGTATTCGACGTGTACCAGCGTTTTAGACAAATTTTCCAAAAATCGGCATCAGCTGGCTAAAACGTCAATGTGTGTTTGACTGGGCCTTTAGGCAGGGGACTTTTACTCAGAGTAGTTGATGTATGGAATGGCCTCCCTGGAAAGGTAGTGGCAGCAGAAACAAGAGATAAGTTTACATTAGAATTAGAATTAAATAGGTACCTGGAAGTTATGGAGATAGAGGGATATAGGCAGGGCCAGATTAAGGTCTTCCTAGGCCAAGGCCCTTGAGATTTCGTAGGCCAAATTTAAGAGTGACCAAAACGACCATTTTGAACATGAAATTTAATCGGAACAGACTGCGGTAAATGGCGATTTGTCCGACTTTCAAATATGTAAGTGCTGTAAAATCCAATCCGGCTTCGAAATTGAGAAACTAATGATACAGAAAACAAATTCGGAGGAATGTATGTATATTCAATTTCCACCCTGCTGAAACACCTTGCGTGCCTTTTGGTTGGCAAAGCATGTGATCACTTTGGAGAAATCGATTTTCTTCATCAGCTCGGATTCAACACAGAGCAGAGCGAGCGTGGACACGTGCACCTGCCCCACGGTCGACCGAAGACAATTTTTCATGCGCTTTAGTGTGCTGAAGGAGCGTTTAATTAAGACTGAAAAAAACGTCGTCGGAAATTTTCGTAGGCCAAATATTTTTCGTAGGCCAAGGCCCGGGCCTCACGGGCGTAGTGGTTAATCCGGCACTGGGTATAGGGATGTTGGCAGGACTTTTAGGTAGCTTGAGCATTGATGGGTAATTGTGTGCATGTGTATGGAGTGCTGTTGGTGGGGGTCTTGTCAAGGAGTGGTGTGTGGTTGATGTTGTGTATTTTTTAACAAAGCCCATGCCCCCTCCCCTGAGGGAAGATAAAAAATAAAAATACAAAAGCTATAAAAACTTTAAAAATATATATTAAAAATAAATAAAATAAATAAATACATACCAAAACCCCCAAAAACACGATAAAAAAATCATAATAAATTTTGCATTTTCTTCTTTGGATCTTGTGTTCATAAATTAGTGTGGTGTTGATGTCACGCCGGCATGATGGGCTGAATACCCTCCACCGGTGTCTGGTTTCCTTGTATTTCCTTGTTTCTGTTTTTTGGCATTCTTCATTGCCTGTTTCACCCTCCCTTGCTTGGTAGGAATTGTTCATGGCACGAGAGCGAGAGAGAGAAACCGAGAAACACTTTGAGGTGGTGAGCAGCTGAGAACACGAACGCCTGCAGCTGGAAATAAAGCATTTGGAAGAAGAACTGGCAACTCAGCAAGATGTGCACAACCAAAAGCAGGTATTGGTCCGCTGCATGCTGCACCTTTCTCATTAAACAGAAAAATTATGCAAGTAATTCAAAGCTTAATGTTAAGGAGCTAGTCATTCCAGTGTCGTATAAATTGTCTTTCTTAATAAGGAAAGTTTCTTTAACTGCTGTTTGCACTTACAAAGCCCGTAAAGCTGGCATCAGTATGGATTGCCAACGATTCCAGTAACATTTGTGAAATCGCAAAAAGGAACAACCGACAAAAGAAGAAGAAAAAACGTCATTGTTGTCTTCACAGACAATCATGTTCCTACAATGAAGAAGTTAATTTAGAATTTACCTTGTGTATCTATACTCTCGAGCATAAATAACTGAGCATGTAGAATTGATAATGTAATTGTTGAAGGATGTTCCAGCATTTATTCAGTGTCTTTTTGGCATGAGGGATGAGCATAACATGTAATTGCAAGTTTACACATAATGTAATGTAATTGCCTAATCGTTCATCACAAGGCAACCTACAACCCTTTGTATGCTCATTCAGTGTCCTTACCACTAAACTTTGACCTGATGCCACTGTTTCGCGTGCACGTGCATGTATTGATGGGACTACAGAGTGTAACAAGATGATAGAGCCCTCTCTCCCTCTCTCCCTCTCTCCTTCTCCCC